>NC_080061.1:6713757-7313757 GCF_026212465.1 Amaranthus tricolor
GGTCTAGATTGTTTCCATGGTTAGGTGATTAGGTCTTTGTTTTTCTTTTCGGTTAATTTGAAAAGTGGCACTTCCTTGGTAAATTAGATGCTAACTATTTTGGTTGGTCTCTCTAGGCTGAGCTTAGAGCCAGTGTTTTTGAAGCAATTGAGGAGGAGGATCAAGTTATTGAGAAGGATGAGGGGTTGCCTCCAGCATTATTGGGCAGCTGCAATGATCGTGCGAAGCAGCTTCATGCTTCTCCGTCAGGTAGTTTATGAAATTTTCATCTAGTTTAGCAAATTTATTTGTTCAGCATTAATGTTTCTTTGTTTTTCTAGCTTTGATTGGCTATTTTTGACAAATGAGTAATTTATCTCTTCTTTTTTGTCTTTATGATGCGCTCTGATAACTAATCTGAGTGTTGAGTGGAAATGGTAGTTTGACATTATACTGAAAAGAAGCAACCTTTCTCTTGGAAATCATTAGTATAATGCTTATTCGTTTTTGTAAGAGGGGATGGGGTAGGTGAAGCTGTAGTGAAGAACTAATGTGGCTTATTATCAGTGTCATGTAGCTACCGTGTTTTGATGGATCATCTAGCTTTGATGTGTGCTGGTATGTTACTAGAAAGCTATGTCTAGAATATATTATTTTTGGGCTACTATATGAATCATAATGTTGATTTTTAGGATGGATCGTAGTAGAAAGATGTGAGTAGCGAAAATGAAAATTCTTCAATTGACGAGTGAGCTTAGAAATTGCAAATATTGAGGAAAAGATAAAAGATAATCGTTTAATATGGTTTGAACATTTGTAAAGGCGAGATATTAGTGAAAAATTGGAGCTCAGGAGACTTAAAAAGAGAGCTTAAAAGACTGAATGTGACTTCGAAGACAAGAGTGGAAAAAGATGTTAAGGATCTAGACTTATAAATTAAGACTATAGAAAATCAAAATAGATGGAGTCTGAAGAAGAAGAATCCATGTGGACGACCATTGAAATTGAAATATTGGTTTATGTAGCCGACCCCTAATCCTTTAGGATTAAGGTTTGACATTCTTGTTGGGTTACTCATTTGATGGGGAGGCAAGAGTTTGGACCAAGTTGGAAGACTATTAGAGTGGTAGTGTGGACGCTAAATGCAATGTTGGGCATTGTGTATTTTAATTCCTAAAGTACTTTGAAGTTGAACAATCCTGTCTTCTAGCTATGAATTTATGGCTTCGTGGTAATTTCTTAATTCTTAATGGCCAACATGCATAAAAAGCGTAAGGTGAAGTCTTTCGTTTAACTAGTGTTTTATGAATGCAAGTCATCAAGAATTCAAGATCCATCTTTTTTGCAAACATAGTATATCATTTGTAGGTTAATGATATATTGCTACTAAATTTAATGCTTAAGAGATCTTGTAGGGATGACTTGGGACTTCGCGTATCATTGTTCATGTAGTTTTTTTTGTTGGGAGTCTGGGCAGTACACTAATAAAGAGAATGCTTGATACATCATTTAAGTAAAAGGTTCATTTGGAATGCTTTTACTAGAGAATTTAGGAGAGCTATTTAAGTGATAACTTCATTGTGTAGTCAAGCCTTAAGATGGGAATTTGGTGCTTGTAGAAATATTATTTTCTTGAATAACTGTTGGAGGTCCTTGAGGTAATTAGAATGTTGCAGCTGATTAGCATTGTGTAGCGTTTCTGTTTGTAATGTTCAAGTGACCTCTAGTCCTCATGTTGATGTGCATCAAATGGTCTGAGTTTTTCAATCTGCCACCTCATTCTTAGCTTTTATATTGGCTTTTTTACCATATTAATCCTGAAACATAAATGTGACCATGCATTTGGAATTCTCTGATAAATTGATGATAGACATTTGGAGGAGTTTTTTGTGAATTGAAATGTAATGTAATTAAGCATATGACAGCAAATAGAAGTGAATGGAGGAGGGAATATATATTCAAAATCATTGGAATTAATTTCTTAGTTTTTGTAGATACACTATTGGATAGGGCCACATGCAGTATAATCGTTGTTAGATCATATGGTAGGATTATGGTGGATTGGGTCATTATTAGGTCACAGATCATTTTTTTTGGGTTGGGTCATTGTTAGGCCGCATATCATTTTTTGAGTTATGATCTTCTATATGTCGGATTGGATTAAAATTTGACAATTTTAGTAGTGATGTGAGCATATTTTTCTATGCCCATTGATTTTGCTGGATAAGGTTGGAAAAGAACGAAATATATTGGGGTATAGAAACACAATTGTGCAGGTTGACCTGTTCTTTGATAATAAGTTTGTATTGCCTATGTGATCCAGTAGTTGAATTGTGTATCTGGATGTTACATAATACATATGTGTTTCTGTTGCAGAACATCTAAATTCAGTTCTAACTTATCCTACTATATTTGGCCCAAGTTTAATCAAACCCTTTATCAATGCAGGGAGGCTTTTGACTGCTCTTATATGTGAATACTTGGACTGGGCACAGCTAAATCACACACTTAAAGTGTATCTTCCAGAGTGTAATTTGGTATTTAAGACCAGCTTTACTTAAAAGATTCAAGTATTCCATTGGATTAGTAGCAAAAAATCTTACCTTCTAACTCTACTCATCTAATACGTGCTTGATTGCTTTGTCTTGCAGCCCAAGGATTCCTGGAAGGCTGAGTTGAAAGAATTCAGTAGCAAAAACGGATATGATCTTAGCAGGAATGGAGAAAGTGGTCCCGTCCTTTTAGATGTTCTCGAAGGTTTTTTAAAGTTTGAGGTGTGATGCATTTTTCTGTTTTAACTTTTATGCTTTTGGGATTCTAAGGAAAAACTGAAACCATAGAGAATGCAGAATTCTTCTTTCATAAGGATTCTTTCATTTCTAGAAGAAAGCATACACTTCTAGAGGGCTACTGTTCCTAGTGTCTGATACTTGCAATTCAATGTAACTCTGATTTAGCTTAGTGCTTTTTTTTTTTTTGTACAAGACTGAGTGGTTTGAGGTGATTCTCTTGCTGATTAACTTGGCTCTCTCAATCCTAATTTTTGTGATGATTTTTTTCTTGGTGATTGTATGGGACACTATTGTTCAAAATATATTTGTATTGCTCTAACATGGCAACTTTGACCGAGGTTACAGTGTTCATGATTGTTCCATTCATGTTTTTCTTTTATCTAAGTAGCATCCATACACGTTTTATCTTTCAGCTAAGTAGTATTTAATATGTCTTTGTTTGTTGGACAAGTTATTGAATTGTGATAACTGAGAATCATCCAATATTCTCTCTGCTGCGACTATGTTTTCAATTGAAATTAATGAATAGTATGAGAACACTTTTGGAGCATATAATTAATTTATACTGGTGCTACATCCCTAAAGCCTTTTCTGTTAAAGGTCAGATAGACTGGTGTCATTGGGTATCAAATAGCTTGTGCATTCTGAAGCTGTTATTGTTGGAAGACGATTTCTGTGATCTATAAAACAGTGTCTGACAGTTGACTGACTAATTAGCAATAGATGTATGAAAAGGGAGGAAAAGTATCTCGAGATGGCTTTCTGTCGTCATGGGGTTTGTGTGTATTGATTGTATGTCAAGTAATCATCTGAAAAAAAAAATCTAAATAGCCGAATGTTTGAGTGAGAAATATGACTTTTCATCCTTGTTGTCTTGTGGCCCTAACTTTGTCTATGCTACTAACTGGCGTGCAGACTTTATCCCAAGCCAGAGGCAGTGGAAGGAGGTTGCCGGGTGACAGTGAGTCTTCATCAAGTTTAGAGTCTCGCAACATGCGGAGACCATCATCATCATCTGTTGCTTCAGGGTTACCCCCATTAGTGAGGTCCTAGCACTTGAACCCTGTTTGTGATATAATGAACTAAAGTAAAAATGACTCAATGAATCACATTCACTTCTTATTTATGTGAAGTTGGACATGACGTTTGCTATCAAGAGTCAATGAGAAACAACCTCTTTGTTAATTAAATTAACAAGGACAAGGTTGCATATATCCGACCCTCCCAAACCTCACTTTAGGTGGAGCCACTTAATGGCATTGGGGTAATAGATAAGTGTATAATATGCTTTCTTCTAGTCATGTCTTTTGTTCTTGAAGTTTTGATCATTGAAATACCTGCTTATGACAGGTCTCTTCCTGGTTCTCAGGCTTCTGGTAAGGAATAACCTGTACCTTTTCAAGGAATACTGGACATTTGTGTTTTGGTTTGTTTACCTGAACTAATGAAACAATACCTATCAGATAGGAGAGCAGGGTCTTCTACGTCTAGTTACAGGAAGGATGATTACAACTGGAGATATGATGGTGATGAATTGTCAGAGGATGTAAATCATGCTTCAGCTGCTCTGGAAAACTTACAATTAGATAGAAAAACTCGGAATCTAACTTCTTCATGGAGGTTGATCTCTCTCTCTCTCTCTCTCCAGTTTATTTGTGGTTTTCTCATTTAGTTGAAATCCAGAATCGTTATTGGGTGACTGGTGAGTAAAACTTTCATGGGGTGCCTACCCCTAATGTGCTCTATTTGTAATTAGTCAAGATGATTAGGTCGTATACATGTGTCGGAATAATTAAACCTCTATCATGTTCTTTTCTGACCTTGTAAGCTATTGTCCTTGTTCTGAAGTGATTTGTTACTTGGACTTGTATCCTTACAAATGCCCATTTCTGTTTCTCAACACTCTGATTCTGGAACAATTTTATAAAACATTTGATTCCAGAACCCGAACATGTACCAATACTCTACCCTAATACTTTTAGTCTTGATTCTTGAATAATATTGTTGGAGACGACATATTTTTTAGATTCCACATATCAATAAGGTTTTATGTGTTCCCATTTTATGTTGACATTTGAGAAAGTAAGATTTGAGGAAGCCTTTGTCGTCATAAAAGTCAATGATTCTTATAAGCCTATGCCCACCATCCATGGTGGGTAAAGATTTCATACTCGCACTAGTTTACTTGGGAATATATCTAAAACCATCCCAAGCCACTATCCAATTGGGTATACGCATCAGTACCATACATGTCTTATACAAGCCGTATACCCACGCCATCATTACTTTATCCTCGTTCCCGTCATCCCATCCCACCTCCCCCCTCCCATTCTCGTCCCATACCCGTCCCATCACTATGAAAATTTTGATCTTCTATGGAAAATTTGCCCATTTCTTGTATTAAATAATAATCCCTCTTTTCCTCCCTATGTTTCCCATTTAGTTTGTCACATATGCTAATACACTTATTCAAACTTTAATATCTCTAATTTAAAATAATTAAAAATTAAAAAAGTTGAAGTTGATAATCTTTGCATTGGGACGAATCAAACAAGATTCCTCTTGACTATATTTTAACTTAAAGATTAAGAGTTACAATTTAAGAGTGATTGATGAATATGGTTGAAAAAATGAGGCACATAGTTGGGAAGGAAGGAGTATATATTAAGCAGTAGTATGTCATAGTATGAAGCAAGAAGGTATGCAGCAAGCAAGCATGAGGCGGATAGCCTCCATACTCTCATCCTAGTTCTTACCCATTACCCATTGTGGATATGCCTTTTCATATCCACCCACAACTCATAAATTTTGTACCCATAACCTCAATTAAGACGGATGTGATGTGAAACTCGCAAAATGTTGTCAGCTCGTTGTCATCTTTATTATCAGATATTTATAGGGATCAAGATTGTTTGAGGTTTTCATTTTATCTGGCATTTTTTCTCTCATTTGTTTTGCATTAAAGGAACTATGAATAGGTGATGGGGTGAAATAGTGCCAAGTGAAAATCTTTTCTCGGGAGAGAGGTGGGGGCTGGAGGCCTTTGTTGGCAGCATTTAGGGTGAGATTGCAGTTTTGTTAAGGTGGTTTTATGGGGATGAGGATGTAGCTATTTGGGAAAGGGTGGAAAGGAAGTAGCTGTTTTTCACTTTTTTGGTTTCTTCATAAATTATGAGTATGTTTACTGATATGTCTGTTGGTGCAATGTGCTTGCTGTTAGTTTTTGATCAAAATTGTAAACCTCGATGTTTTCTTATGATCTTTTTCTGATCCAAAGAGTCACTAAACTTTTTGGCTGGTCATTTGAAATAAATTTTTTTTGTTACCGTGTTAAAATTTTAAGTTTCATCAATGCTGCACCAAATAATAAGTCTACTCGAGAATATTGATTGCTGAGTTTGCAAGTATACTTTTAGGAAGTATTAATAACTCTAGAATGCATTTGGTTAAGGAACACTTCCAAGCTCAGTTCTGAAAAAACTCTTTTTTCGACTGCCCTATTTTAACTGCATTTCTTTAGTCCCACCTCTCAATTGGGGAAGTTTATCTGCAATGGTTATTTTAAGTGCATTTCTTGTACTCCATTGCAGGCATGGCGGAGATGGAACCGGTGAGGACAATGGAGTAGAACACATGTAATCACTGTTTTCCACTATAACTTGTAGTTTTTGCCATCTCTGTGCTCCATCTGCAAGTCTTATTGTGATTAGTTTATCCAGGTAGTGAAAATTTTAAGATCCTCTGTTTGGGCTTCAATGTAATTTCTTTTACTTATTGTGTGTTTTTTTCCGATGTAATTCAGAATGTGTGCTCCCTGCTATTGAATTAATTGTAGATTCGTGTATGCTGGCTATTTTCTTGCCTATAGGATTTAATAGTATAAGTGCCAAGCTCATACATTTGCTTGAACGATTTGAGCTCCATTAGTTGTATCGTATGCATTTGATAAGGTACAATATCGAAACAGTTCCTGATTGAGTCACGATGAATTAGGGGAAAACTGCTTCTTGTAGCAAGTATGGTTCATTCTGTTGGAATTATGTAGATAATGACTTGAAACAATGCAAGTGAAGAAAAGCAAAGAAAACAAGAAAAATGTGCTTTGCTCGATAGTCTCAGTGCAGTTGTTTAACTCAATTGCGCAGAATGCTTTTTGATCAAGCCGGAGGCTTTACAAAACATTAGAATGGTCTTTAACTACTTTGCTCGATTGAGCACTGAGCTCGTTCTGCCGAGCAGGTCTGGAAGAAATAGTATACTGGTGTGCCATGCCAATGTTACCTAAAATCTACATCAGTATCCGTCGAGCAGCTTGATTGACATATTCCCAGAAGCGAATGATATGTATGCTTCTCAACTCTCAAGCGATGAGATTCATACCATTCTGTCAGCGGCAAACTTCAATATCAAGTTCCACAACAAGTCAATTTCTTTCATCACTTTCTAATTACAAGCACAAGTAAATTATTAGAAACCTTGTAGTGTTTATGACTACTTTGATGAAGAAGAAAAAAGAGCGAAAAAAGGATTTGTGTTTGGTGTTTATTGACCGAGAGAAGGCTTATGATAGCGTACCACGTAACATCATGGGATAGCCTCAAAGCTAAGGGTATCTTGTAGACGTATATTGAGATAATATGAGACATGTATAACGAAATCAGTTAAACCACGACTAACACCTAGACACCAATTGGGTAACAAACCCTTTGCTAGTAATTCTATCGAGTTGTAGTCATACCGACATTTGGTGTTTTGTGATAAGAAGTTTCATACACTAAAAATTGAGCTCTATTGAGTTGCAATCATATCAACATTGCTTTATGGCACATAATGCTAACCCATTAAGAATAAATTTGAACAAAAGATGCACATAGTAGAGATGCAAAAACTAAGATGGATGTGCAAATACAAAAATGGATAGAATTAGGAATCAAAAGTTGAGAGAGTGGTTAGGAATTGCCCATTATCGACAAAGATGTGAAAATAAGATGTGGTTTCGACTTGTAAAGAGAAAGGCTATTGACGCGCCCATGAAGATGAAAGTGAAAGATAAAAAAAGTTGTGAGAGAATCAAAAAAGTGTGGGAGTAACAAATTAAGATCGATTTATGTGAATTACACCTCTCCGAGAACGTGACGAGGGATGAGTAGTTGGAGACGTTAAATTTATGTCTTAGACTTTTAATTGTTTTCCCTTCAATTACCTCTTTTTGTCCTAGTTAGCTTGAAATTTATATAGTTTTTCTACTAACTATTTATTCAATTCTAATGGCTCAGTCCTAGGTCAACTTATGTTGTGATCTGATGGTACATTCACTTATGCGCATCTCTCATTTTAAAGGGCTTGCTTTGTTTGGGGGTTTAATTTACTGGTGCAATCCTCTTTGCTCTCTCGTTGAGAGGTATAAGTATCGTCTGTCTGTTATCTTTTCCGTCGGACTTTGACTTTATGTAAGAATTCTGGATTGATAACTATGATTGTTTATGAATTGATTCCGCCAATTTGACCGATAAAATTATAACTACTTTTTTAAAAACCGATAATATTTATCAATAGATGTTGCATAGTTGGTAGTTGCTTTCTTGTTCTCTAAATTACCAAATAAGAAGAAATAAGTTTTTTCAAAAATAATTTACCATTCACTTAAGTAGGGGGATAAAAAAGTAGAGTTAAAAACAAGGAACAAGATTGTAGTAGTCTTATTAGTTTATAATATCTTAATGAATAGGCATCTGTAAAAGCAATTTTGTGTCATTAGACCCATATGCATTGCTAGGAAAGCCAATTGGGGGCATTCTAATGTTCACTTTCCAGCTCAAATGGCCTCATCTGCTGAACTTTACCCTCAACATGAGATGGAGATGGAGCAATGATAATAGTCGGATACAACACACTAATTAAGAGCCTTAAATCCTAAAGTTTGGGGTCGATATATGTAATAAAAAAAATTGGTAAATTCTAAATGACAATTTTGTAAGGCTTTGCCAAATAAAGCATTTTTACAGGTTAAAACGTAATTATGCGGCATTTAAAATATTTTATTACTATAATTATGATTTTAAGTCATATAAATTTTCAAAAAGATTTTATATTACATCAAATATATATAAGTAATAAAAATCTTTTTGAAAACTTTACTAGTGATGCATAATTTGGTGACAGCTATTTTACAAGTATTGATTTGATTGTAAAATATAAACTATTTTATATAGTATTATACATCTTTTATATTTTAAACTATTTTATCTAATTTAAAGAATTTCAACATAATAATATTATTATTTTTGTTGGAAAAGGACAAATAAGAGCTTTGTTGCATGTGGTTTAATTTTGTTGAAAATGGATGGATGAACGGATTACGTTGATAGTAATTAAGCATGCCAATTTTGGAACAAAATTTTTTTTTACAAAATCTTCTATTTCACAAAAGTATTCAATCAACCAATCATTATGTTGTTTTGAAAAATTTAATTTGTATCAATTATCACATTTCGTTAAAAATATTATAATTTTATAATGATAATATGTAATTGCATTTTTTTTTAAATTTGCATTTATACATACTTTCATACTAACAAACAAACTTCATGCATTGTGGCTCATGCAATATGTTCTAGATGTGTACTAAACTAACACTCATTTAGGAGCCGAAATACAAATCTATAATATATCTATAATTATTACTAAAACAAAACACTGCTAAGTCATCACTTTTTAAAATTGCTTACGTGTCACTCTCTCAATGAAAATTTTTCCTCTAAAACTCAATTATGATGTCATTATTATAATGACTAATATTTATATCTTTGACTTTACTACTTTCTAAATGTGACTATAATACTATACATATTGAATAATTTTTTACTGTTTAGATCACATCATTTAATATATTAAAAATTCATCAAAATATATAAAAAAAATATGTCAGAAATTTTACCCTGCGTCGCACGGACAGTAACTAAAGTAAAAGTAACGTAATTTATATCGAACTCTTGATATCAAGATCCATATACTCAAACACTTAACACAATCAATTTTACCGCTTTCGATAATATATTAATATAAAATAAATAAAATTAATATATTTATTTATATTTTTTAGTATAGGATAGACCAATGGAAAGAGAAGGAACTGAGTGAGAATCGAACCCTAAATTTTACCTAAAAAGCAGTAATTGATCTCTAACTAAAATAAGACTTGGTTTTTTCAAAGAAAGTTTTAATGATTTTTAGTCATTTCTTTTCAATAGTTACACATTTTATTTTTATATGCGAGATTTTTGAGAGAAATATATCTATTAAAAAGAGATAGAAGATAAAAGTGTATTTTTATCAGCAAATTTTGTATGAGATCATCTCACGTGAGACGGGCCTTACAAGCAGCTTATTAGTACAAATAAATTAAAAAAACGAAAATCCTTCAATAGAAAGTGATTTTTTAAATAGTTTGTGCTAACCTAAATCATCTCACGATAAAATGACCTAATAAAGATTAGTGTATTTTAAGTGGCCATGTTTGATTCCATGGTGGATTGGTTGTAGTAAGCGCGGCAACATGGGAATGAAGCTTCTAAGAAGTGGGCCAATGGGCAATGGCGAGGGAGCATGTGATGATTTATACTCCATTAGCACTTGGGTTTCATTACACCATCCATCAATCTGTTTCTCTCTTGTACATGTGAGATTATTATAAAAATTGATAGGATTGGAAGAATATAAAGTAAAATTATTATTAAAAAATACTCCTTTCGTTCTTTAATGTTCTTCCCGTTTGAAATATTCCATCTTAAGGAGAGAGTAATTTGATTTAGGTTTTTGAGATATATTTAGAAGATAATATATATGCATGTAAGATCTTATTATATTCGTCTTAATGTATACTTTTTTATTATGTATTTTTTATATGATTTTTATTATGCATATTTAGAAATATTAGGGCTTAAAATTTTCTTTGAAAATTACACAAAAAGTAAACAAGATGAACAAAAAAGAAGGAAGAGAGTAGTTGCAAAGAAGAATTGTAATTTTAACACCATACAATATTAAAAAAAAAATTACCATTGAACCATTAATTTTTTATTTTTATAATAGTTATATTACTAGTATATATATATATATATATATATATATATATATATATATATATATATATAAAATATCAAGGAACCAAACTTTTTAAAAAATAAACTGTAAGAGAAACTAACTTTAGAAATTATCCACTATATTATTATCAGTAGTAATTTTAAAATCAATTAGAAATTATGCAAGATATTGGGTTAAATATGGAGGTCCTTCAAAAAAGTTTATGTTTATATATATTTTTCTTTGCATTGTATATTATTTCATTAGTCAATCTAATTAATCTATGAAAAGATATATTTTGGACATAGAATTACTCCTCTATGTACATAAATCTAATATCTTATTTGGATGGAAGAGAAAAAGATATTTCTCCGTGAGCATACATATATTTTATAAAATCACATTCTTTTTGTCTTGAAAATGTAAGTTGTGTACTAATTAAAGAAGAAAGGCAAAAACTAACGAAGATACTAGGAATGTCCGTTAATAAGAACAAAACATGTTTGAAAAACTAAATTAAAAAAATTAAAAAAATAGAAATAATATAATATATTAACAAGAATAAATTTTAAATTTTATGCGGTAATATAATCAATTGTCCACAGACCACGATTCTAGAGTAGTAGAAGTACAAAAGTATCTCTCGTTCAATTTAATTGATCAGAGACATTTTCATATAATTAGTTTATTTTTTTTAATTGATTATTTTCAAATTGTAAGTGATTACTTTAATGGACTAAACACATATGAATTAGCCCAATAAAGATAATTTTACCGTGAAACTGTCTGATTTAAAAATTTGTGCATTGTTATATGGTTTTAGATGTACAAATCTTCTTATGATAAAGTTGTAAATATTTGCATGTTCTTGATGGTCGTTTTTTCTTGCCTATTGATATATAGTTTTTTCTTGCCTATTGATATATAGTGCAATATATTTATTTTTATTTTTAATTATTAGTTTATTTGTTGATTTTGATTGATATTAAAAACATGGCAAATGACCTTTTATACAAATTTAATTTATTATTTTATTTTAAAGATATATAACTTAATAAAACTGATAATTTGTCCAATGCAATATATATTATCTTATTTTATATATATATATATATATATATATATATATATATATATATATATATATATATATATATATATATATATATATATATATATATGCGCTAATATTTTTTATTTTGAAGTGTCGAAAATTTAAATGATTATTAGTAACTTTTAATTATTTATCTACTAAACATGATTCTTTTTGTTGTTGATTATCATTCAAAATCATCAAATGAACTTGTTTTTGACATGAATACTTAAAATTTTAATGGCATTTTCTATTATTACCAAATAATTTATAGAATTTACTCTCTAGAATATATTATTATGTTCATTAACAAATGCCTCCCGTAGTGTTCTAGTTTGTTAAAAATATTCTAACCTAAATATATATTGCAAAAAAGTTAGATTAACTTGATCTTAGTTATCACGTTAATATTGATTTTTCTTTTAATCTTTTCTTCATTATGAATATCCTATTAGCATTTTTCCAATTCAATACATGAAAAACAATCCGATTTAACCGAGGAAAAAATGTATGACTCCAAATTCGAATACTCTGAGTCGGAGTTAGAATCATAGTCGATACCCACAAAAAATTCAACATATTGATTTGACTCTAACTCTGACTCTGTCACAATCTGATTTTTAATTACTTCGACTTTGTTCAAATATTTATTTCTAGTATTTTCAAGAAAAATTTATATTTTTTTAGGATTGTTATAAATATATAAATATGTCTATTTTGACTATTAATTTTCTTTTCATCATTGGTGGTAGAGTTTATAGACCTCATCTTTATTGGATTTCCCATAGACTCCAATATTGTGAAAACTTTGGTGTACCCATTTGAAAGACTAAATTTTTGTGAGTTTACCTTTCGTTATTAAGTAGAATTTGGACGAATCGTCACATATTCGAGTTAATAAGTTGAATTATTTGAAATATATTTATTGATTGTGTATATTTTTGGCAAATTATAATCTATTTGAAAAACAATTTGTTGCAAATTTACGTATTGTTGAAAAAGAGTTCAAGAGTCTGAATCAAAGGACATAAAAAAAAAAGTCAAATATAAAGGAAAAATTTTCCGATTATTAGAGTCCACCTAATTACATATGAGTAATTAGAAGCTATTTCAATCAAATAATTTTCTTCCTAGATTACATTCAATTTCAATTATTTTAAACAAAATCCAAAAGAGAAAAGACGCCGGTGATTAGTGGGGAAAAGATCCAAGATTGGAGAGATGAGTTCACGTTGGCCATATGCTGATCATTGCTAAGCTAATAGCCTAATACAACTAGACACCCTTGAGCCTATTATTTTACATTATTTTTCATTTTAATCCGTTCTAGTAATTTTACATTATTTTATAATAATTTTACTATTTATCTTTTAATCTTATTCACTAACTTATATTATTTCTCCATTTTAGTCACTTATTTTTATCCTTTATATTTTTTTTGTCTCATTCTCCAACCTAATTTCTTTTGCCATTAAATTTCACCCATTTGGCAATGCATACAAAATGAGAGAGATTAAAGGTAAATATTTAAGAAAAAGCTAAGTGAGTTGTTTTTAAGAAAAAAGCTAGAAAGTGTCAAGGAACCAACTCAACTAAAAGCTTAAGCTGATGGTTGAAGCTCCAGGATATATTATATACTCTAACACGCCCCCTCACACGAGAGCCCTTTGGGCTAGAAGTGTGGATGTAACACATGTTCTCCTCATACATGGTGCTCAATATTCCACTTTGAATGAGGGGTGGTTGAGATTCGAACCCGTGACCTTTTGTCACATTGGCTTCTGATACCATGTCAAGGAACCAACTCAACCAAAAGCTTAAGCTGATGGTTGAGGCCCCAAGATATGTTATATACTCTAACACGCCCCCTCACACGAGACCCCATTGGGCTAGAAGTGTGGATGCGCATAGGCGCTGAATATTCCACTTTAAATGAGGGGTGGTTGAAGATTCGAACCCGTGACCTTTTGTCACATTGGCTTCTGATACCATGTCAAGGAACCAACTCAACCAAAAGCTTAAGCTGATGGTTGAGGCCCCAAGATATGTTATATATTTGGTAATAAATAAAAAGAGAGATTAAATTATACCTCCTTATTTTTACTTTTATTCTATTTTTTTTAATTCCTATTTACGTTTTTATGTATTTTATTTTTATTTATTTGTCATTTATTGTTTATGATTAACGAGTGTTGTAAGTTGCAGGTTTTGGGTAGTCGTAGGTTTCACTCTCATTTAAGAGCTTTCATGAGACAATTGACTATTTGACCGCATTCTCCTTCATGAGTAGGAGCTGGATACACTGGGTATGATGATGATGATATTGATAAATTTATTTTCAAACATAAAAATAATATTTCCTTTGTTCCTTTTGTTTGTCCACTTTAAGTTTTTTCATTTTAAAAGAAAAAAATTTAAATTTGATTTTTGAAATATATTAAAGATAAAATATATTTATGTGAGATCTTGTTAGATTCGTGTTGATGCAAAGCTTTTTAATATATAACTTTAACAATAATTTATAATGCGTATTTAAAGATATTAAGTCTCAAAATTTGCTTTAAAAAGCGTGTAAAAATAAAATGGACAAATAAAAAAAAAGAAGGGGTATAAAATAAAAGAGACAATTTAAAATGAAAAACAACATTAAATGAGAGGGACACAATGAGCTCAACACTCTTAAAGCCTATTCAGCATATTCTTACCTGTCATTACCTGTCACTTCTGACTGTCCATATTTTCTTCCTTCCCTTCTTAAGAGTATTTGTTTTGTCTAAATTATTTCTACCATTCCATCTTCCTCTCTTCTCTTCTGATCTTATTATAGGATCATTTTCCTCTCCACCATTGTTGTTAATTACTCATTTGGAGCAAATTAAGTCTTGTTTGTTCATTAATTAACAATGACAATGGCTGATTTGAAAAACATTAGCAGTAATGATAAATCATCTCAATTTGGAGATACAACTCTTACCAAAGTTTTTGTGGGTGGATTAGCTTGGGAAGCTCCTAAAGAAGCCTTGTTTGATCATTTTCAAAAGTTTGGTGAGATCTTAGAAGCTGTTATCATCTCTGATAAGATCACTGGTAGATCCAAGGGCTATGGCTTTGTAAGTCTTTCTTTCTTTACATCCTTATTCCTTATAAATATGCCCACACCACCATATAATAAATAATCCAAAACCAACACCTTAACGGCATGTTTGATAGTTGGTATTAGATAGCTGAAATGATGGTGAAAAACTAGTGTAATGTTAGCAAAATAATCACTTAACAAGTTAAATGAGGATTCTTGTTCTCATTTTCTTCACAAAATTCATTCTAATATATTACTATATTAAAATGCGGTATTAGTTAGTAATGAACAAAATTATGAATAAAAAGAACTTTTTTATCAAAAATTTCACTACCATGAAAATAACATTAAACATTCATAAAAATTTACACTATAAATCATTCTCATTAACATTAATTGATACCAACAATCAAATAAGTCGCAGTTATTATTACCTATGAGTTTGGAATGGTCATATATACACAACTTTATTTTTGTAATAATATGACGTTTTACTTGCAAAGGTAATTATCAACCACTTTACATAAATTAAAACTCTAATGATTTGATTCTTAGTAGGTTAGAAAATTTCTAAGTACAAAAGAAAAAATAAACTACTATCATATTTATAAGATGATTTAAATTACAATAATATGAATTATTTAATTTATATAAAAAAATTGAGCAGGTGACATTTAAGGAGGCGGAAGCAGCAAAGAAGGCATGTGAGGATGCAACACCAACCATCAATGGTCGGCGAGCTAACTGCAACCTAGCTGCATTAGGAGCTCGCCACCCACCGCGATCATCATCTACCACTACTCCTCAACGGCCAGCATCAAACGGCAGAAACAATGCAGTAAGCCCAACAACAGGTGGTCCTGGTCATGGTCATGGCGTGCAATGGTACTATTCTGGTCCTGTCCCAGGCCGAGCTGCTTCTCCTACTACTACTACACCGTTTCATGCTCATCATCACCATCAACCCCTTCCTTTCTACGGGTAAGGATATCTTACGTAACATTTACTTTTTCGTACAATTTAATATATTAATTTAATATTTAAAATTATGTATAATAAAAAAATTATACAAATTGGGTTTTAATAATTTTTACATTGAGAATAATCAAGTAAGATTCATTTAACTATATTTTAATTTATAGATTGAAAACCAATCACGAAATGATAAATAAATAGTACAATATTTTTAATGTTACAAGTTAGAATAAAGAAAGTATATATTATTATCTTCTCTTAGATAAAAATGTGAATACTACATATATTTAAAAATTCTACTTCAAGTAAAACGTGGATAAAACTAATTATTTGTCATTTTAATTTGTTATATTTGCTTTGATGCCTTAAATAATAAAACAAACTCAATAAAAAAGTTTAGTTCATAGTAAATCCTAGCTTAGAGAACTAATACAATATTCTATTATTTTTATTATATTTAGTGACTTATTATGATGCTAATAATCATGCAATTAATTTTGACTTTCAGGTATTCTCCTTCATACATTGCTGCTGATGTTGCCTACAATCACGTATGTAATTTCGACATCTTTAAATCTTATTTTCATACTGCAACATTAAGACGTGAAATCTGCGACAATGCAATCATTATTATTGGAACCGTAAAACAGCAAAATTTACAAAATTTTCAACTTTTCAAACATAAAAATATGTATAAAGAAAAATTTATTTTTAAAATTTTACTTTAAAGTGATCAATTTCTAAAAAACTCATCTTTTATATTTATCATACTAAATACAATCTTTATATCGTTTTTTTAACGAAAAAAAAAAAAAAATCTTTAGTATTGAGTATCTAGTTAAATGGTGAAAGAAAATTGTGCAGAAGCTAAGCTACAATGGTGGGGCCTACATAAACGCAGGGCATTACGCGGCGCAGATGTACCCAGGGCAGGCTGGTATGATAGGAGGGGCAAACACATTGATGTCTGTTTATCCATATTACCACCCTTACTTACCCCACCAAGTCCAACAATCACATCATCAGGCCGCTATGGGCTTACCGGCCCATATCTTCCCAACTACTTCAGGCCCAATCACTGCTCCTCCTCCCATCATCTCTAAGCCCACTATTCCTGTTTGCATTGCTCCTCCTTCAGGTAATTACAACAACTCTTGTATTACCCTATTTTTCTAATTAATCAGTTTAAAATTTAAGTGATCATTTTAAGATTATAATCATACATTATACTAAAAAATTTGGAAAATTCTAAGTGTTACAATTAAAGGATTTTTTGGCAAAAGAAACTCATTTATTGGCTAAAGAAAAATGACACGGCATTTGAACTTGACCAATATCTTTACCATTAAGTATCTTTAAATAACATTTATTTATAGTTAAATTGAGTAAATTAGAAAATATAATATACTGCATAATACACTGTTAACAATTTCCGAAAGTACAGAGTTAATATATATAACTATCAAAAATTGAGTGTCTCTACTGTATAATATATTTGATTTTATTTTTTTTAATATCATATGTTTATATATGTCGATACTATTTTTACCGTGCATTGGGCAGGTTTTTAGACTAGTTATAAATAGTCATTCTATAAAAGTTATTAATCACTTTAAAATTACAAGAGGTCACATTATTACGGTAAGTGATTTAAGACTATAAGTGATCACTTTAAAACTGTAAGCGTACGTTGAGTCAATCTAATATAAATAATCTCATTGTAAAATTGTCTCATTTAAAAATTTGTCATCAAACAAATTTATTTTTTCCATAATTATCATATTTATGTTTGTGGAATATGATTAGATATAGGAGTAATTAATTTTCTTTGTCAAATCAAGTAGTTTAACCTAAAGTGCTTTTATTAAACTGTCTAGGTAGGTAATAATCATGATTATGGATCACATTTATACTCTAGTACGTACATAAACGAATACGATTTATATGATTATGAATCGCATTATTATTATAATACTTCATCTAATAATAATACTTAATTCTATTATATATTCCTTTTTCCCTATCAATTTGTTGTATTTTGAATATTTATGTGAAAGCCTTTTGCCATAAATTTAGAATATTAATTGTGATCAAGAAATAGAGAAATATTTATGTGAAAGCCTTTTTCCCTATAATACTTTTAACACATTTTTTGTTAGTCTTTTGAATGCATATTCCTTATTTGTTTTTCTTTAGCTATAAATTTAGAAATAGAGAATGTATTAACTTAAAACGTCCCCCTTGTGTACAATCTAATTGATCTCTAACACGAAACTTAAAAGTTAGTGTACTATTCTGTTATAACGAATTTGTCCATTTTCTATTTTAGTTCAACTAAATAAATTTGCCTAGCTCTTTTTTATATATTTAGACATGACTTCACCGGCTACCATTTTTCTCTCTATACTCTCTCCTAATTTCAGATATCTCACTATTTTAATTTAATATATATAATTTTCTAATTATCATGTCAAATTAATTCATTGATTTAAATGAAATGAAGATATATATATAAAAAAAAAAGGCATAGAAGAAGAGTGTAATGGTGTAGTTGGAATGCATGAATGATTATTCCCTCTCGCCCGGCCAGAACAAGTGCAGGCTGTTTAGAGACATGGCCGCAACAACTTGTGCTGGCATTTCATGTGTGCCAGTGCTAATATATCACTCTCATTCTCTCCCTACTTTTCACAAAGTTCCTTATTATTTTATTATCAATATATCAATAACTCAAAGGCCCCACTTGCACCCTAAATTAATTAAGCAAAAAAATTCAATAAAATTAAGTAATTTTATGAGGTGGTTCATTGATAAGGATAAAATTAATTTTATATAGTAAAATAGAATCTTTCATTTTTAATTATAAAAACAGTAATTATATCACCAATAACATAAAATTTACTTCTATTTATTTACTTTTCAACTATTCTCTTGAGAGATCGTCTCTATAAGAGACGTATCTTAAGTACAGCCCATTAAAGATGAATATCTACTTACTGTATTCTAATGTCTATTTACATTATCCTTAATGCTTACTTTCCGTATCTTTAATGCATGCTTTCAATATTTTAAATGTCTACTTACATCATTCTTAATGCCTACTTACAATATTTTAAAAAATATATAATGAACCGACCCAATTAGAGATGGTCTCTCAAAGAGACCGTTTCTGGCAAGAATTTGTGTTCACTTTAAATGTCATATTTGGTTTTGGCACATATGTCAATATACGTTTTCAATTTTAAATATTTCTACTTGTGCTTGAGTAAAAATTATATAAAGTTAATATTAATAAAATTTATAATAAGACGAATCAAATAAGATCCTATTTGACTATGTTTTAACTTATAGATTAAAAACAAAGCATATAATAAGAATGATTGATGAATAATATTGAAAAATCAAATGAGACATTTAAATTAGTGAATAGGAGGGAATAAAATTTATCACCAAATCATAAATTAAAATTTATTATATTATACCTATTTTTTGTTTTATTTTCTAATTACTTTTTCGTATACATTATTATTCTTGTTAACGTTTGTTAACGTATGTCCTTAGCTTTTACCTTTTTAATTTATTTATTTACTTTTATGTGTTTTTAAATTTACAACAAGCTTTTGGGAAAAATAAGATAAAGTTTATGAAGTGTGTGATGTGATGATTAATGAAAGGTAAATGAATGAAAAAGAATTGAGGAAAAAATTCAACTCTTTGAATTTGGCCCGATTATTTGAAATTCAATAAACTTTGATTTATAAAAATCAAATGACATTATCAAAATATATATATGAATAAAAACTAAGCTAACTCGACTAATCTGAAATATCATATATGAAATCTGACTCAACATTCAAATGTTTACCTCTATATTGAGAGAGAATAAGATCATTTATATATATATATATATATATATATATATATATATATATATATATATATATATATATATATATATATATATAAACGTGTAACAAATTTAATAAGGCTAATTAAGAATAAGAAAAATTAAAATAAAAAATTCTAACTTTAGTTGTTTCAAAGCTATAAATTTCAACTTTCATATACTTACAAATCTTAACTAAGAGACATTTTATTTTAAAACAAAACAAATTAAACAATAACCAATTGATGACCAATATCTGAGGTAAAGATAAATATGTGACATCATTTTGTTGTTCACATTTAAAAATAAAAGTTTTAAACTTGATATTTTTAGAATAAAATGCTCCGAAAATTAGTATTTTCTTAAAGATGAGATTTTAGATTTAGAACATCCAAATTTTGAATTTTTGATTTCAAAATGACTTTAATTAAAAATTTAGGAAATTAAGGCATTTAAGAGTATTTTTCTTATTAATTAAGGGAATTAATTATTTTTGCAATATTACTTGTTTATGTGATTGTACGTAATAAATTGCAATGTATGTACGTTGTAGTAATATAATTTCTCCATTTTACTATAATTGCTATCAAAACCAATGTAACTAAAAGGTTAAGCTGATGGTAGAGACCCCATGATATGTTATATACTCTGACACGCCCTCTCACACGAAAGCCTTGCCTTATAGGTTGGAAGTTTGGATGCAGAACAGATTCTCCTCATACCTGGTGCTAAATATTCCACTTAAATGAGAGGTGGTTGAGATTCGAACCCGCAACATTTTATCATGTTGGCTCTGATACCTTGTTAAGGAATCAATTCAACCAAAAGTTTAAGCTGATGGTTGAGGCCCCACGATATGTTGTGTAGTCATTGATAGTAAATTTTTCTTCACTTTAAATTGGAAGTATTTCATGAAATTTATTGTGTCTATTGTAAATTAATTATTAATTAATATGTTTACTGTAAATAAAATAATAAAAAGCTGATACTATGAGATTCAGTGTGTTTGACTGTGGAGTAGGTTCGGTTGGAAAAGGGAAGAGCATGCAGAAAAGCAATTGATCAGAGAAAAAGAAAAAAATAAATAAACTACTTGCATTGTGCTTACAAGCTAAGGAAACCTAGGTGGTGTCTGCTGCTTACAACCACATTACTATCAACTCTTCTAAGACTCACTCTTAGCTAATTTGCTATTTTAACTCCAAAAAATTGCATCTTATAATTTTTGTAATTCAATTTGTTTAATTTTATTATTAATATTATATTATTATTATTAGGCATGGATAATCAATTTAATTAATTAATATATTCATTATGTATTCATTTTTATAGAATTATATCTTCTTTTTGTTTCTCTTTTAAGTTACATGATGATGCAAAAATGTGTTAATTAATGCTAGTAAAAATATGTTAATTAATGCTATTAATAGAAGAATATTTTATATTTCTTTTGATGACAGCATGTTATTTAATCATTTTCAGATACTAAATATAGTTTTTATAAATAGGATATATTGGACATTAATTCAATGGCACATCTAAGATAATAATGAGTGATGTCAATTTAAGTAAGATCCGCCTACTGGGTTTTAATAACTAGTCACATATGTGATAGACTATACTAACCAATTTATCTAGAACATATTTACAGATATTATAAATTTTATCTTGAATTTAAGTGCTATTAAATAACTTCAGTGACATCATATTAAATCGACGGGTATACATTATATTTATAATGATAAAACAAATGAGAATATTGTTTTTATAATATGGATTCAGTTGGACCATCACCCCTTTCCACTCCCTTGTCTCTCCAAACATCAATCTCTTTAGAGGTTTAGAATCTTTACAGCTGTTACTTTAATGAAGTGGAATTGAAGATTTAGATTCTAAGATATAGTAATAGTATGGAATAGTGCTAGTACTGTCAGTTGATAATATTATATTTTCATGTTTTTTAAAATGTTTATGACATGGTCACATGCTCATGATTCATGCCAGATATAATCCTCTTGTGACGCTACTGTGAGATTTGCCATCTGAGCTAAGAAGTACTCTCTATGTCTCTCAGATTATACCTAAAAAATTTTAAATAAAATTCAGTAAAAAAATAAAATTGAGTTAAAAAATAAGACAAAAAAAAAACAAATAATTAATAAAATGAGAGGTTAAAATAAAGTCAGTTCGTGTTAAAAATACTTTAAATATAAAGAAGGTTTCACATCGCTAAAAGAGTGGGTTATAGTAGAATACTTAATGGGTGAATTTCCTAATACCATATGGTTTTGAGAAAGAGTAAAACTCTTCACGTGTTATATGCAAGTCAAGGCTTATGATCCGTGAATTTGTGGTCCCGAACCCATGAATGCCCTGTAAGTATATCCACACAAATGGGCTATGTAATTATTGTGTGACGAACAATCTGCAAGTCATATGTGTTTTGAGTTTTAAGGGTGAAACTAATTTTGAAAACATCTTTGATCAATTAAGTCTTCAATTTTGAAAGATTTGACTTGAGACTCCACAATGTATACTTTGCCTAATTGAGTAAAATATTCGTCAAGTTATAGTTTGCACATAAATTACCGAAGCCAAGTAACTTGATTATCATGAATGGTATAACAAAATTAAGCCCTTAGTTTCTCATAGGAGGGGTCCTAGGAAGATAATTTGAAAAAAAAAATAAGCCTTTTATACAAAAAAAAGTTTTTTGAAATGACCTTTGGGAAAATGTTATCCCAAAATAAATGTCTGTAGCTTCAAAGTTAGGTATGAAACTTGTTCACTATCAATAACAACGAAGAAAGGAGCATGTCAATATAAGTCTAAAAGTTCGTTCGTTGTTACTAACAGAGAACAAAGAGAGACCTGATCAAAATGGGTCAAATATTTATTCACTATTAGTAACAGACCTTCCTCTGTTTCCTGTTACTAGCAACGAACAAACTGTTTGACTTTTGTTGACTTTTTGTTTTATATTTAAAATTAGCCGTTGTAAATTCGAAAAATATTTGTTGTATATTTGAGAAATAGCCACTGTTTTATGTTCAATAGACACACTCAACGTTTGCTTATTTTATTATATCCAAACTCCATCAAAAAATAATCTAGTGGGTTATGTAGTTGACTTAAGATATATTTTTGTTATTTTGCTTAATTTATAAAAATTTAAATGATTATTAAATGTTAATTATTTTATTATATTATATGTTGGATAGACGTTAAAGAAGCATTTTATTTAAGAACAGTAAAAGTAATTACGGTTATGAAGTTGAAAATAATCGAAATTGGAGCGACTTCGATTATGGCCGTCAGTATGTTGCTTGTCCATTCTACTTGGATGAAGGAGGGTACCTCACATTCACATAGGTGGATCAATTGCCAAAAATGTATCCATAAGATCTATTAGGCATGTCAAACAGATCAGGTTGGGTCAAATTCGAGTTCGAGTCATATAAAGAGGTCAGAAAACCCTTGACCCAAACCAAACTTATTTAGTTAATTGAGTCAGAAATCACAACCCTGACTTAACATGCAACAGATTAGGTCAATCAATTTTTGACCCACTAAACCCGTTTACAATATTTTGTTTTCATTTTAAGGTTTTTGCAGATCGAGTTATGGATATGCTTAGTATTGACACTATGTGGATATATTCCAGGAATTATTTACGCAGTTTATCTTTTAGTGGGGTAAATAAATCTAGTTTACATGTACGTTTGAAAATATATGTGTATAGTTTTTGATGGAAATACGGTGACTTTTACAAATGTTTTTATTATAGAATTAGGCTCGTTTAGCAAATGAATGTTAGTTGAAGTTGTTGGCTAGTTTGATAAGCTGAAAGTATTGGCCGATAAATTAACTGTTTAAAGCTGTTACTATAGAGATGTTAGGTAAATATTAGTATTTGTTAGTTAGTTGTTTATTTGAAAAAAAAGTAGGGTAAAAGTCAAAAGTCAATAAAAATAATTATACGGAGTAGTCTTTTTGTTTTGACTTAAAAATTATTTACCAAACACTTTTATTAACTGTGTTGACACACCACAAAACCAAAAGTCAAAAGGCAACAAAATAAATTGCCAAACACTTCAAATATTTGATTCTTTGTATTTGAATTTTGAGTATGGGTATATTAGCCTCATAAAAATCGTTTCCCATTAATGTAGAATTAGATGTATCATTATTCATTTTTTTATATATATAAATTAGCTAAAAAAACACAATGTAATTTTTTGGTTTCTATTGACATAAAATAGCTAAAAAAACTAAGCTTGAAGATATGAAGGACCAAATTTTTATGAATCATTAGTCATATCATACACCATCTAGTCATCTACGATAGATAATACTCCTATTAAGAAAGGGATATCAAATAAAACTTAATATAATATTTATGTGAGAAAACGAAAAGCTCAAAAAAAAATTTGCATCTCTACATATGTTCAAATCACTCTGTCAACAAGGTTTTACGAGTAAATATGATATGCCAAAGATTTACCTAAAAATCAACACTTATTTTGTTTTAATTGAGATAATATTTAATTTTTTTAAAAATTGCTCTTTAGTATGGCATTATTTTAGAAACAACTATAACTACTCTTGAAAAATACTGTCTTTCACTGAGACGACCTCAAAATAAAAAGTTTATAGACTAATTTCTAAATGTATGAGCTACTCTTGTGATAGATATCTCTCAGTGAGATGACCTTAAACAAAAAAATCATATTCTCATCATATGTATTAGATAAATTATTTAACACATATATAAAATGCGTCTCTTAATGAGACCGTCTCATACAACAATCAAAATTTGTGTTAGCCAAGATAAGATGTGCTTTATGATGAAACGGACTCATAAAACAATTTGTGTTAGAAAAAAAATATTCCAATTGGGCCGTAGACTTGATTTGCCACTTTAAGCATCATCCTCAAAAGAATTGCGGAACCCAAATCGTGGAAAAAGTCCAAAGATTTAATTTGATTAAAACACTACTCCTTCACCAAATTTTATATGTGACAGCCGCATGCATATAACTACTCATAGGTTCAATTTATAATTTTGAAGTTGCCATTTTAAAGCTTGAATTGGACATTTTAGACCTTAAGATAGACATTTTAAGTCTTGAATTTGACAAACTTAAAACCATTAGAATAGACATTTGATAAGTGCAATTATTTGCACTTATTTGTGTTATTTTCACATTCCTTATACGATATTTTAGTGGGTTTTAAGTAGTGTTGATAGTGTTATTTGATATTTTTGTCTCATATGTTTAACATTGTATTTTATGTAATTTTGAGACAAAAATCGGAATTTTATTAGGTTCCAGGGGTGATAAGAGGGTGAAGGCTTGGAGAAATGGCCTAAGACCCCTAAAAGAAGTGAAGAGATCGAGCCAAACAAGCCCCAAGGGAAAGAAATGAGTCGTAGCTAAGGAGCATTGAAAAGCCACGACTCGTCATAGAGCAAATGGAGTCTAGAACAAAAGCGATGAGTCGTCCCCATTCAGCCACAACTCGTCGCATATTATTGAAGTCATCAGAGCATTCTAGAGCCAAAACAACAAGTCGTCCCACATATGCCACAACTCGTTGCATACTTACTGATCTATGCATATCAATCCAGAGGCTAAGCAACGAGTCGTCTCCAACTTGCCAGACTCATTGCACATTCACTTAACTCACATACCCCAGGCAGAACAAAAGCGACGACTCGTCGCCTCTGATGTCACGAGTCGTCACCAGCACGTCAAGTGCCTTTTTCGTGCGTTTTGACGGTTAATTTTTGGAGCCACTATAAATAGTGGTAGTTATTTTTTTATCATTAAGTCAGTTTTAATTTTTAATTTTCAGAATTTTTCTTTTTGTTCTTCTTTGAGAGCTGTCATTGTTGAACTTTGTTGTTACATTTTTATTTTTCATTGCAATTTGCGTTTATGTTCATCTCAATTAGTAAGTATTCTTGCTTTATTACTTATTTACTTGACTTTTTACATTAAATTATTCGTCATTCTCATGTGTAGTATTTCAATTAGGTTTTCGTTCATCATTAATTGCATGTTTATCATCATGTTAAATGAGTAGTTTTCCTCTCTAGGATTAGGATAAAAACCCTAATTCAAAGCATGGGAGGATATTTTATCGATTCATTGTGTGAAATTTGGGTCTATGACTAAACCTATGCTTAATGAATCTTAGTTTAAATATCTTTATTAACCTTTTCAATAAAACGAAAGTTTGAGATTAGAATTAATTTAGGATTGAGATATATTTAAGTTAAATTTCTATTAGTTTAGCCAATAAAACGGAAGTTTGAGGATTAACACTAGTAAGGTCTTAAACCGATATTAATCAAGAGAGCGGAAGCTTGAGGTTAATTAGATCACGTTTAATTATGCCAATGACTCAAATTCATACAATTATGAGAGTAATTGACTTCCATGTTAGAACTAGGTGATTCTCGACGCCCTAGATTTGTCATATTATTATTATCCTCGTATTAATCATTGTCTTAGCTTTAATTATTAGTTTTATTTGCATTGTAGTATTAGTTTCTCAACCCAACTACTTGTTGATTCGTGTAGTCATAAATCGAACAAAACTCGCTTTCCTAAGTTCGACCCGTTTAGCTACACGTACACTGTGCGCTTGCGGTAATTAAAATTTGCAATACCAAGTTTTTGGCGTCGTTGCCGAGGAGGCGACTGATAATTCTTTTGTTTTGTTGATTGATTTACTTGCCACTTGCTTGTTGTTCCCTCTCCTAGACCCCTTTGTGTTTGAATTCTTTGAATGCATAGAAGGGCTCGATCTCTAGAGCGATTCGACCCAAAGATCGAAGCTACTGCCCATAGACTGAACGCTGAACGCCTAAGGCGGTTAAAGCGACAACAAGACCAAATGGCCAATAACGCTAACCAATCTTTTGGCCAATTAGGTGCGCCTACGCTCACCCAAACTTCCATTCCATGTACCGTCAAGCCCAATTTCGGTACAAAAAATTTTGAATTGAAGCCTCACCTTATCCAAATGATTGAGAGGAACCAATTCGACGGTCACCCTAGTGAGAGTCCTCATGATCATATCGCTGACTTTATAGAAAGGTGTGACACTATCACTGCCAAGGACCTGTCCATGGAAGCGGTGCGTATACAGATTTTTCCCTTCAGCCTGAAGGATAAAGTTAAGTCGTTGCTCAAGTTCGAGCCCGCCGGTATATATAGGACCTGGGAGGAACTGGCCAATGGCTTTTCTGTAACATTTGTTTTTTTTTTAATAATATAGTAATAATAAATATATAATAAAACAAATTTCAGAAATAAAAAAAAAAACAAAAAAACTCCCCATTAACAAATAACTTCCCACCCCTCCCTCTAAATCTTATAACTAACCTTATTTACCTACTATTAATTAAACCAATTACCCTTAATTCATTCACATTATTATTCACACTTTCTTTTTCTCCTACAAACTACTTCATCTATCTTCCAATTGCTTAAAATTTAATCAAGAAAATACAAGATTTTGATATTAAAGGTATAATTTCATCTATTTGTTAGAAATTTTTTTATTCAAAACTCAAAAAAAAAAAATTTTTGCTATTTATTGAAAAACACTCATCTTCTATTTGAAAAATGAAAAAAAAAACTTTAGTTTTTCGGCGATACGGCGGTCACCGGGATACCACCAGCGTGCGACGGCGGCCATCGGAGCCACCGCCGGCCGGCACCCTCTTCCTTCTCTCTTCTCCTTCTCAATCTTCCTTCCCTTTCTTCTTTCTTCTTTCTTCTTTAGAGGGCATCCTAGAACTCAACCCACCTTTCTTTTTTTTTTTTTTTCTTTTTCTTATATAATAGTTATGGTTTCTTTTTTTTTTTCTCTCTTTCCTTTTAACTCTTATAATTTTAAATTACATGTTTGAAATTATTCTTTTTAAATAAAGTATATAAAATGAAAAGGAGTCTTTTAATTTATTTTGAATGGGTAGATCGGGGTATTAATTTGAGATATATTATTTTATTGTGTAGACAGCAGATTCGTAGATAGAGATTATTATGAGCGTACGTTGTCGAGCGTGTGACAAGGTAATTCTCAATGTCCATCTAATTAGGACTATCCTGTTAGTATTATGTGTTACGTGATAATTAATGTGTTTAAATAGGATGCATGATTTTATATTTTATATATTCTCAAATTATATTTACTACTATTTTTTGTCAAACTTGAATTTATAATTACTATTTTGATAAAATTTATATTATTATTTTGATAACGAAATTTGATACGATTTAGTTTGAAAGAGAAATATAGTTGTATTATTATTTTAATAATGATTTTAAATGCGATTGAATTTGGGAGAAAAATATTATGATATTAATATCGCAATTGAATATTCTTGAGATATATTTTTCTTGGGAAAACCTATGATAATAAAATAAAATGTATAATATATGTTTGATTATATGTTTGTGTGCACGCGTGCCACGCGACTAATTATTAAAATATATTAAATCACGTAAAGTGTAACACGATGGCAATGAAGCTCTTATATTTGTTATGATCCAAGTATAAGGGTGATGTACAAGTTGTCCTGTTTGGTTAGTATAGCTGCCGACAAGTATTATTATTTCTGATGTTTGATACGGTGTTAGGGTTCCTTGAGACTACTCTGCTGGCCTTGAATTATTTGGGGTGATGACTTCTTGATGAAGTAGGTATAGGGGTAAAGCCTCGGCCTATTGGCGTTCTCGTTCCCTCAAATTAAAAATTTGATTATGTGTTTGTCATTATTAAATATCAAATTAATAAATTGGTTTATGTGATATTATATATATTGTTTTCACAAATTGTTTTTTTTAAACTCCGCTATATTTTATTTTCTAAAATTATTTCAATTTGATTATATTTTATTTTCTTAAATCATTTTCAAACTTAATCGTTTTATAGGATGGAGTTGGAATTACTCAATTTCCTGATTTTGGAAGTTTTTCCCTTGTTTTTCTTGCATCCTTACGTTGCAGGTTATTGATTGCGTGGGAATCGTGGAGTGAGAATCACCTAGAATCATAGCTTTTATTAGAGTCGTATTTCAGTTTAAATTTTACTTTAAGTTGTTTAAATTTTTTATGGACACAAATTGCGTTTCAATCTTTTCTTATGTTGTAAAACCCTTTGTTGGATTTAAAGTTATTAAGTTATTTCTTAGTCGCTAAGCCTTACATTTATTTTATTAGAAATAGATGTGGCGGTAACACTCCCATGAGTAGGTTTTGGCTCATGTTTTTCATTAAAGGTGTTTTCAAAAGTTCGACCTATTCTGACGGTGTTACATTTTTGGCCAAATTCTATCTCCCACGAAAGACCTCTCAAATCCTGACACAGCTGCAGACCTTCAAACAGCAGCCTTTTGAATCATTTTACGAGGCATGAGAGAGGTTTAAAGACCTTCACCTTAGTTATTCGCACTATCAGTTACCTAACTGGTTGCTCGCTCAATCCTTTAATGGAGGATTGTTCGATGAGCACAAGTCATAAATTAACGTCGCATGTGGTGGCGATATGGACTCCAAGCTCTCAGATGACCTTTTGAGACTTTTTCGAAATCATGGCCAAAATTTGGTTTCTCATGGAGCATGGAGAGAGGTCTAGTGTCCCAGGGTAATAATGCTGAATTTGAGACCATTAAGGCCCTCACCAAATAGATAGGCAATCTCACTGAACAGATGGCTAAGGTAAGCATGGTGAGCTCTTCCTCTAACTCTAATAATTGTGCTAGTTCATGTGACACCTGTGGCATCCCGGGCCACTATTCGAGTACTTGACCCCAATTAAAATCGTCTCAACAGCGTCAATCAAGAATTAGTATTTTAAATCAGCTACTCTTGTGAGAGACCGTCTTTCAAAGAGACGACCTCAAAACAAGAAGCCCATATTCTTATTTACTCTTTAATTTGTATTAATTAGGCTATTTAGCTCATATATCTAATGCGTCTTTCGAAGAGACTGTCTCTCAAACAATTTGTGATTCACAAATTCTTGTGAGAGACGGTCTCTTTGAGAGCCCATCTCTGATTGGATCAACCATTATATATTTTTTAAAATATTGTAAGTATGCATTAAGAATGATGTAAGTAGATATTTAAGATATTGAAAGTAGGCATTAAAGATACGATAAGTAAGCATTAAGAATAATATAAGTAGGCATTACGAATATGGTAAGTAGGTATTAACCTTTAATGGGTTGGGTCTAAGATACATCTCTCTAAAAGACGGTCTCTCAAGAGACTAGCTGTTTCTGATTTTAAATTTGGCTTTTTATAAATAGTAGGGGTATGGGCCGATCTAATAAGATTAAGTCACAGTCCAAATTCCAAAGGGATGGAGTATAAAATAAATCAAAACTCAGATTTTAGGGTTTATCTTCCCCAATTGTCATCGCGAATTTGGTGGTCTTCTTCCTTGCCTCTTCACTCTTCAGCACTGTCGTCAAATCTTCACAACTAGCAATCATGGGGTTAGTCTATCTCTCTCTATAATGTTTAATTTTTCTTAAGTTTTATTTGTCTAATACTAGCTTGTTTTGCTTCTATGTTGAGTGTAATTGTCGAATAATTTCTAGGGTAATTGGGCTAATTGCTCGTTTGTTGGTTATATTTGAACATTTTTTGCGATTAAAAAATCGGCGTATATTGTTAATATAACCAAGTTGCTTAATTAGGAAGCTGTTTGATCAGTTTTTTTTAAATGAAACTGACGAGTTGTTTGAAGGTTAAAGGTTTGCGAGGTATTCTATTGAATTTATTCACTTTTAGTGTGTGAGATGAAGGTAAACATAAATTTTCTTCATGTCCATTTGGAAATTTTATTTGATAAACAACTTAAGATTTAATTGCCTTTTCAATTGTTGATAATACAGTTTAGTAGATTAAGTTTACTTTGTTCTCCGTATCTACATCATATAGATGTATTATTTTGAAGAATCTATGACATTGCTGGATTTTTTGGATGTTAAGTTGTTTCCTATTCTATTTTTCCATTGAGGTTTCTTTTTATTCATTTGTAATTGAACTTTGTACAATGTAGGAAGACAAGGGGAATGGGAGCTGCCCGAAAGCTGAAGTCCCATCGTAGAAGGCAGAGGTGGGCTGACAAATCTTACAAGAAGTCACATCTTGGAAATGAATGGAAGAAACCATTTGCTGGATCTTCTCATGCTAAGGGAATTGTCTTGGAGAAAATGTAGGATCATGTTAACCCTGTTCACTTGTTATGAAATATGTAGTGTGCTTTGTTAGCGAACTTAAACTTAGATTTTTGGTGTAGTGGTATTGAAGCTAAGCAGCCAAACTCTGCTATTAGAAAGTGTGCTCGTGTTCAGCTCATCAAGAATGGAAAAAAGATTGCCGCTTTTGTGCCGAATGATGGTTGCTTGAATTTCATTGAAGAAAATGTAAGTACATTTATTTTCTCAAATATGATTTTTCCTATTTCACTATTTCTTTGCGAAGTTATTGAAATGATTTTTAGTTCAGCCCAAACTTAGGAATAAGATCTAGTAATAATTGACTTACATTTACAATACTTCATTAGAAAAGATGTGAGTTCAATCATTGTTTATCGTTGGAGAAGTTCTTTTAATAGCATTTGGGGGCATTGATATCTTGGCATGTTTCCTTTAGACGAGCTAGGGTGATTTTAAGTTTCTCTTTCTGTGCTTCCGAATACTCTCCATTGTTTATAACCCTCCTACAAAAGTTGTGTAATATTATACCTCTTTGTTACAATTTCCATTGACTAATGTTGACGGTTGACTCAGAGTGTGGTTTGTACAAACCCCACACACCTTTGCTTGACCTCAATCCATTCCTCTGTCACAACAACCACTTCACAGTTAATATATTTTACTGACCACCATAGAGAAAACAAGAATGCATTGTATTGTATCTGTCGAGTTGTAAAGTTTGTAAAGGTTTTGAATTGATGCTTGTTTGATAATAGATGTGTAATGAAATCCACGTTGTGAGTAGGTTTAAGTGATATTGCATCATCGATACTACATCAATGGAAAGACTACCACAATTGAGACTTAGAACTGAATTTTTCCACTATGCGTACTGCACATTCAACAATCATTAATTCTTAGCACTAGCTTTGAATATTCAATTTCCAACATTAACCATTTTCTTTAAATGATAAAGAGATAGAAGCACATAGAAATCTTTTAAAAAGCACCAAATATGGTCTACCAACCTTGCAAATCAGGTTAATTAGTAACTAATGCAATCGGTGTTAATGTGAGGTCAATATCATAATTACGATCCAGAACATACTTTATGGTCCTCTTTCTATTTATCTCGATTCTTGTTAAGATGTAAAAACCCTATACATCTAGCTAGTGCTACCAGAAGAAATTACTTGCAAGGCCTCGAGATCTTCTAGAGTATTGCTGGTTTGTTATTGGAGGTGGAATCAAGATGAAGTTAGAGTGTCTTATGGCATTGGGGGGGGGGAGAGGGGGGGGGGGAAGATACAGCTTACAGAGGAGAGAGAAAGGAGAGATTGTATGAAAGAGAGAGAGGACGACAACGTTCGTTAGGTGGGAAATGTGATGAATTTGAATTTCAAGCAGCTTCCTCCTTTGTTTTGTGTTTCTTGCTTTGAATTCCGATTTCAAGCTTCGTAACCCTTTCTCTCCTCTGTTAGCTTTTTAAATGCTTTTAGAGTTATAATGGCTTCCTCCATGCTTATTTTTATGACTTTGAAACTGTTGGCATCTTGGTTAACAATTTGGGTTGGATTACTCAAACCATATATGTTAAAAAAAGGTAAATTTTAATTGATAAGAGGTAGAGGAGCAATGTTCATGGGGAATAGACCCAATTTCCAGTATTATAGAACTAAAATTGATGAAAAATTTGTCGCCCATATTCTTTTTTGCTGTTACTATGTTGGTTTTTGGTTTTGGAGTTAGTTGATGCTGGCTGCTTATGGGATTGAAATATCTACTGTTATGAAAATCGAGATATTGGATATTTGATTCTTCATGTAGAATGGGGTAAAGATGTTAGTTAGATGTGAAGCTTTTCTCAAGGGAACTGTGTCATAAATGAGAACATTTGAGCATGTTGCACAAGTCATGCCATTTGGTTAGATGTGTATAGTATTAATCGCAATCCTTCATGAAATTCTTAGGTGTAGTTGCAATGGCACAGTGCAATTTTTACTTTATAATCTTTTGACCATAGTCCAACAACTCGTGTTAATGGAACACAAATTTAAGTGTCGATGTATGACATGTGTCTAAGAGTAAGACTCGTCAATGCTCAAAGTATGCTAATGTACAGAGGCATGCCGGCCTCAAAGATTGCCAAACTTAATCCTATTTATATTTATATATCTTTAAAAAAAAATTAGTATTAACTATAAATTTTTTGTGGAAAAATTCAAATTTAAGATTTTCTTAGTTAATTTATTGATGTGTTACTTTAAAACTTGAAGGACGAAAAGTTAGAGAGTATTTGATTATAAGAGAAATGATGAAGAGAATGACGTAGTCATGTTTAGAGTGTTGAGTCGTTATATCGTGTTAACACGGTTATGGTTGCCACAAGTGCCTTGTTAGGTAACATAGCTCTCAAGAGACAAGCATAATCAGCATGACCCTTTGGAGTTGGTTTCTGTTTTTGTTTTAATTTGGGGTGATACCTCTGCAACGAGCCTAACATACACTTGCCTTGTATTTCACTCGGTACAGCTGTAATTTTCTGTAACAAAGGCAGTCCATAGAGTTGGGGAGTATTAATCTGGATTTTTGAGAAGTAGCAGTAACATTAGTGTATTAATTATAATTTCCCAGTTAATATACTCGTTGAACTGTTTTTGGTAACACGTACTAAATAGAAATAAATCTGTGTCTATGTTACTTGAACTCGGGTACTAACGTTAGATATACAAGTGTCGGATACATCTAAGTATCAATTTTACACTTAAAATGAAGTGTCTAAGTGCCATATAAATGTCCCAGCATCATGGATCGGACATAAGTACGTGAAGTAAAATGAAGAGTCCAAGTAATCTGTGCAAGTTTTTTAAATAAGCAGTTACATTGTACATGTGTTCTGCTCTCTTATGCTTTCGTAGTAATCAATGTATTTCTTCCGTGTTGAGATTTGGTTGAAGATTTATCTAGTTTTTTGCTCTGTTATCCTGCCCTCATAAAAATATACATTGTGCAGGACGAGGTGCTAATTGCTGGATTTGGTCGTAAAGGACACGCCGTGGGAGATATCCCTGGAGTCCGATTTAAGGTCGTTAAGGTTGCTGGTGTTTCCCTTCTAGCCCTCTTTAAGGAAAAGAAGGAAAAACCCAGGTCTTAAGTTGAAGGTGTTGAGACTACTTAAATTTTGTTTACTTAAAATGAAGTAATCACTCAATTGGATACCAATTCAAGAACTTTTGTTTTGTGTTCTAGACATGTTTCTTTTGTTAAAAGATAATTTTTAATATTCTTAGTATCATCAATTATCATATTATTATGTGCATGTTTATCATAGTTCCTATCCAGTTGATCTTTGTGTATTTCTCTTACCCATGTTATGTGTCGATAGGATACCTTTTAGTTCCTTTTTATCTTGTTCCTTTCCAACTTCCAAGTGCTTCTTACTTTTTCATCATTATCAATTCAATTCAATATCTGGCTTAAAGACAAGATCTGGATGAGAAAAAGTGATGCACGATCTGTACCCGTACCTTTTGAAAGAAAGTACCATAGAAAAACGGTTATAATACTCCAAAAGGTAAATGCCCTGCATAAATAGGAACGTAAATAAGACTACCACTTCTAACTTTTTAACATAAAATAAAATGTGGCTTGCGATTTTTTCTATAACTTATACTCCCTCTCCCTTTTTGATGTTCCTATCTTCTACTTTTATTTTAGTTTTATTTGTTGTTTATAAAAGAATTAATCTATTTATATTATATATTTTTTTGGATATAATTAGTCTTAATCATTTTAATGTTAATATTTTTTAATGATTATGACGTCTCTCTCTATATTTTTCTTTAATTTTATTTTACAATTTAAAAATGTTTATGGTTCTATGTTGCATTATTTTTATTTTAACCTTTTTTTAATGTTTGTAAATTGTAATGTATCAAATTTTTTCAATAAATTTATTTTATATTTTTAATGCTCATATTTTTACATTTTCTCTATTAATTTAATTATTTAATAAAATAATATTTTTAAAATAATTTTTTTTAATTATTATGAATATTTGTTATGAAAATATCAAATAGGAATGGATGGAAATGAATACATCAGTGCACTACATTAAAGATAATCACATGGAGATGAATTTTATAAAATTCTATATAGATAAGTTTTAATCATATATTTATGAAAAATCATTTATTTAGAGAAAAGTTATTTTTTGCTTATTAGATTCTGATCACTTAAATATCCGTCGTGTTTATTGCTACTTTAGGTTGACTTTAATCCTCTCTCATTATCATACAAAGTGACTTCTTCAATAACCACATTTTAGGAACAATACATGTCGGGGTGGCTCTAAAATATAACAATTATTATATATACGTGTTCTATTATTTCTATCAATTTTTAAACCATTATTCCATGCCCACATGAAGACTAATTAGATTACAATTACTAACTAAAAATTGGACCAAACTTCAAGTTTAGGATGACAAATGAGCAAACGGATAAACGAGATAGATCGATTATTCTTTCATATATATATATATATATATATATATATATATATATATATATATATATATATATATATATATATATATATATATATATATATATATATATATATATATATATATATATATACTCACTAGTCAATAGTTTCAGATTGAAATTTTCATATCCATGTTTATACATATATAGATACATAATTATGTATTTAAAACTATCGCTATTCATTCTCAAATTTGGGATAACCATCATGGTCATAGCCATCTTTCACATGCCTCATTCATCTCTAGTCTTTATACAAGTATTATACGCTCCTCATCTCCACCTTTGACCTGTCTAACTAGTACGTTGTAGGTATGAAGCATACGAATATTAGGGCGTGTCATGTGGGAGTATAGATTGGGTAATTCCTCATACCCACCAGCTGGCTACTAGAAGGTAAGATTTGTCATACATGATCATATATTCATTATCCACTCATCACCACTAATTTGACTATAACACTTCCACTAAGTTAATTTTGGGAGTTATAAACATTAATATAGGGAAATACTTTGTTTACCCATCAGGTAAACTATCCACCTAAAATAGTATTAGAGATATAAAGATACATATATTCATTATTAACAATTATCTATCAAAAACATATTTTATTATTTATACAACTAATCATCAATCGCCACCTCAAATAGATGAACTACCCAATGAATAGATATAGCTAAGTTCATATAAAAAATATTTGTTCTTCAAGGTTAATACTTGATAAACAACATTAAGCTACAATTCCTAATATCCTATCAAATTCTTATAATCAATCATTTTAAATTCATCATAAATCACTAAAGAGTATTCAAAATAAAAATTACTTTTATGTTTTCTGAGATTACTTTATAAAAAAGTAGTATAATAACCAAGAAAAAAGAAAAAGTGTACATTTTAATGAGTTATTACAGGTAGGGTCATATTTTTAGTGAAGTAAATATAAAAAAATAGTAAGTTGTAGTAAGATTTTGTAAAGTATTATAAGCAGAGTTGTTTTTTAAAAAAATAATTTAACAAATCACGTAAAATAAACTATAATAGTATATGAAGCAAAATCAGAAGTCGCCGATAGTTAAGGTTGGCCAAGGGGACAGTGGAGGGCATGAGAAAAATTCGTAACATATGATTATGCCTTTTTATGGCAACCTTTGGCAACTGTGAAGTGTCAACAGCCAAATACACAAAAGGTTGATCCATTTACTTAAAATAGGAAAACAAGTTTGGAGATAAACATTATGTTTTACTTGTTTACCTAATTTAGGAATTTATGTTTGTTCAATAATCTCTCACAAAATTTATTTATAATATATATTTGTAATTTAATATAATTTCTTTGTTCCTATTGAGCCATAAATTCTCACAAATTTATAATTTGTATTTAAAATCACTACCTAATTTGCTTGTAACACGTACATGATGCTTCATCCTAAACAAAATAAAGTAGACAAATTTTAATTTTGATCATCACTAAATAAAACAAATTATATCATCAAAAATAAGACAAATTTTAATTGTGTTAGTTGTTGCATATTTAAAAGGCAAAAAGAATATACAAATCAAAACAATGTATATAAATTTCTTAAAGGTTTTATTAATTTAAAGTTAGTTGGACTGGTATAGTGAAATTGAAAGTATTATAGAAAATCCACAAGTTGTACTTGTTGATAACTACTTTATATTGTCACTCAAATCTTTAAAATTTAATTTTTAAATTGTTGGATAGACAGAAAGACAAAGACTAGTTGAGAATCAAACTTAAAATATTTATCTAATAAAGTGATACTTGCAGTTTTTGAGACAAAAACTGTTTACCATCATAATTTCTAGTGTATCATATTCATAGGAAAATATGATAAGTGTCTGGAGAGGGAATACATGCGGCACTCTATGCCCATAAAAAAGAATGCTGCCTAAGAATACCTCGACTGAGCCAATTCTCCTTTAATTTAATTTAACAATGACCTTAATTAAATATTCCATGATAAAAAAATATGATTTAAAGTGGGTGACCTTATTGTTAATCGTGTGTCGTTTTGCCATTGTTTTATTCCAACTCTCAATAGTTTAAATAGTAAGTTTTACATAGAAAGAACCACAATAATTATTTGCATATCAAAGACTTAATACATAGTGGCCCATTTTGACAACTCAAAATCTAATAAAATCATGCTATTGGGCCAAGCAGGGTGAGTTACATCATTTTGTCATCATCTTTTACAATAGAATATTCATGAATTAAATGTCATTTTCACTTTTTAAGTCAAAAGCATATAATATATATCAAATAAATGTTATCCTTGGCTTGAAAATTAATTATTTTGATAATTGTTAGGTTAGATACTCCTTAAAATGATGGACATAGACTACCTTTTGAAAAAAAAAAAATGGTAAAACTTTATGTCAATTGTGAAAATGTAAGTGTATTCCACTTTAAGCCTTTGCATCTTTCTTTTTTAGTTCTTATCTTTCAACTTTAAGCAAAATATCTTTGCTCTCTAGTTTTCAAGTAGTATGAAATAATGCTTCTAGTTTTTGTCTATTACCCTTTGTTATTGTGATTTATGATGAAGCTAACAAGTAACAAAATATAGTATTAATGATATATAACATAGCATACACTAAATTTAAATTTAAGTAATTAGTATGCAAAAATTCAATTTGTATTCAATTGATATATAATTTTAGGTAGTCATAAATAAATATTTGTCTATCACTATAAGTCGAGATTGTTTGGGAAAATTATGTCTTATAGCGATGGGAAGTTAGATTGAGGTATATAGATGTCTAAGTTCAATTGGAGTTACTTAGCAAATTGATTTATTCGACGGGATTTGAAGGGTAAATAAGGTGCCAAATAAATAGAGAAAACGTACTCTAATACCCATTTAGAAGAACAAAGGAGATGTTCAAGATTGCTTCAAGTATCGAAGAATATAACTCATGAGCAGTACTATGAAGCTATGGGAAAGATTTATAGAACTATGTATGAGGAGATGTACCAAGATATTAGTGAACCGATGTAGATTTATGCCCAAAAGTTCTACAATGAAATAATTCATCTATTGAGACAAATGATAGAATACTATAAAGCTAGAAAAAAAGGATTGCGCATGGTATTTGTTAACTTAAAAAAAAATATGACAAGGTAATAAGAGAAGTGTTTTGATGAACAGTGATAAAAAAGGTATTACTAGGAAATACATTAATGGTATGTTTGGCAATTTGAAATTCATTTCCAAATATTAAATTGGCCCAAATATTATGTTTGGCAAATCTTGAATTTGAAAATGTTGAAATTGGGTCAATTCCATTGAATTCCAACAACAATGTAAAATGGGTCAAGTATCAAAATTTGCAAATTCCATATATATAGATGTGATTTACAATTCTTGGATTTGAATACCAAATTTAAATTTCATATTTTCAAATGAATTTTATTCCCAAACACTACCTAATATAGTTGAAGATACGTATAGAGACATAGAGAAAAATGTTAGAATGTGTGGAGGGGCAAGACAATAACAATTTTCCAATTATAATTGATTTCAGTGACTTTACCAAGGTTCGAGCCTAAGCTCTTTTCTTTTTACAGTAGTTCTAAATGCGATAACTCGCTAATTCCAAAAGAGATATATACAAGAAAATGTTAATAAAACCCACCCAATTTTTTAGTTGAGTTCTTTTTGACTAAATTAGGAATTGTCATTGTTTCTACCATCACCCCATTCTTTGTTTCGAGTTTAAAATGAGATATGTGGGTTAGTACTTAGTAGAATTATTTAAAATTAGATGGTTTTATTTGGGTTATCGGATTGATTTAGATTAGATGTTTTGGATCGGTTTGAAATCGAATTTTGTGTCTATATTATATTACTAACTGTAAATCTTTTTTAAAGTCAAGTCAAATCAAGTTCAATTATAAGGTCCGAAAAACCGAAAAATTTTAGAGTAGTTAAGTGGGTTTTGTGTTCTTGCATGCTAAACACTTAGAATAGTACCCAATTTTAACCTATAGCTGTTAAGCACAAAGTGGGGATGTATTTTCTTTTAGTAAACTAATGAATCATTTAAATATAGGTTGCCAGTATACTGTATATGAGTATGTATGTAATAGGAGTATGTTTTATTATTGACATGTCATTAAATAATTTGCTATGTAACAACGTGGGATTATACATTACCTGATTTAAATAAGTGGCGGAACTTAGTTAAGGTGGAACGCCCTTGTCATCCTAAATTTGTTGGGTTATTATATAAAATAAGTTTTGGAGCCATCGTTTCACATTTAGACTAATAGTCTAATCGGTTTAATTATAATTTTTTTAATATGTGATTAGTAATTGATTAATTTTAGGTTATAATTGTACTTTTCTCAAAAAAAAGGTTATAATTGTATTTTTATGGTCAAAATTGATTTCTTTTGTAAGTTATAACTAATCATTTAATTGATTACTTTATATATAATTGATTATTTTAAAGTCTGAAGTGATCACTTTAGCGTCGAAACTGAAGAATTTAAAATAATTGATCTATTTAAGGTTATAAACTTGTAAGTAGAATTTCATCACTTTTAGGTCTTAATTGAATTTTTTTATTGATTTTTATATATAATTGATCACTTCAAGGTCTAAATTGAATACTTTAATGTTAAAATTAAAGACTTTAAAATAATTGATCGATATAAGGTTAGAAACTTGTAAGGTTATAAACTTGTAAGTAGAAATTGATTACTTTGATGTTAAAATTGCTCATATAGGTTTTATGTCAAAATTGAAATTTTTATTATTTTAATTGATCTATTTAAGGTTTACTTTATGTTAAAATTGATTACTTTAATATAAAATTGAATTTTATCTTTTAATTTCTGGATTTTTGACCATTTTTTTTTTAGATTTTTAAATTTAGACTGGTCCAATTATACCGCCTCATAATGAGGCGGTCTCCCCCAAGCTTTTGCGATAAAATAAAATGTCGTATTATGATTATAATAAAAAATATACTCCCTCCGTCCCATTGAACTTGTAGCATTTTTCATTTTGGTATGTGCCACTTAATTTGCATCATTTCTATTTTTGGATAATATCTCACCATTTTGTTTTAAGCTCATCCATACATTTTAACACTTTTTAAATTTTATCTACATAATTTATTATCTCTCTTTATTTATTACCACTTTCTAAAAATTTATCCTCTTTTTCCTTAATGTAAATGTAATGAGACAGATGATTACAATTTAAGAGAGTATAATTTTTAAACTAAAGGTTAGAGTTTATATCTTGACCCCCTAATCTTATTTTGTTTAAATAAATGATAAGGTATGATAAAACGGTTAGAAAATATACTATAGACAAGAGAAAAGAGTATTAATCTTCTGGTGTAGACGGTGAAATCAAAATTTTGTTAGTAAGATAAAAGGGAACACTTTTAATTATCATATCAACCCATGATTCTAAAATCATAAAAGGTTTTTGTACTATTAACTTTTAACTTGCGAAAAATTAAAACCTTTCTAAAATTCAATTATTGATATGAGATGAAACAAATAAATATCGGGATGAGAAATTATACCTTTATAGTGTGAATTCACTAGCAAAATATAACCACGAGACAAGAACCGCAAATGAAGTTTCTCTAGTGTAGTTCACCAACAATGTCTTGTAAGACCTCGTATACTAGTACGATGTTTAAGAACAATTCTTAAACTAATTTTGTGTGTATACAACTCTTGTTTTTGACCTCACTTATAATTTGTTAAGCCAATATACATAAATTTTCTTAGTCTTAAATATTGAAAAAAATCAAAGAAAAATCACATATACATTTCCATATGAAACCTCACGGTAATACTCCTCTCAAAGTGAATGTGTGCGTAAACACCCGGCCACTCGAACTAGTGACTACTCATGAAGACTGTAAACTAGCCCCACAAACCAACACAAGTTTTTCCAGTGCACTTTGAGTTCACTCGTGCGCACGCGAGAAAACTTCTCAGGAGGTCACCCATTTTAAGATTGCTCCCCACCAAGCACGTTTAACTGTGAAGTTCTTAGCAAATGGGCTCCCTAGAAAAAAAGATGCACCTTATTGATATGAATAGTCTATCAATTTCTTTTCAACCTAAATTTGGGGTATCACAGTGTGCATCTATTATCTTATATAGTATTTATTCCATCATTATACATTAGTATACCAAAACCATAAGGTGGTGTTATTACTGTGCAAGGTAACTTAATGTGCTACTAAAGAGACCATAGAAAAAGCCTTCAGAAGCACTTAATTTTTCGGTTATAAAAGAATCAATACTCTCTTAATAGCACATATTAAGAACAAAATGTTTAGGGAGTTACACAATTAAATTAATAAATTAATATACCTATTATATTATATTGAGGATTATGGCTAATATCTAGTCTTACTAGATTACTCACATGAACTTAGACTTATATAGGTCCAAACACACAAAATGGTCTCACACATTGATATAGTGTGAACCAATAGGTTTAATGACATCAAGCTCTTACCATTATCAAATAATGGTTCAGTGACGTTTATTGGTCTCTAGTAAAACATAAATCTGAAAATATTTATTTGATTATTGAACATTTTTAACACATAGATCTGAGTTGGAGTTAGACTTGTCAAATTTTGACTCAAATCCGATCGGAAATTAGTGGGTCATACCGAAAATTTTAGTTCGTGACCCTAAAATGTCCCGACTTGAAAATAACGAAAAATTTTGGGTCAAACTTGACAGAAACACGAACCTAATCATTTTGATCCGTTTTCAGTTCCACATTTAAATATATTTACTTGGGACTCATTATATTTTTAGTAATTTTTATTTTTACTCGACATTTCTTTATTGTAGCCCTAAAATTGATATATTTGTTTTTTATATTACATATAAAAGTATTTTCTTAAAAAAAACTAATTATAACTTTTTTTTTGAAAATTATAATGATAAGGAAAAAAGTATAAAAAAATCTGAACAACTTGATTGATTCGAACCCAACCCAACTTAAAACTGATTCGAATCATGAATGACACTACTCAAAATCTCTTACGTTAAGTTTCATCTTGTATCCGTTGATCTTTTCTAAATTGACCCAACCGACCCAACCGAGTTATGAAGTCTTAAAAATAATTTTTTACAACTAAAATTTTAGAACCCAAAACTAAATTCATTAGGTAAGATAAGTTTAAGATCCTAAATAATGACTCAAAAATTGATGTTGTGAATTTCTGATTCTGGTAACTTATTAGTCCACCTCCACTTCCAATTGAATGGCAATAAAAATTTATCCGGTCCAAAGCAAAAAAATCCAACTGTACAACGGAATTTTCCTTTTTTTATGTTCTACTTTTATAAAATTTACGAATTTTAATGTTAAATTTTAACTATAATTTATCATCAATTTATATGAAAAACATTTTTATGTGGGATTTTGATAGTTTCGTCTCAATATATATTTTTTAAATATGGACTTCTTATAATTTTTAAAAACTCACAATTAAAATTATTTTTAAGTTTGCATTAAAATTCGAAAAAATTAAATAAAAGAACAAATGAAAATAGAGGAATGAATACTCCACATTCTACACACTATCATTCGTTATTCTTATCTTCATCATCATGGTCTTTAGGCAAAGCAAACATCATTTGCAATTACTTCAAGCAATGCAACTTATCAACATTATAACCTCATACTTCAAACAACCTTGAGTTAAGTGGTAACTTTTTCCACCTTACTCTCCTCTTCTCCAAAGCAATTAAGCAAACAAATCATTGAAACTTTTACTCAATGGCCGATCAAGGTTTTATATTGAACGCGGTTAAATAAGTCAAAGTCAAAGTTGTCAACGTTAAAGTCAATGATATTCGTTATATTTTTATATTAATAATTAATAATCTTGTAACCTGATTAAATTACATATCAAAAACCTAGCAAAAGTCTAAATTAATTATTTTTTTTTAATAAATATCCTCAGCAAGATTTCATCTTGAATTAAGATATTTGAAATGATTTTATATTGGTTTTAATTTAAAAACTCCAATTCTAAACATGTAGCTTAAATTTTTATCAAGAAAATTTAAAACCCGAGAAAAATAATCATTCTTATAAACTTTCCTCCACCCCTGTATTTACATAACCCAAAAGACATAAAGAACTAAGTTCAAATTGCCTTTCATTTGGCATGAGCTTTATGAAGAATGTATTCCTACAATAATTAAGGATTGAGAGTAAAGGATTATAAAAGTTTTCAAATAAATTTATAATAATATAAATATTAATGTAAACACAAGACACAATTTAACTCGACCTGAAACATTTAATTCGAAACCGATCAATTAAAACTAATGAACACATCTAATTTATCATTTCTCTGAGAAAAAAATTGCATGAACTTTGATTTTCAAATACAATTACAACTCAAAACATCATCAAAATTTTAAATCACAACATCACGTCCACTTTTTTGATTTGCTATTTATCTTATCAAATTGAATCAATTAATCTTGAGCCAGAAATTTAATTCCATGTGCTATTACATCAACTATAATCAATCGATTAATTAATCTAAAGCCAGAAATTTATTACACCCTCCAATTCAAAGGAAATTTACTTTATTTCTTTTTTCTCTATTCTATCAAATTTGCCTAGTTTTAGTTTAGGTTATAACCTATATTCTATTTTATTCTATCAAAGTTCTTTCATTAATCAGCAAATTGCAACCTTAAAGTTTAGCACATTCGCGAATTATAATCTCAATATTTATTTTTTGAAAAATGCATTCACCAAAGAATCAAAGTCTACAGCGTTCAGGCCATATCACTAAAGTCCGACCATTTTGGTGGTCAGAATTTTAAATTAACTGGTCGATATTCTGTGATTTGACCTGAATGATATAAACTTTGATACTTTGGTGACTGTAATTCTTAAAAAATGAACATTAAAGTTGTAGTTCGTAAAAGTCTAAAACTTTAAGATTGTAATTGACAAATTATTCATACACTTAATTAAGTCACAATTTTTGGTTTTTCCGTTAATTTTCTATAGGGTAGATTTACAAGTGTTTAAAATAGACTCGATGATCCGACCCGACCTCATAGTCGAACTCGACTTAGAAATAAATTCGCAATTATGTAAAAATCAATGTGAACACAAAACCCAATTTAGAACAGAACTGAGATACCTGACCCAAAATTAACTTCAAAAACCCAAATCAATATCTGAAGGTAAATTTAATAGTGCAGACACACATAGTATACCAAATACAATGATTTTCTAGTTAGACAGTTTTGACAGGTATTCTGTAAGAATGAGTCATTAGTGTAGCAGAAAGGGTGATTGTAACATTGCAACATCATCTAAAAATCAGATTACACATAGAGTAATGTCATGCTCTTATTGGCTAGACAAGTGGGTCCACTTAATAGTAACAGGTAATCTTGTTGACACGTGGCATTCTGTGAATGTCGCTTTTAAGCCATAGATAACATGCCAACACACTGCATGGTTGAAGTGAACACTCAAAAATAGACAAATTTTAAGGCATGAAAAGAGTACAACCAAAGAAAGATAAAAACAAGGGAATATGTTGCATGATTGAGCTTTGTCACGTGATTGTCACGAGGTAGGTTTATGAAAGTGGCAATCAACTTGCCACTTCATGGGAATGGGGAAGGGTAGACCTTTGACTTCCAAACAAATATATTAATTTTTTAAAAAAACTATCAGGAATAATACAACATTTTATTTATTTCTCTATAATAGTATTAATTTTTGATTAAACATGAATAATACAAACTTAGCGGATATTTACGTAGAATATCCCTAACATGCTTAAAATCAAACTATAGGAGATTATATGACAAAACAAATTAGTAAATTAGTTAATAAACTAAAGTTCGTATTATTCTAGGAAAAAACCCGCCTAAGGTGGTATTATTCATGTTTAATCAAAAGTTGGTATTATTATAAGAAAATCAATGAAAGGTTGCATTATTCAGCGTAATTTTTCCTAATTTTTATTTGATTTAAAATTATTTAAAATTAAATTTTTGTTTACCATAATAAGGTAGACAGAAGGAGTAAAAGTGGTTGATGATAATCAAACTTAAAATTTTATTTGAAAAAAGTGTTATTTGTTTCCATGAAACAATACTTGATTCTTAAAATTTGATTGAAATTAGTGGGTTATTAATTTTAGGATTTTAGCCTATATAACTCAAAGATGATATAACTACACACGATAATCAAAACAAAAGTAAGTCAAATTCAACCCTAATTCAAATCAAGCCGTACAAATTAGCCATTTTTTGAAATTTATTTTTAAGTCGAAACCACTATATACATAGCTAATTTTCGTATCTAAGTCAATATTTTAAAATTTATTTAGAACCTAGTCTAGTAAAAAACGATCAAATCTTAAAATAATCGAACCAAATTAAGTTGACTCAAGCTAAAATTATTTGAGCAAAACTAATCTATCTCGAAACCACACTCTCAATTAGCTAGGGATGAAAATGAGTTGGATCTGAGTCCGATATAGCTAGACTCAGATACACACCCATTTTTTTATTGAATCCAAATTTATAGGGTTTGAAAATTTTGAACCTAGATCTTTAGGAACTGGCGGGTCTAGGGTTTGCATTCGAGTCCAAAACAATATTTTGTTTTTTTTTTTTGAATTTTCTTAAATTATAGAAGTATTACACAATTTTTGTCTATTCATGTAAAAATATTTAAACATTTTTAACTAATAAGGATTTTCTAATACTTAATACTGATCGAGCAACCAAATATATGAATCTTTCCAACATTAAAATTGTTAAAACGACATATATATTCATAATGTCTTTCCAATAAGATGATTCGAGATCTCGTGATAGACTTCTTAGCCTAAAAAATTAATAACCTTTCTTGACACACAGTTGATTGATTGAGGTAAAATCCTATCCCTTTAGAATTGTACATGCACCTTTAGATGCATAATGTTCATACAAAATTGTGAAAAAAAAAAAATCAATGTGTAGATTTTATATCTTTTTTCAGTAGAGATTTTTCCAACTTATGATGAATAATCAAGAATTTGCTTTTGGACTTTTCAAAAAAGAATATTTTTTCGTCATTATGACGATCACATTTAAAATTGTATAAATTGATAAATTCCTATCACGAAATGTTCTAAAATATAACAAAGATCCAAATAAAACAATTTACACTTATAATAGCTATAAGTTAAAAAATTACATGCAAAAGGGTCTATTAGTCGAGTCTAGGTCTCAAAAGTTTAAACTCCAAGCCGTACCCTAAATTCATGGACTCAGATTCAACCTGGATTTAGAGGGTTCAAAAATAGGTGGCTTCAAACCCTTAATTTGCGGGTCAAATATAGACTATCAAGGTTCAAGCACCATGCTCATCCTTACTGTCAACCATTTATGACAAATCTATTTAATTAATTTGATTGGAGGATACTATAACGTGAATTACCAAAACACCCTTGGTCCTTTTGTAAGGGCATTGTTTTGACTATGGAATAAAATTGTGACACTAAGCACACCACTAATAACACTAATAAATTATAGTGAGAAGAAGATGCAAAGAAGATGTATATATGAAGTGACGGTAGATATTTATTTTGTTTGCTTATAATGTTTTACTTATTATAATAATCTCAGGTTCGCAAGTATAAAGGCAAGTTCGTGGAGTACAGTTAATAATTTAATTTATACTTCTACTTGGCATCTCTTTCAAGGTTCTAATTAATTGACTACTTTATGTGTGATTTAATGGTATTTGTGTAGTGTCATTTCTCATGCGTATCTGATAAGATCTTACTTTTTTTTTTATTTGATAAGTGCTTCCCATTTTATTCTTGTTCTCAAATGCTTAATCTTTGGGGTTAATAGTCTTTGGGATATATTAAATTTTAAAAATAAAATTGAAATTAATTAGATCTACTCTCTTTGAAGATGCTAATGGATTTCACACCATATTCATTTTTTCGGTCTCTTTTGAATTGAGGGTCTCATTCGTTGAACTCTTCATGTTGGGGATAATATGTCTTACACGACATGGAAAGAATCAATAGTGACGACGCAACTGTGATGAAAAAATATTATGTCCTAAATTCTAAAAAATCAGGACGGATTTTTCAATGACAAATAATGAGTTGTCGTGATGCATGTTTTTACCTTTGCTACGAACTGATGACGAAATGATCGCGACAAACTTTGCGACGGACTAAAATCGATCTTTAAACAAGTCACTCTAAAACAATACATATCATCCTTATTAAAAATTTAAGTCTCAACTATTATAGAAAAGAAAAAAAATTAATAGCAAAAAGAAAAGGGAAATATCTGAATTAATGAATACACTTAAATAGTTAGATGTAATACGAAAGAGACTAAGACTAGCTTTGTAGTAACTTGTATTAAAAAAATGTTCCTTTTTTATCAAAATAATTTGTATATTAAATTAATTACTTCTTTTGAAATTTTCCATTATATTAATTTACATATAGATATATTTTTATTATTATTGCATGGCATGTTTATTAATTTCATGATAAAAATAAAAAATTATAGATGTAAATATTAATTGAATAATATGAGAATATATAAAAAATATACATAAATTTTAATAATAATAATAATAATAATAATAATAATAATAATAATAATAATAATAATAATAATAATAACATTTATCCTAATAAATCAATAAATAATAAAATTTAAAATAAATTAAAATATATGCATTTATTTAGTTGTCCTTATGGATTACTGGTGTATGACTCTTTTGACATATGATTAAACCACAATTCTCCCTTTCTATAGCTTTTTTCCTATAGAATTTTTTATGCTGACGATTACGTTTATGATTCATATGTGTTTAGTTTTATTAATAAAATATTTACTTATAAAAAATAGCAAAAAGTGAACTTATAACTTCATGTCTTCTTGCCTTTCGTAGAAATCAAATTTCAGAAATTGCCGAAAGTTGCAATTTGCTAAATCCATAATTAGTTGTCAATATCTTAAGTCTACGCGAAACGTACTTATACAATCAACTAGTTTTATGTTGAATTATATCAATGGTTATATCACATTGCATGGTTTTAAGAGTACGTAAATATGTATATAATTACTACATTATTGACCATAGGTAAAATTTACCACGTATTTCTCTGATTTTCTCTCCAGAGAAGGTATGAATATAAATTGTTGGTTATCTTTTTCTCACTCGGATTCTATTTTTGAGCAGAATATTGAGTTGATGATGATGATTAATTAACTTTGGGGTCAATAACTGTATGAGAGACTCGTGCATTGAAATTGAGCGAGAGAGTTGCAGCTCTATGAGAACTTGACTAGGGATAAAACTAGTTAGAGACATCGAATTCATGTCCTAGCTAGACCATCAACAGTTATAGTTACCTTGTTTATTAGTCTTAATACTTGTCTTGCTTCACCAGCCTTGTCCTGCTACATGTCTTTCCTGGCTTTTGTTTTCGTTGCTTGTCTTTTCTCTAGTGTATAGTCTCATTGGTCATAACGGTCTTTTTATCTCCTTTGATAAGGTATGGTCTAATACCATCTTCCATTTTCCAATCATAATCATAGTTCCTATAAGCGAAATAGACTATTATGATAATAAATGTTATTATTTAGAAAAGCATTGAAATAAGTTAAGATAAAGTTTGATTAGGGAAATTTGTCTTGCATACTTGAAAATCTTCAAGGATGAAAAGTAAAGATATGAGCCAATAAACTATGAAAAGTCTAGATATGCTCAAATATTTGACTAATAAGTCAAAACAAGTTCATGTAATCAAGTTTAGATAAATTGCATAGAATGAAAATTATGTTTTATTGAACTAAATTTTTTTATTGACTAGACTTATTTCTACTTATTCATTCGATTTTTTCATCTTTACATACTTTATTTTAAATGGATTTTATTTTAAATGAATTGAATCTATTTTATTTTTACTTTTTAACAAACTTCTTAACTAAATTGTAAATATATTATAAAAATCTGAGAGTAAAGTGAAGAAATAAACTGAACTGAAATAAAAGAAACACAATTAATAATAAAAAAAAAGATCTAGAAAACAAGCCCTTAAATTTGTTGAATTAAAATTATTAAATTTATGAATATTATTGTTTTGTGATTTGATGAGCTTAACATGGCCTGAGTTAATATTTTGATCAAGGGGTTAATATTTGGTTATTTTATGTATCCGTTTTAATTTTATTTGTTATATTTTGACAAAAAACTCTTAGTTTTTATCATAATTTGACAAACAAACTACTCTTTCCTTCTTTTTTGTTTGTTCACTTTAAATTTGTCCACTTTTAGAGAGAAAACTTTTAATTAGATATATTTTTGAAGTATATATTGAAGATAAAATATATTCATGTGAGACCTGATTAGATTTGTCTTGATTTAAAGTTTCTAATATATAATTTTTATAATTTTTTATGATGCGTACTTAGAGATATTAAGACTTAAAATTTGCTAAAAAATACGTGCAAAAGGTAAAGTAGACAAATAAAAAGGAATAATGAGAGTATAAGAGACTAGTTTTTACTGACTACTAGTATTATTTTAAAATATTATACTTGAGAATAGAGAAGTTTGAATCAAGTTAACAAAGTGTATATAAGCTGACTTGATTTGGGTTAATACTTGATCTAAGTGGAATTGATCAAGATTAAAGATCAAACCAGTTCTTAAGATTATACTTTCAAATGTCTATATTAAGGATAATCCTACATTTTGACAATTCACCAATGCAATTAAAAAATTAATTATATTAGATAATTCAGGAAAAAATAAAATTAAATTTATGCAGTCTGCTAAGGTTGTACATTAAATTAGTCATGCACAGCATTATTGTGAAAAATTTATCATATCCATAGAAATGTCCACCTAATATGACTTATCCAAAATTAAATTTTGAGCTTGAAGAAGACTTTTGGTACTTTTTTTTTTATAATTTATATAATGCTAAATTGTCAAATTTATTTATGGATATATTAAAAAAAGAAAATTTTTCTCAAAACTAGCTTTACTCAAAATTATATATGTTATTGTTTAATTCAAAATAATTCAAATTATTGAAATAACATTCGTATTATAATCCAAAATATGTTTTACTAAAATAATTAGGAGCATTTTGAGAAGATATTAGTATAAAACTTAAGATTATTATGAGAAGGTTATTCTAATAATATGGATTATTTGAGTTAAGCAATATTATAGATCATTTTGAGTAAAATGAATGACAATTGAGATTATTTTCAACAATTTTTTCTAATATTATACTACACTAATTTTTTTTATTAGTTAACTAATTTTATTTTCACCCTTTTGTACCTAAAATGACCCCTATGACTTATGTAATAATCTCTTTTTCTTGTTATAGTAACCTCTTTTTTATTATTAAATTGAGTCTTTTTTTCTTAAAGGAATCAAAAAATTTATTGATAAAAATATAATACGACATTTACAACAAAGTAACATTTGATCAAATACATAACAATTTTAATCAAACAAAATTATATATAAAAAAGTCACTATTATTATAAAGAAAATCTAACACTAAAGTTTTTTCTCTATCAACAACGTAAATAATATGTAACTGAGTTTTTTTGTCATAAAATCCACTCCATTAGTTTGCTATCAACAATGTAATCTCTTTTTTGATGTAAAATTAATCTTGCCTTAATTGTACTGTAGCATACACTATTACTTTTTTCGAGATTAACCAGATTAACCTGAGTTCGATTCTCGCTGGTCCTTCCTTTATCTTCAGCCAACCCCGTAACCTAAAAAATTGATTGAAAATGCTCATATACGTATCATATGATATACTATACTAATATCTTTTCAAATGTTGCAAAAAATAAGTTCAATTCAATTATATATCATATTTTTAAATGATTTTAAACGAATTATAAATTCAAAAAGCAAATTAAACTGATAACATCAATGTCAAAGTAGAATTTTTCTAACTCAACGTGTACAATATAACTAGATTGGGATTTAGTGACAGATCATTCCTACGTGCTCTGATTAACAGATGTACACTTGATTAAATTCAATGAAATAGTCATTCAATTTTATTCAATATCTATTTTCTACAACATTAATAATTTGAAAGTTTCTTGCCTAACTAAAAACAAATATAAATTAATTAACTGTAATAATAATAAATATTATGTTTACCCCGTCTATATTTAGATAAAAGGGACAACAAATAATGAGCTTTTGAAGAAAATAAAAGACGCTAAAATTATCCATATAGTGATATTAAGCAGAATATACTAATAGCCCTTACAGATATTTGAGTTGTTCATTTATTTCCTCACTTTTGCTTCTTTTAGATATTATTATGGGAGACTATTTCTTATTGAGACGACTTTAAATAAAAAGTTTATATTTTTATAATGATGTTTGTCTCAAGCTAATTAGACCATATTAACTCTGTTATAGATGCAGTATAATTTTTTTATCAATGAAATTTTAGGTTTTTTCAAAATTTGCTTAGATTTCAATTCAATTTTATAACATGAATAGGCTACGATTTGTCAAATTTCTATTTAATACTATAACATAATTTGATTTTAGTGACGTATATTTAACGACATTTATTTTAAATGTCACTATCTCCAATTATAGTGAATTTAGTGACATTTATTACACCCTTTAGCGGCATAATAAAAAATCATACTAAAGTTTTTGGCGACATAAGATCTAGTGACATTTCTCATAAATGACACTATAGACTATAGTAACAATTACATATGCCACTAAAAGCCAAATCAAGCATTACTAAATCACTTTATAATGTTACTTAAAATATAACAAACAATTATTACACTAAAAATATAAATTAGTGGCATTTTTTATTGCAATTAAATCCAATGTCACGAAAAGTTAAATTTGTTCTATTGTAATAATTATATGCAAACTCATAGCAATAATGTTTTTCGAACGTGCAAATTAAAGTTTTAACTAAATCTAATGTCATGAAAAGTTAAATTTGTTCTAGTACAATAATTATATGCAAACTCAGCGATAATGTTTTTCGAATGTGCAAATCAAAGTTTTTTTAGTGTTCAATCTACCCGACTATCACAAATGATTAATGCGGAAATAAATAACATTTAAAATAAACACATTTATTTATATGTCTATATCAATCTAAAAATATAAATCACTTAAAATAAGTTTAAAAAACTGCTTCATAATTGTCTATATTCGAAGTCGGGTTGAATAGGCGGACTTTTTTATGAAATCTTAATTCGATCTCACTCTAATACAAGGTCGGACTATATATATCTAAATTTATAGAATTGTTTTTTACAAATTTAAATCAAAATTTTTTTCTCAAATCAAATTTAAATTCAAACTCAAACCGAATTATAATACCTAATTTAAACCTTTAGACCCTATTTTTTTCATGCAAGTTTCCCTACTAATTACACTACTAGCTCCTTATTGGATGCTTATTGTAACGTTCCAATCTTCAAAACTTATTACTATTAATTAGGTGAAATTTCGTTCCATATTTGCTAACCTCTTCCCTCATTATTCACCCCATCACCATACATACAAATCAGACAAAGTGCTCACGAGTTAATCGCTCAATCTTACCTTACTTTTCCCCTTTTTGAGATTCTAGAATACTTATTCTTACTCCCTTTTTAGTTCTACAATTTCCGTTTTAGTCCGTTTTACTGTATTGTTAACACTTTAAATTTATTTTCTTAATCACTCTTTGTCTTTTACGAATATGTCCACCGTTTTTCCTTCATACATCCTGTTGTAATGTGCTACAACAACAATTAATAACCTTTAATATTTTGTTTTAATAACACTTTAAAAGAAAAAGTAGGGGGAGAAATTTGTAAAAGAGGAGGAAAGGGATGGTGTTGAAGTGCCCAATGTTGCTTACATGTGAGTTGTTTTACGTTAGATAAGAGAAGAGAGTATACCACTTTGATAACTTCGAAAAGTAACTCTTTTCTACCAATAAGTTTTAGTAGCGCATCTCATTTGCGCTTGAACGTAGATTACCTCTTTTCCTCCTTGTTTGAGTTGCACAAAACCAATTCTTAGATTCTGAAATGGTATCAGAGCTCAATTTGCTGTAAGACGATTTCTTTTGGACTTACAAGTGGATTACTTCGTAGCTTCCTTGTTTTGGTTGATCATGCACATTTCTTAAAGTTCTATAAAAGGGAAAGGAAACAATTTTTTTTTTATTAAAATTAGGTAATAAGATATGGAAGGGAATAATGAACTTCATCCCTTACTTGGATAGAAATCGAGTCACAAAGGAACGAAAGGGAGGGGATTGTCCAAATATGATTTTTATCGTTTTATATAACAAAAAAAATATTTTTAAACTCGTAAGAATTGAAAGGAAGAACACGTGTCTTCCTCAGCCCTTCATTATTTTAAAAGGAAGCGAGTCTTTCTCGCTGCATGTATTATTGAAACATAAGCATAGTAAAACTTTGTTAAGCTACCATACCAACAATAAGTTGAGTTTTGTTTCTTAATATTTACTTAGTATTATAAGGAAATCTTAGCACAATATTCTTTATATTAGCTAATACTTCTACAATTGTTACATTAGTACAACTCTATTATGTCATCAGTGCCTGCAACGATTTCTATCTCTGAAATGAATTTCTTGATCTAAAAATCCTAATTTATTATTTCTACGGTATCTAATGTATTCAACCTTGGTCGTAGATTCAATTAATATGTTCCTTCAATGAAATCAAATTAAGATAAAAATCATCCTTATCAATATAGACACTTATATTTATGTTATCTTGCACATAACTCTAATTGATCTTAATTATCAACAAACAATCCTTGATCCTTTGAAATGAAGGACTAAAAAAAATCGATGAAAGCACAAACTACAACGATATACAGAAATAATCCAATATAAAATACATATATAAAAAGTACCATTAAAATATACTCCATATATATTATAACGTCTTTTGAGCCTAGTGCTTTCGTATATGAAGGAACTTGGGTTCGCCCCTTCCTTTGATATCTAACTAAGCCCATAAATAGAGTTCACAAGGCTGCACGCTTTCTCAGGCGTGTTCCAATTGATGAATCGATTGGGTCATGATATGTATAGTAATTGTTTAGTTAGAATTTTTTTTAAATCACAGAATTAACATGTGACATTACAAAATTAATTTTTGTCTGAAAATAATTCACATATGATACTGCATTGAAAAATTAAAGAGATGTTAAGTAACATTTAAAACTAAATGTGCTATTCATTCTATAACCAATTAATTTTAAAATATAACCTTATTAGTATATTTATTAACAACTCTTGCAAAACATGGTGACAAAACTATATATATTCATAATTTGTATTAAAAAGCTATTTAACCATCCATTACATCTAATTTGCATTTATAATCATAACAAAATAACTAAAATTTTGATTTTCTACCTTATACAAATGATACATATTGATATCACGTTTTTTTACACACCCTTTACTACTCCAAAAAGCCATAAATCACCCTCCCTAATTATTTTCCAATTTTGGGTATTCAAAAAAATTAAAAGGGCTTTTCGGAGATTTCAAAACACAAAAAATACTCCCTTTAATTTAGCACTAACGTCACATTTACTTTATACACTCTATCCATATACTTATTTAATCCTTAATATCTTTAATTGTGCATGAATAATTTTTACATTGAGACGAATCAAACAAAATCCCACATGTTTTAACTTGTAGATTAATAATAAAATACAAATTAAAAGTAAAAGATAAATAGTATTCAAAAAGCAAATGTAACGTTGAGGGAGTAATTTTTTTAAAAAATAAATTAAATAAATCAAAAATGATGACTTAGCAAGTGGACCCCACCTCCAAAAAGTCCCCTATAAAAACCACCCTCCCCACTCACTCTTTCTTTGTCCGTGCCTTTAGCCTTTCATTTTGGCTTCTCCGGTCCATCCCCTTTATTTTCTCTCTCTATTGCTTCATTATTCATCAATGGCGGCAGTTCTTACAGACCCACCACAACCTCCACCTTCTTCTCAATCACCTCCCCCTTGTAAACCCGACCCGAAAACCATCCTCGAAAAATACCAACAAGGTAAATTACTCGGTAAAGGGAGCTTCGCTAAAGTTTACCATGCCCGATCCATTTCAACCCAAAAATCCGTAGCTATAAAAGTCATTGATAAATCTAAAACTCATTCTTCTATGGAACCTAGAATCATCGGAGAAGTTGCAGCAATGCGACGATTAAACCACCCAAATATTCTCAAAATCCATGAAGTTTTAGCCACCAAATCTAAAATCTACCTTGTTATGGAACTTGCTAAAGGTGGTGATCTTTTCGGTAAGCTTTCTCGACGACCCGATCATCGTTTTCCTGAACCTATTGCGAGAAAATACTTTCATCAATTGATTGCTGCTCTTCATTATTGTCATCAAAACGGCGTCGCACACCGTGATGTAAAACCCCAGAATCTTCTTCTTGATGAAGAAGGAAATATCAAACTATCTGATTTCGGTCTTTCTGCGGTTGTTGAAATCGCGAAAGATCGTCTTATGCTTCAGACATCGTGCGGTACACCGGCTTTTGCTGCTCCGGAAATTGTGGGTAAGACCCGGAACGGGTATGACGGGTCTAAGGCAGATGCTTGGTCTTGTGGGGTTATTTTATTTGTAATGTTAACAGGGTATTTACCATTTGATGATGCTAATTTGGTGTTGATGTATAGGAAGATGCATAAGAAAGAGTACCGTTTTCCTTCGTGGGTTTCAAAACCCGCAAGGGGTTTGATTACTCGGCTTTTGGACCCGAACCCGGTGAGGAGATTGGGTATTGATGAGATACCAAATGACTCTTGGTTTAAGAATCATGGGTTGGTTTATCCAAGGAGTGTTAGTTTAGGGGATATAGCTTCTTTGGAGGAGAAAAGATATGAGAAGATACTTATGGTAGAAAGGAGTAATACAATGGGAACATCAAGCTCTTGTAATGGTGAAAATGGTGAAATGATGAATGCTTTCGAGTTGATTTCGATGTCGAATGGGTTGAATTTATCTGAGTTATTTGATGAGGATTGTTTGGGATTGAGGAGAAAAGAGAAGAGGTTTACTTCTAGGGAGGCTAAGAAAGTTGTGGTGGAGAAAGTTGGGAAAGTTGGTGAGATTTTAGGGTATGAGGTTGAAAAGAGGGAGAAATGTGGTGGAGGAAGTTGTTGTGTTTGGTTGGGGAAAGATAGGTTTGTATTGGCGGTGACGGTTTCCGAGGTGGCGGCCGAGTTGGTGGTGGTGGAGTTGAAGATGGTGGATGGTAGTGGTGTTGGATGGGATCAAGAACAAGTTTATTGGGAGCAATTGAAAGTTGGACTTGGTGATATTGTTGTGTCATGGCACCACTGAAAGTAGCAGAAGGATGTTTGGCAAAATAGTTCGTGTACCGGTGTTTTAAATTAGCTGGTCAAATTAACAAATCTAATCAGTTACCAGTCATTTGTCAAACAGTCGGGTTAATTTATGTAACAATGGAGTAACATGAACAAAGGAAATTTGATTTGAAATATGATGATCCAAAACAAGAGATCTTCCAATAGATATTGATGGGGAATGTTGTATTGTACATATAAAAACCCCAAGAAAAGGGACTTAGTATTGCAAATTGAATAGCATAGCTTAGTTTCTTTTCTGTAATTTAGAGGAGCTTAATTAGATTATAATGCAGACAGATTGTAGATTTTGTTGATGTTAATGTTAGTAATATGAAAAATTTTCATTTGTCTGTGTTGAATGATTTCAGAATGTAGAGGAATAGGGGTAGTAAAGGGTCCCATCTATGAATGATTCAACCATGTGGTGGTAATGCTTTCAAGGGCTTGAACAAAATGAAGCTAACTTGGCCATGGGCATTGAGCATGGTGATCCTCAATGTATATTTTTCTTCTATCTCCCTTGTAACATATATTTACTAAAGAAATTGATAATATTTTATAAACATATGTTTCCTATTTGTTGACAAGTATTTTTTTTTGACCCAGGTGCGTATTTAGGTAAAATATGTTAGATTCGTAATCTATCTTTGTTGGCTGTTAATGAACATTCAATCATCATAAGTAATCTAATAAGTATTTAAGTGTTTCTTATATCAGGTATTTAGATGTTTATTGTGTATCTATAAGGCATTTAATACTCAGTTGAGACTCGTGTTAAACTTTCATAAGCATTTGATTGTTTGTCGACACTCTATAATCATTCAAGAATTTGATGATAATCGTGCCAGACTCTTGTAATCATTTCAGTGTTTGTCGGGATTCTATAATCATTGAAGATTTTGTCGAGACTCTAGTAATCATTCAAAAGCGAAGGGTTTTGTGACTTGTGTAGGGATCTTGTTAATTAGTTTTTCAAAATGCTACAAAATCACCCTAATATTCAGGCATTTATATCAGAAAGAAATCAAACTAATATTCTGGTGTTTATATCAAAAAGCAAAACATATAATACGTACTACATTTAGGAGTTTTGATTTATGCCACGTTTCAGGCCAAAATCTCATATATGTATTTAATAAATGATTATATTATACATTATTAGATGTGTATTTCTGAGAACAATACTTCTATGTCCCTTTGAGATTATTAAGTATGTGATTCGCAATCTAATTTTGTCGGGTGTTAACAAACTATCAATCATTTATATGCAATCTAATAAGTATTCAAGTGTTTGTCATATTAGGTATTTAGGTGTTTGTCGTGTATTGGTTGTTAACAAACCATCAATCAATTATAAGTAATCTAATAATTATCAAGTGTTTGTCATATATAGATATTTAGGTGTTGTCGTGTATCTAAAGAGCATTTAATACTCAAATGAGACACGTGTAGAACTCTCATAAGCATTCAATTATTTGTCGTCACTCTATAATCATTCAAGAATTTGATGATAATCGTGCAAGATTTTTGTAAGCATTTCAGTGTTTGTCCGGTCTATATAAGCATTTAAGTTTTTGTCGGGACTCTAGTGATCATTTAAAAGTAAAGAGTTGTGACTTATGTAGGGCTTTTGTTAGCATTTCAGTGTTTGTCGGGACTCTATAAAAATTTAAGTTTTTGTCGGGACTTTAATAATCATTCAAAAGTAAAAAGGTTTTGTGACTTGTGTAGAACTCTTGTTAGCATTTTAACGTTTAAGGATTCTATTCATTTAAGTTTTTTTCGGAACTACAGTAATTCAAAAGTGAAGAGTTTTGTCACTCATGTAGGGCTCTAGTTAGCATTCCAACATGCTACAAAATCTTCCCAATATTCACGTATTTATACCAGAAAAAGATAAAATCTATCAAACATATAATGCATAGTACACTTTAGGAGTTTAGATTTATGCCACATATAGGCCCAAAATCTCACACATGCAACAAACAATTACAATTATAGTAATATACATTATTGGACATAAAACAATACTCCTCTTTAATATTGTTAACAATCTTAATTTTGGAGAGTGTTGTATATAGCACACAATGACACAAATAGCATCCGCCTAGACTATACTCGTGGCCTGGCGTCCCTGTTTTCTAGGCAAGTCCGAGGGGACTGAGTGGTGCACAACAACAGCACAAGAGAACTTCCTCAATGAAAGCTACTAGCCATAACATAAAGTAATGACAATAAATAAACAATAGTTGTGATAATGGAGATGAAATTATTTGGTGGATGAAACGAAAAATGATCAATATGCATGTAACATGAAAATGGTGGGCCGCAAATTGATGTGGTTGACATATAAGTACTATTTATCTTTTTAATTATATAATATATATATATATATATATATATATATATATATGTTTTGAATCATGTGAAAACTAATTAAAGTGGTGAAAACTGTAAATAGGTGTATATATATAAAGGTTAAATGGTGCACATATTCGGATGACATTTTAGTAAATAATACAAACTTTTTTTCTTCATAAAAATATGTACACCTTATAAGATAGTATTTTGCCACAATATGTACATCTCAGTCTGATTTTCAGTTTTCACCGTTTTAGTGTTTTTCACCTGATCCTACCAAATATATATATATATATATATATATATATATATATATATATATATATATATATATATATATATATATATATATATGCTAAAAACAAATTCAATTATTTTTTTGAATTACAAGGTGGATTACATTATTAATTATAAAAATTCGCAAAAACAGTGTTAACAATCCAAGATGGACCATCATCAACCCAGACCCTATTACAAGTCACCCATTTAGCAAGAGGACCAACAACCTCATTACACTATCTAAAAAAAAAAAAAAAAAAAAGAAAAGTCTATACGGTCAAAAGCAATAAACACTATCATTCTGTAATCAACAATACTAAGAGTTTATTTCAGCAATTATATCAAATATGTGGATTTATATGTAATAAATAAGCCAAAATTGATTTACAAAGAATATTTGTAAAAGCTAGGTGTAATTAGGGTTGCTTAACAACGCGTATATGCAACTAATTATGGTTAGTTGTGTTTCCATCTTGTTTCCTCCAATGTATCTGCGGTGCACAAGTTTCTTTAAATACTCTTTGGTGCAACTTGTGATTAGGTTGTCTTATAATACTTGTCTCATAGTCAATGTATTTCCTTTTTTTTTTTTTTTTTTGTATCTTTGATAGAAAATTTGTAGGATTCCTATTGAGTTTATGGATATTCCTGCCTCCTATTTTGCAAAAATAAATCTGGCTCATGTACAAATTGGATGAAAATAAAAAAAAAATGTGCAAGTGTGGTAAGAAAAATACTTTCTCCTTTTCAAATTAATTTTTTTTAATAATACCTGATTCATTAATAAAGAGTCATACAACGTCTACATCAGAGATAAAATAGCAAGTACATCTGTACATAACAACTTTAACCAAATATAATTCAAAATTACTTGTAATATTAGAAATATTGCATTATTTATTTATCACTCTAATCTGTGATTAGTTTTTATACTCCCTCCTATTCATCGCATTAGTCTCGTTTGACTTTTGACATTATTCATTAATCACCCTTGATTTATATTTTGTTTTTTTAAAAATTGGAATAAGGAAAATTTAATAGAGCCGATCTAAAAAAAATAAAACTAATTATTTGAAATTGAGAAACTAATAGTATTAAATTGCACTCCTTTTGTTCCTTAGAACAAACTTTAAAGAACAGAGTCATATATTAAATTGTTTTAAATACTTTTAGCTGTACATGAATAGAAATCGAAACCTTTTATGGTTACAAAAATACTTCCTCTATTTTGATTCCTCCGTTTTGATATACTTGCTATATTTTAATTATAGGCACTATTCATCGTTCAAGCTTAATTTACATATTATGCTTAATGTGTAAGTCAAAATATAGTCATGTTGGATCTTGTTTGAATCGTCTAATCACGTACTTTCATAGTATTAACTTTTTATAATTTTTAGATGTGCATATTTCAACATATAAATTAACAAAATAACGCATTAGATTGCGTAAAAAGTTAAATATAGCAAGTATAATAGAATGAAAGAAGTATATAGTAAGACAAGATAATTGATATCCAGAGTCACGAGTATGTTATTTTTTTTTTAAAAAAAAACTAATATTTCCTCTATTCACCACAAATGCTTTTTGGACTCTATTTATCTCATAATTTTAATTTATATTTTATTATTAATCAATAAGTTAAAACATAGTTAAATGAGATCTTATTTGACTCGTTTCAATGTAAGGATTATTCACATCAACTTTCCATAATTTTTAATTATACACAATTGAAAATATTAAGGATTCAATAATTGCATTGAATAAAGTATATAAAGCAAATAAAACACTAGTAGTAAATAGGAGAGAGTATTAATAATTCAACTTTTCATTTAATTATTTGTTATAGATAAATTCACATTTGATTATTATTTAATAAAACAAACTTTCGCTCTTAATATATTAAATATAATGACAACAAACTAAGGGTTATAGAGTGTCGTTTTGAAATATTTAATGAATAAAATAATAGAGTATACAAATATTTCCAAAATAAGGACGTTTGAGAGGGGTGTATATTGTTAGCGATTGATCAAGATGCTAAACTTAAACAATCCATTTAGTTTTTGACATTAATTGATAGGAATGATAATGAAAATTTATTGTATATAACTTAATTTTTTTTTTTTTATAAAATTCATTATCATCTCTTACAACTTAAAAATGAGTTGTTAGTTATGGCAAATGAAAACTAAAAATTTATGAAAAAATATCAATAGTACCGTTAAGTTTTTGTATTTTATTAATGGTAATCCTAAATTTTTTCGATATCAATGTTACTTTCGTGTTACTGAGCTTAAAAAATAAAAGTAAAAGAAAAACCCTTAACGGTTTTAGACGATTTTAGACGGAAAATATTAGAAAATGTTACGGTTATAAGACGCTCAATAAATCATTGATAGGTACCATTGATAAAATAAAAACTTAAGAATATAATTGATAATTTTCCAAAATTTATCGGGCATTATCACTATTTTATATCAATAACTAACCTCTACAAAAACAGATATAGCTATCAAGTAGCAGTGATTAATTTGGTTACTACAACGGAAAAACATAAGCAATACCAAATAAGTAACTTGCTCTATGTTTAAACAAACTTACTTTAAAATGACAATTTTTTAACCAAATCTCAGGCATAAAGCAGAGATGGTGAAACTGAATCTTAATTGCACTCCCCATATAAATAAATCACACGAATTGTGATAAGGTCTCACCGTAAGAAAGTCTTAAATCTGACGAGATAGCCTAAATAAATTAATTGAAAGCATCAATTTTCGTAATTAACTGAATCGTCGCCTTTTTGCCATCGCTATTTAAATAATTATTTGTAGTGAAATTAATAATTTAGGTTCAAACTTCCTTAAATATTTTTTTTAATATTATCAATATGATTTGATTTTATTCCAAATATACCATTAAAAACACTCCCTCTATAGATATGCCCCACTCCCATCTTGAGACATTTTCATATTACTGCAGAAAATTAGTACACCTTGATTATGACCTTTTATTAAACCGAACACCCTTAATTAAAACTGACAAATACTTTTAGTCAACTCAAATAATGAAGATTAAATAGTTAGAACACTGATGAGAAAGTTTTAGATACTAATCTCCTTAATAATGAATATAAAATTAAGCCTAGCTTGATTAGAAGCAGTAATTTTGATGTGATTTGAGGTGTTCAATTATAGAAATTAAAGATCTCATTTTTTATATATGGAGAAAAATAAGTTAAAATAGTATATATTTGTCTTATCATGAGATGCGTATCAATAATATGGGCTTTTATTAGTTTATTACTCCTTTCGTTCTTTTTTTGATCTTTCACTTTGGATTTTTCATACATATTAAGAAAGATAGAATCTTTGGGTTGTAGTGGGTATTATTTTAATTAAATAGTAGTGTGAAGTAATGATTGTATTGGAAGTATGAGGTTGTAGTGAGTATTATTTTAATTAAATAGTAGTGTGAAATAATGATTGTATTGAAAGTATGAGAGAGAAAATAATTATAAATAAAAGAAAAGGAGTACATTAAAAGAAAAGGGGGAGTTTTAAAGGGTAAAAGTGGGATAAAAACTTTCTAAAAATAGAAAGTATTCTAAAGTGGAAAAACTTTTGAAACTACCCATTATGATAATATGGAAGATAAAAAAAAACGGAAGGAGTAATACAATAATTATAAATAAGCCGAAGGATGGATATCTCACAAAAGTAGTGATTGTAGAATTTATTGATTTACATACTATTGTTAGTGATTTTACTTTTAGAAATGCTTATAAATTTTTATAAATTTCTCTCTACTTTTTATATAAATTTTACATAGTTAAATATTTATGCTCAAGCATGATAACAAACCCAATTTACAATCATCCTATTTTGCATATCTTAAGACTCTTAACTTTAATTTCAATTTGTTTTATTTCTTATTGAAGCTAATAATAAGATTCGTACTTAGACCATTAAAATCTGGTAAACAAGTCGTAATGAAGAATGACAAGTAGGCGACTATACTAAGAAGGTGGAGACCGATAGAACTGTGCTTTGTTAAGGAAAATATTGCTCACAATCCTCCATCTTCATAGCCTAACGACTATTTTCCCTATGAATATTATTCCCTCATTTGTAATAATCTTGTTTTTTATTATAACTTTATTAGCTTCTAAGATTATTTTCTTGTATTAATTTTGATTTTATGTAATCTTTTAGTCTCTATATAAGACGTGAAACGGTGGTGCCAAATATTTTCTCTATGAATATTATTCCTGTTGGGTATGGCCCAAAATCCATAGCTCACTAAACAGCCGCATATATCGTCAATCGATCTCCGCACTCTTCTATTGACTTTAAAATCCCATAGGAAGTCTGGTCAGGTACAACCGTTGACTACTCCTTCCTTAAAGTATATGGTTGTATTGCCTATGCTCACATTAATGATGGCGAATTAGCTCCTAGAGCTGTAAAAATGCATTTTTATTGGTCACTCCTCTGAATCTAAAGGATATAGATTATGGTGTCTCGAGTCTAAGAAAGTAATTCTAACTCGAGATGTTACTTTTAGTGAAAATGCTACTATCAATTCCTCTGGTCTGGAGTCTTTTATTTCATCTCCTAACACATATAATCAAGATAGTGTTAGTGAGAAGGTGGAGTTAGAGACAAGAAGTCAGTTTCCCACGATGGAAGATGATGCTTCATCAAGCCCTTGTTCCAGCCATGATGATCAAGATCACGATAATGATTCTCCAATTACCAATGGATCAAGCCAGCCACAAATCTCTCATCAACCAACAGATTACAATCTGGTCAGGGATCGTTCAAAAAGGCCTATTATAAAGTCATCAAAATATTCTGTAGATAAATATGTGCTTGCTTATGCACAACTTAGTTGGCGAAGAAACTCCTGTTGGAGCTGATCCCTCCTCCTGTTCAGAAGCCATCTCTGGTCCTGATTTCTCTAAATGGCTAGTAGCAATGAATGAGGAGATCAATAGTCTTCACAAGAATGGCACATGGGACCTAGTGGAGCTACCTAAAGGCTGAAAAGCAATTGCTTGCAAATGGGTCTACAAGCAAAAGGAAGGCATTAGGAGTTGAACCCGCACAATGGAAGGCACGCCTCGTTGTCAAAGGATGCCATCAAAAAGAAGGTATTGACTTTAATGAAATTTTTTTCTCCTGTTGTTCGTTATACTTCTATTCGAGTTCTTCTTGCAATGGTTGCTATGTTTGACATGGAGTTAGAGCAACTCGATGTCAAAACTGCTTTTCTTCATGGTGACCTTGAAGAAGAGATTTATATGAAGCAACCGGAAGGATTTTGTTGTTCCTGAAAAGGAAAATCTTGTTTGTCACTTAAAGAAATCATTATATGGTCTTAAGTAAGCTCCCAGGCAGTGGGTACAAGCGCTTTCATTCATTTATGATCAAACAAGGCTACACACGCAGCCAGTAAGATCATTGTGTCTATTTTCGGCAATATGGTGGCACTTATATTTATTTTTTACTGTAAGTGGACGATATGCTCATTGCATCTTGTGACAAGTCTCTGATCAAGAACTTAAAATCTCAACTTAGCAAGGAGTTTGAGATGAAAGATCTTGGTGCAACAAAGAAAATTCTTGGCATGGAGATACATCGGGATCGACAGGCCGGTGTAATTAGCTGGAATGCTCAATTGCAATCGATAGCTGCTCTTTCTACTACTGAAGCAGAGTATGTTGCAGCAACTGAAGGTATAAAGGAGGCTACATGGTTGCAAGTTCTTGTTATGGATCTTGGTATACCACAATGTGTCACTGTGGTATTCTTTGATAGTCAAAGTGCTATCTTTCTCACCAAGAATGATGCCTACCATTCCAAGACCAAGCATGTCTCAGTTAAATATCACTACGTCAGAGATATTATTGTTGAAGGTGAAATTGCAGTTAAGAAGGTTCATACTTCGGAAAATCCTGCTGATATGCTCACAAAGCCGCTTCCTAGAATCAAGTTCGATCACTGTTTGGACTTAGTAAGAGTTTGTTCCTACTAAAAGGTTTTTTTAAAAGGGCTCTAACCATAAGTGACCTATGTAATGTGGTCCAAGGCGGAGATTGTTGGGTATGGCCCAAATCCATTGCGCACAAAACCTTCACTTTAAGAACATTTTAGAATGATTTGTTTAGCTCATAAAACTAGTAGCTAGATTATTCTAGTAATAGATATTTGCATAAAAAATACTAGAACATTAGAAATATTATACTAGAAAAAGATTTGTATGGAAATTACTAGATTCATGCCACCTACTAACCTCAAGTATAAATATGAGTGTTGACATCTTATTTCATCCAACCATCCACACAAAAATATCTTTCTTGTATAATTATTCTACTTTACAAGCTATTATCTTATATCCTTGTATCAATCTCTTTAATTATAATATAGTGGAATTATTTTTCAAGTGCTCAGTTTGTGTCATTTTCTTAATAGCTCTTCTTGCCCTTTACACTTTGATTATTTCTCGATTAAATTACATTTCCGCTAGCGCTCTTACCCCAACAATTGCTTCTTTTGTAATTATCTTGTTTTCTAGTATAACTTTATTAACTTCTAAGATTATTTTATTCTATAAGTTTTGATTTTATGTAATCTTTTAGTCTCTATATAAGACATGAAACGATGGACTGATGGAGCCAAAGGTTTGATGATTGCATTATAATCATCATTTGCTATTGTCCTTTTCCTAGAAAATAAGGGATTTGAAGGGTAAGGATAATAATCATGATGAATGATCAATATTAAGAATCTTCTTACTTTTTAGTGATAGACCAAGATGGGTGAGAATATCCAAAGCTCAAACCCCAATCTTTAGACTCCTGTCACGTTAAATCTTCACTAACTTTTATCTAGTTTTTATTATATATTCACTCGAATAAAAATCACTTCAGACTTAGATTTATTCATCAAGACTGCATGCAAGACTCATTAGTTTTTACGCGTCACCTATGTCAGTCTTGTGAACAAGACTCGTTGCAAGACTACTAGAGTGAGGTGTTCAACGGCTCAGGTCGGGTAAGGGCGAGTCATGACAAATTTAAACGGGCCGGGCAGAACAAAGTCCGTTTAAACCAACTCACTTTGACCCGTTTATTAAAAGTTCATAAAATAGTTTTTTTATTCTACTTTATGGCCCGTTGGGTCAACCCACCTATGTACATAATAATATCATATGAAAATAAAAAAAGTAAATTTTTTTGCAACTAATTCCTATAATTATCTGAACAGGCTCTGCGCGAACCTTTACACCAAAGTCTTAATGGACTGACCCATTTTGATCCGATCTGCTAATATCCGTTAAATGTGACCCGATCCTTGACCCGTTGGTTCGACCCACCCTGTTAAACACCTCCAGACTAGACTAGCATTGTTGACATCCTAGTGACAGTTGAGTTGTTCAATCTGATAATAACAGTGCACAATTTGCCATCAGAAAGACTGACAGAGGGATGCAAGACACCAACTTATCACAAGAGCTGTTCAACATAAAACCAAAACAACAATCACAATCAACAAATCAAACTATTGACTTTACATTAATCAAAACTCAGAAAATGGAATCAATTCTTACCTTAATACATAATCATAAAACCAGAGTTTTTTCAACTTATAATGAACATTTTAGATGCCTAGTCAGCTTAAAAGAAAGCGCTTCGTTTCAACACCGAACCTTTGGCAGAAGACGGAGTCTTGGACTTAGCGGGGCTTAACATGGTTTGTCTTTTAGACCTTTGCGTTCTAAGCAAACTTTTCTGCGAAGAGGAGCCATTAGCACCTAACTGAGCCTTCTTCATACGAACCTCAATCACCGTACCCTCAGGATCGACAACATTCTCCTTTTCTTCTAAGTCGAGACTTTGTGTTTGCAGCTCGGTTTTTCTCTGCCCTTTGTTGGAATGTTTGTTTCCGTCTTTTTCATATCTTGCTTTCTCCGATTTCTGCTGTTTCTGAAATCGAAAACTACAAAATGTTAGGCTTATCTTCGTATCAGTATGACAGTAACCTAATTGCTCTATATCGACTGAACGAGAAACTGACCATATCAAAGAAACCGATGTGTTGGGATGGTGTACGAAGACTAGAAATCTTCGACGATACAGGGCTAAATTTTGTTTCTTTGGTGGAATCTTTTCTTGGTGCAGTTTGGGAATTGTTTTTTTGATGGTGTTCTGGGGTTAAACTACAAGAATCCTGTGAATATGCTGCTTTCAAGCCACTATTTTGAGTAATACCTGAATTAAAATCAAAGATTTAGTTTATGAAACATGCATGCTACTATAAGACCTCTTATCAGGGCCGTTCCTGACCTAAGGTAAGGTAGGCATTTGTCTACATAGGACGTAAACACCATTTGTAAAATTATAACTGATAATTATAATATAAAGGGGTTTGTTTTCTGTTATTTTGTCAAACACCCATCAAAAACTAGAATCAATCATCTATGAATAGGCCCATTTATTTCATTTTGCTAAGGGCCCACAAAATGTCAGACCGACACATACTCTTATAAAAGGATTTGACAAAGAAACTTAGAAGCAACCTTCCATCTCAAAAGATTTCAACAAATTAGTCCCTACTTTGTCCGCGAATGTCCTACATGGTTTAAAATCGACAGATCTAGAACTGTGTAAGCCCGTTTCTATGGACGACGTCAACCCAAGTCCTGCAGTAGTAAATGATATCAGAATTAATAAATGATTGCACATTCATGTTATATGTTCTGTAGGTTCATTGTTACCATATCTGGTGCTTGCACGTATAGGTGGTTTTTCGATATGCACAGCAGAAACCCGAGTCTGACCCATATTTCCTGTCGATTTCACTGCCCGTTTCCTGCTATCAGTGACCTTAATCATTCAGGACAAGAATGATTAGCCGAATAATCAAATAATACATCAAAAAATGTCGTTTTCAGGTCCAAAAGTTTCCATTAAGTGTATAAAACAAGCCATTCAACAGCACATATTCCAAAATTACCAGGTCAGAGTGTGCCAGTCTCGATTTTTCCCCTGATCTTCCGACAGATGGATGATGTCGTCTGGAGCCTTGAATTGACATCGTCATCTGGTAAACACAAAAATATCGATAGGTAGTAGTCGTGTAATTTAATGCTAACTGGACTGATTACAATTTCGTTTATGAAAAAATCAGGTGTTACCTTACTTGGAGACGCAACTTTCCCTTTCGTTGATGCTGCAGCAGGCGGAAACAGAAAAGACAGCACAGTAAGAAGATAGGATTAGTGCAATATAGTGACTTGAATTATAGAAATTTGTAATCAACAATAAGAAATCATAATCCGGCTCTAGGACTAAACACCAAACTGAACTGAATTGCGAGTTACAATCATATTCCTTAGTGTGAAGCTATGTTACTCGGATTGTTCCATTTTGCTTCACGTACCCGTTTTTTATCCTTGATCCTCGGACATTGATATGACGTTTAGACACTTTTTTTTAGGCGTAACATTGAATATTTAGACGTATCCGACAATTGGACACGTACTAGTATCCAACATCAGTACCGGAATCCACATATGTGTGAAGATATACGGTGTGTTTACAAATGAGTTTTTTTTATCGATGATTTTGATTTTTTGGTTAGTCCAACATTAAAAAATATTATTTGATAAATAATTTTTTAATTTATTCTTTTTAGCTTTGGTTGTTTGGTAGGTCAAACAACTAAATATCAATATTTGGCAAATGACTATTGACTAAAACATTTTAGTTTATTTGTTTGACCACCTGAAAGTGTTCAAATCATTGAACTAGTTGGTTCAGTAAAATTAAGTATTGGTTATTAACTGTTTATTAAAAGAAAATGAGTTAATAAGCCAAAAATCATTGAAACATTTTAGTTTGAAATCCAGCTTTTCAACTGATTTAATAGCAATTTACTAAACACTTTTTTTTGACTTTTTGACCAACCAATAAGGCAAAAGTAAAAACTCAATCATAACCTAACCTAGAGCCATTTACCAATGCAAACAAATTCAATATCTTTTAAATAGGGTTTAGTTACTTTTTCTCTAATAAAATGTCAACAACTAACAATTATTTTTGTCAAATATTTTCGTAAAAGGTAATTAATTAAATCACTAAATCAACAAATAGTAAATCGAACAACACATCCAGTCAATCAAACCAGTCAAGAACTCCAACTATTTGCCAAACAAATCCGTAATCTTGTAGATGCACTTATAAACTTAGAGACGAGCAAAGGGTAATAGGGATTTGGCAAGTATTTTTTTAGTTCTTACCAAGAATTTTATTTCTGCACCCAACCACAGCACCTGTTTTCTGCCTTAACTTTCTTTCCTCGCAAATTTTACTGCATTGGCATCCAACCACAGCACCATTAGATCATCCTTATTTGAAATATACCAAAAATCACACAACACTTATTTACTTACCTCCTAACATTATCTTCAGTCCCATGAGTTGAAGCACATGCCTTAAGATTCTTGAAACCACGATTAACACGGGATAGTTCCTCAAGTTCAAGGAACCCTAAAATAAACAATCAACAATGTTAACAGAAAAAACAAATCACTTACAGATTTTGACAAACAGCTGATAGTTGACTAATTTTGAATACGCTGATGGAAAAGTAGGAGTTGATTAGTTGATTCATAACAAGAAGCTATTATTGTTAAAGTATATAATATATCTCGAAAATTCAACCATTAGCTTAAGATATTGGTTGAGTTGATTCCTTAACATGATATGAGAAGCCAGCATGACAAACTAAGAGATCACGAGTTCGATTCTCAACCACCCCTCATAAAAAGTACTAGAAAGAAGGCATGTGCTACATACGCATTTCTAGCCTAAACTGCTCTTGTGTAAGGGGAGATGTCAGAGTATACAAGATATCATAGAGCCTCGATCATTAGCTTAAACTTTTAATCGAGTTAATTATGTGACAGTTATGAATCAACTAATTTAGCAAACACTAGTAGTAGATGATTCGACCACAGAACCATCTATTTATATATCTAAATAAGATAAAATTATCCGATAAATTATTAAAATAAGAGCAAAAGCAGCGGTGCACACACCTGGACTTGTGAAAAATTCACGATCCCAAGCCAAACTTTTTCTGGCATTACATTCTTTGATAGCATTAGGCACTTTTTCAGCAAAAAAGGATTGTCTGTCTGTCATTTCTGGATGAAATCTTGATTTGGGACTGCTTAATAACTCATTTTGTGTCTCAAATGCCACTGTTTTTTTAAGTTTAAGAATTAATTAAATAAGAACTCAAAATATATCCATGTTTAGTTTAAAAAACTATATATCTGTGCATAAGAACTATCTAAATGAAATTCGAGTTTTGTCGAGCAAATATAACTTTTCAGATAAGATTTGAGTTTAATTCTCATTAAAAAATTATTAAATTACGATCAAAACATAAATAAAGATATTGAATGACACTTAACGGTCCGTTTGGTTGATGGTAATGAAGTAATAGAAATGAAATGTTGTAGTGGCAATAGTAATGAAGGAATGAATATGAGAATTGGTAATGAAGTTTTTTTGTTTGGTGTGAATGACTAAAGAATGGTAATGAAAGATAATATTTCATTGATTGCATTTGGTTGTTAGTAATAAAAAATGATAATGACTCTTAGTTTTATTATTATATATTTGTATCTAAAAGTATTATTGTATCTAAATTATTCAATCTAATGATTCTTTTTTTAATAATAATATTTTTTTGAATAATTATATATATTACCTTTTTTTTTTCTTCATTATTTTGTTTCTTCAGCTCGAAACAACATTACTTTATTTTATTACCACAGTAATAATTCATTATCATTACAGCCTAATACCAGGTTGTTTGATGGTAATAAAAATGACCCTTTTTGATAATTTCATTTCCTTATTTAATTACCATCCATTACCATTGAAGGCATCCAAACAACTAAATTTTTTATTACTTAATTTTATTACCATTACCGCCCTCTAATACCATGTACCAAACGGGCTGTTAATAATAAATGTCATTTCCTAATTATTAGATTCATCATGGGTGAAATATATGATGGACCACTTGATCAAATAGAGTTTTTCAATTACTTACCAAGTTTACACCTTTTTAAATTCGAATACCGAAATATAACTAAAAGTTTCCGTAAATCAATTTCTTAAAGTACGTATAAAGAAAGATTTTTTTACGGAACATGTGTAGATTAATATATGATATATACAGATTCTGAAGTACTCAATGAGACGGATTTTTGTATAGAACACGTGTAGATTAATGTATAATACAAAAGTGTAAAACTACAATTGTGAGAAATTTATTAATTCAACTAAAACTCTGAAAAATAGTTCATATATAACAACATCAAATTCAATGAATAATTATTGCAAAATTCAAATATATATATATATATATATATATATATATATATATATATATATATATATATATATAATCCATTAAATAAAATATATAAATATACCTGATAATCGAAGATCGAATGATGTACCATTCAAATCTGAATCAATAAGAAAATCATCTTCTAATGAAAAATCAATCAAACGAATTCTTTGTGCATCAAGATTCATCTTTCTTTCTTAAAACTTAATTCTTGAAAATGAAAATATTTAAAATTTTAAAGGAGTAAGTAATAGTAGAAAAAACAAAAAAAAAAAAGAAAAAAAAGAAGAGAAGGAAATTAATTTGGAGATTAATAACGGTTGTTCTCTAAGTGAGGCATGCGTGAATTAGCCGATGTTTGGGAACCGCAACTAAAACTGATTTCGTTTTTTTTTTTTTGGTCAAATTAATAATTATAGGCAAGAATCTTGTTTTCGTATATATACGAAGATATATTTCTAATATTGCCTAATAAATATCCTAAGATTTTTAAAATCAAAACAAATTCTATCGAACTGATATATTACTTTATATAATCGATTTCAATTTTTTGAGAATATACCTTTGAGATTGCTATTGTCTTTAGTCTCTCCATTACCATCAACTAATCTCAAATCTAGATTATTACATAATGAATAATGATTTTCAACTATTTTTTAAATAATGGAGATGAATCTAATATATGTATTTAAGTATGGCAATTTGGCTATATAGACATGTTATGGGGTTAATAATAACACATTTGGTCAAATCCTAACTACCCCTTTGTCCACTACAATCACTACTCTTAGTCACTTCCTAAAATAACTCCCCATTATTCCCACATCTACAAACATTATGTTCATGATCATCCCATGATCAAGTAACCACATTTAGAGTCCTTATAAGAAATTGCTATAAATATGTCATAAAACTACATAAAATGGCAGACAATTCAACTCTTCTACATTCAATTTATTTTACCAAAAATACTTCCTTCAATCATTTAACTAGAAAGAAAGTTTATATATTCCTACCATTACTCCACAAAAATGACACTACCCTCCTAATTACAATCTATATTCTTGATCAAATATTCCTTCAATTGATCTGAACTCATCCTACAATCCGTTAATCTTGTATTCATTCATTATCATATATTCATTGCTTTCTGTCTCTCGATCTGACTTGAGCGTCGGAGGGGTTTTCCGGGAAATAACCCCCGGACAAGGCTAACGTTGTATTGCAGGATTTGAGGTCTCATCAGCGGAAGGATCATAAACATTTTCAGCATATTGATGGTTGTACCCGATTACACCTATCTCCAGGTATTTTAAGTGTCTTTTGCACTTCCTCTTTTCATAACCGAAACAAGACATTTATTTAAATAAAAACCCTCCAAAAGATTTATTAAAAACTTCCCTAAAATATGCTAATAAGATTTTTAAAATCAAAACACATACTATCAAAATAATGATAGAGTATTGCTATTAGATATCATACAAATTCAAAATTTCTAACCTAATTTTAAGAACTAGGTAGGAGTTGTCACTTGTGATATATATATATATATATACAAAGTAACACCTTTTTTGATCAGGTCCGTAGAAAGATGTAAATCGTGTATGTCAACTTTTATCTGTTCCTCCCAAGTTCTTTTAAATTATATAAAGAGTGAGGAGAATTAATCTTTTGAATCCCTCGAATATCATCTTACTTTAGTTTCAAAGCAGTTCACTTTCCTTCATGACAATGTTGTTGAATCTACAAAAGAAGCAAATCTAGTCAGGAGTGTTCGAGAGACACGTCTTGATGCTTATAAGTTATATCAGCAAATGAAGTGGACAAGGTAATTGTGCATGGTTCAAGCAACCTCTAACAATAAGTAAAAGGCATGAAAGTCATTCATTTAACAATTTTTGTTATTGCATGATCAATTAAAAATGTAAAAGGCAAAACTAACTAAAAAGCAATTTATCAAATACACCCAAAGGTATAAAAGAGCTATTGTACTAGCGGTGTGATGTCAATGATACGTTCTGATGAAAATTCATTTTGTAATACCATTTTCTCCTAGCCCATTAATATTAAATCACTTTAACAACTATGATCAGTTTGATTATCAGTAAGCAGTGAGAATCGTAATGAAATATTAGTGTAGTTTGGGTGGAAATCTCTTGATAATAATGGTCATATTTATTCTATTTCAATCATGTTATTATCTTCAAAAACTTCATTCGAATGCATTACTATTTGGAGATATGATATTAGGTGTGGTAATGAAAAATTGTCATAAAAAACCTTTTTATTATCAGAGTTTTATTACCATGAGAATAACATGATGTATTTTAAGAAAATTTACACTACATATCAATTTTATAATTACTATTTAATACCAACAAACTAAACTGATTATTAAGGCTAAATGTGACAATTATATATTGACTCAAATAAAAATAAGGGCTGACTAAAAATTTTAAAATTTCTACATAAGACAATTTTATCGTAAAACGAACTATATACATAAAATAACCCATTTCTTATTTGTCGCCACCAATTTCATTTTATCGCCACCCCCCTTGAATGAAATTACGACTTTACCCCTGAAATTTAAAAAATTACGAAAATGCCACTAAGCTTATAACTTATATAAAAACACTTCAAATCCACTCAATAACACTTTCATCACTTCCATAAAATCAAATTCTTCACATAAAATTAAGCGGAGCTAAAACTTTGGAATCGAAATTGTCAACAAAAATTCGAGGTAAGTTTTTTTTTAAATCAATCGAAGGAAAAAAAAAATATTGGATTCGGCCCAGTCGCACAAAACGTGCGACTGGGCTGAATCCAATTTTTTTTTTTTTTTGTTTTTTTTTTTTTAATTTTTGAAAGAGTTTGTTGTTAGTTAATGTTATTTAGTAAATGTTGTAATAATATGTATTATGATAATGTTGTTGTAAGAAGTAGTTATTGATTTACGTATTCGAAAAAGAAAAAAAAAAAAAAATTGAAACCGGTCGCACAAAATGTGCGACTGTACAGTCGCACATTTTGTGCGACCGGTTCGTGCGACCGGTTTCAATTATCATTTTTTTTTTATTGTAATGAATTTGTTTAGTGTAATTAATTTATTAAATTTGAGTTGTTTAAATATTTATGAATATAATAATTGTTTAATTATTTGTAAATGTGAAATATTTTACGTGTTGCTTGTTTTTAATTTATTTGATTTTAAGTAATTTAAAGTGTTGTCTTAATTTAAATTATGAAAATTCTAGTAAATGGCTGGAAATCAAGGTAAAGGAAAAGGGTTTTTTAGAGGTTTATTAAGCGGCAATAGATCTAGGCCTACTTTACTGAGAGGTGATCCCCATGAGAGGGGGGTTACGGGATCTGCAAGGCGAGCAAGGCAAGAACAAGCGGCCATACATAGTCAGGCCCAACGTTCAAGTACCCTAGAGCAAGTGCGTAGTCGCTTTGAGCGCCAAAGTAGCCTACATAGTCATACGGTCGGCTCAGGTGACGATGATACTGATTACGACGAGTCTCTTAGTCGGGAAGAGTCTCTTGGTCAGGATGAGTCTGCATGTCATCCTATTGATTGGACGATCGTAAGAGGCCATGCTGTTAAGTTCAAGAGTAGAGGGCAGGGCTCGAGTGGCACTTCTGATCAGGCAGGAGTAAGCCAGGCTGAGGATGCGGCTCCACGGGGGACGAGGCGATCGCAGTCCGCGGACACGGACTGGTTAATCACATCAGCCCAGCCCGGGGGCCCTGTTGATACTACTTTAATACCCAGCTACGGTGGGCACGTAGCAAAGGCTATATTTGAGGGATCGGAGCGCACCCCTCCGATTTTGGAATGTCGTGCTCGGAAGAAAACGTTGGATTCAATCATTAGACTTCAGGACATGTCTGATGAATTGTACAGAGTGTTACCTGGTATTCCCCTTGGTCGGCTGCCGTATATAATGCACCAGCACATCGACAGTGCTCTCATTACGGCATTTGTGGAAAGGTGGCAGCCTGACACCAACACCTTCCACATGCCGTGGGGGGAGATGACCATAATGTTGCACGACGTGCAACGCATCTTGGGAATTGGCATTGACGGTTCACTTCCCGTGCAACCGTCTGATAATGAATGGCAGCTTGGCCTGGCCGGCCTTTTTGGTATGCCATTGTCGGAGCTGCGTGCGAAGGGGCACTTCACAAGCGGCAGCATTAATGTTGGTGCACTGTTGCAGCTATGCCACCGTTCTCAGTCTATGGATACTCAACGTACCGCCTACTACATGGCTATAGTAGGTTCCACGTTGCTCGTGGATAAGACTAGAGTCGGGATGCGTCCTCACCCTGTTGTTACTGTTACCACTGATCAGGCTGATATTGCTTGGGGTGCAGTGACGCTTGTTCACATGTATCGCCAACTGGGTATGGCGACAAGGACTGGGTGCAAGACTATTGCTGGTTGCCTGACACTGTTGCAGACATGGATTTACGAGTACTTCCCAGCCTTCCGCCCCCATCCGCGTCAAGCTGACATGCCGAACAAGACAAGGGCAGAGATGTGGTCCCCGCCGAAGCCAATCCGCGAGCTGAGCAGACTGATAGACTGTAGGAGCATACTGGATGCCATGACAGAGGCACAGGTTTTGTACATGACTTCAAACTTAATTGTTTAACTTGTCAAGGGCAGAGATGTTATGTTGATTATGTATTATATTCATTGTGAGCAGGTAGAGTGGACTCCGTACTTGACTTATGATAGGTCTTTATTGAACGAGCACCCACGTACCTCGTATATCGGTGGTATCACCTGTTTCGATATCGTGGAGGTCTATTTGCCTGAGAGGACAGTGAGGCAGCTCGGTTTTGCACAGGAGATTCCCCCGGCTCCGCTGAGACCTACCCAAGCTCTGCGACCAGCACAGGGCTCCTACTCAGTTACATTCGCTTCTTCCTGTATGTTTACGGAGATGTGGAGTAGGTTCCCTTACTGTGCCCGCGTAGTGGAGCAGGCACAGCGTCGCGCATCGGTTCCATCAGAGGCTGCCCCGGATTACGTGGACTGGTTTAGAGTGTCTTCCCACTGTTTTCTCATCCCAGGTGAAGGACCTGCTGCTGCGTTTGGTGCTGCTGATAACAGAGTCGAATATGTTAGTGTTCCTAATTATGTATTTTATTTTTATGTTTCATAATATGTATTGACTTTGCAATTGTCTGGTTTTACAGTTTGCTGCTGAATTTCCAACTCGACTTGCACCATTGCTCAGGATGCCAACTATTGCTCAAATGACGCCTCGGGAAAGAGATGCTGCTGATATGTATTTAGAGGATCTTAGAGAGTTGTTTTCCGAATGGCAAGAGTGTAGAGGGCGCAGCCCCTAATAGACATTTACCTGTTTTGTAATGCATGAACAATTGTTGTATTTAATCTTTATGTATGAACAACTTTTTAATCGTTTGAACAATTGAATTATATATAAACACTATGGAGAATCTAAATTCACCGCGTCTCCGGCGGTGTTATTATGCTGTTGTCGTTGTATGTTGCACATTCTACTCCAAAGTGATATCCTATTACGATATTGTCTTTCTAAATCTGCACATGAATTGTTAGCTGCTCTCCAATTTTGTTGGACTGGCGGCAGTGGAGATGAATCATCGTTCATTAAAAGCTGAACATAATGATTCCCGTTTACCCAAAGAATATGTATAAGTTTATTTACGCCATGCATTCCCCCTGTTCTTCTTAAAGAAAGCACTAAACAATTGTACATTGGATGACCATCCGCAGAGCCATAATACGCAATTGCTATGTTTAAAAATGTTGCTGTAGAATACAGTGTTGTCGCTTCCAACCAGTGATCGTACGGAGCAGGTCCTTTATTGTGGGCACCAACTCTGAATATAGCTTCCTCCACCGAATCTGCTGATAAATATAAGCGTGCATATTGTTCTCTATGCGTTTCCATTTCCAAACTCATTGCACGTCGTAACAGAGGCCATGCTTCCTCACCCCCTAACTCTGTGGCGGCAATAGCTCTAAATCCACAATTACCGTCACCTATAACATTAATCCAATCAAACAGATATGGCGGAAGAATAAATGGAATGTGATTTGGCCACGGAAAAAGTGAAAAATCACGACCTGCTGCACCATCTGAAAAAATAACAATATATCATTACGCCAATATTGATATAAAACATATAAGATTAAATGAAAAGAAATAAGGGTACCTGATAAGTTGAAACTGAAGTTAATTCCAACTGACGATTGATGCGACCGGTTGCTTGATCTACCACTGGATCTCCCGCGTGATGATGATCTTGATCCGCGACCCCTTGAGGACGATCTACTGTACTCAAACGCACTTTTGTTTCTCCTCAAGGTTCTGCTTGTCATTTGTCTTCCTTTCCTCGGTGGACTTGCTTCGGGCTCAGGTATGTCGTCACCATCGGGGTGCAGCTCATGTTCAAGTACCTGAGAGACGCGTCGTAGTACTGAGGGGTCGGATTTTAAAACTTCATCCACCAACGATTGAAAGTACTCTTTATCATCGGCGTTTGCGTGTCGTACTTCTTCGTTGGCGTCTTCTTCTGCATCTAAATACTTTAACGTTTTCCAAAACGGATGTATATCGTCCAAGTACAAAGCACCATTAGACCTGATAGACAAGTAACAGTAACACGCGCATGGTAATCCGTGGGTTTTTTGAATGACACAACCGCATTTTTCTAAAAGACAACTGCCCAGGGTTAGCATCCGGTTGTGCTCCATCATCAATAGTTCCAAGGCAAATATAGAAACATGACGATACAACGGTCGTAGAAAATTTAGTCGCGACGTCCTTGAAATGGAATTCTTAGATTCCTCAAGAGCTTGTCTTATTTTTGATTGTTGATTCGTAATTTGTGCGTGCGCCCTTTTAAACAGCGTATCGAATGAGCTATTACCGCTACCCAAGTAGTACTTGAAGGAAGAGTGTTGACTTTCAACTCTACTGGTAGTCTGGTTACCCAAGTGCAAACAATCATTCGTTCACACACGCACAAATTTCTCTTTGTGAGGAATCCATGTTCCTGCCAAATATTGCACGACTCTCCGGTTCCTAGTCGACCAAGTGGACACAATCCCTTCCCATCTGTTTTCAAAATCGGCGATCGTCATACTGTTAACCAAGGGGTTCCATTTTGTTTGCCTGAATAACTGGCCCTGTTGATTTTTCTTGCCGCCACACAATTTATCGACCATGTTCTCCACGTCATTACCAATATGCCATACGCATAATAGATGTCGTACATCTGCATTAAACATAAATTTAAAATTAATTCAGAAATATATAATACATAGATCGACGATAATTAATAATTAAAACATGTTTACCTGGAAAGACAGCATGAATAGCTGCAGACAAACCCTCATCCCAATCCGTTACGATTACATCCGGCGTCTGCACTGTCCCGTAAATATCCCTCAACCTCTCCAACACCCAAGAATAAGACACAGCCGCCTCATCTCGCATCAAACATAATGCAACCAAGAAATTATGATTCGTTGGCGTCATTCCAATGATTTCGCAAAGGGGCCACTTTTGCTTATTCGTTTTGTACGTTGTGTCTATCAACACAACATGGGGCCACGAACGTAGCATCTGGATAGAAGTTGGATTCGCAATCAATAATCTAGTCAACTGATCCTCACTATCCAAGTCCCTCCAAACTACATAATTATGCTCCGTGGCCATATACAGACAGTGTTGAAGAGGAGTCCTACCATCCATCTCTTCTCTCCTCATTGACTGTCTCTCATTGTAAATTTGATTCATACTAGCATAAAAACGAGGAAAATTTCTTCTAATTGAAGACATTATAAATGCTGGTTGCATGCCAGTTGCACTTAGATCTCGTATATGCTGCCTGATATCCACAGTCATCCTATTTACTCTTATTTGACCATCTATGTACATGAAGAACGGGTGGTTATGTATTCCTTTTTCACCAGGAAACACTCTAACCGTCCAAGGTCTTTCCTTTGGGTTACGACTAGTTCCTAAAATCATAAATTTACACCCACAACCCCTACTTTTGGAACCTGGTCGGGGAGCATTGTCTAAGTTATGCAAATCAACACTTCTTTTATCGTAACAGTGACATCTTAAGTACAGACTCACTCTAGAACGCCCTTCTTTTTTTTTATATGAAGCACGTGTAAATTGAAATCCAATTGTTAGTGCTATCTCATTAGCCCAAGTATGTAAATCATCTACAGAATCAAATTCTCTATCGGTAACAAATCTATCAGAATAATCTATATTATCTCCTAAATTTTCAAAGTCCTGCAAATAATAATTATAATAACATTATCATAATATATCAAAATAATAATAACTTAAAAAATAATTATTTCTACAAAATAATTATAATAAAATACCATTATTATAGCACAACAATAGATTAAAATAAAATAATTTAATTAAACAAAATAAATTTTATAATTCGAAGTTAAAAAAATAAATAAATAAATAGAAGTCGCACAAAACGTGCGACGCACAGTCGCACGTTTTGTGCGACTTCTATTTATTTTTTTTTATTCAAATACAAAAAATAAAAAATAAAAAAAAAATTATGAAGCAGTCGCACAAGCCAGTCGCACAAAACGTGCGACTCCCAGTCGCACGTTTTGTGCGACTACGTTCCTATTTTTTTTTTTTTTTTTGCAAAAATCGAACCGATTAATTACTTACCAGATCGTTATCATGCACGTCTTGGTATGCCATTGATGTTCGATCTAGAGTTCTAGCTTGTTTAACTTTACGTATTGTTTTTAGAGAGTTTTTAGAGAGAAGGTATCGTATTTGAATTCGAATATACTACCATAAAGCCTCTGAAAATTCAATATATATATAATTCCGATAATAATGTTATTAAGCGATAACAATGTTATTAAGTGCCATTTACATTTCTTAAACATTTTTTAACTTAAGTGGCATTTTTGTAATTTTTTTTAATGTAGGGGTAATATGGTAATTTTGTTAGAAGGGATGGCGATAAAATGAAAAAGGTGGCGACAAATAATAATTCCCTAAAATAAATACCCAATAATACAAATAATTAAGACATAGACTGCTTTTTTTAAATCGTTTTACCAAACTAAAATCAACAAAATCTTGGCTTAAACCTTCTAGTCTATTCATGCACATTGAAGAACGGGAGAGGTAGAAAAAGAGAAAACTCATCCGAATATTACTCCAATCAACTATAGATCAAAATTTACAATCGAATTTAATCCAAATAAAAAAAAAAAACAACACAAATCGAAATTTACTAAGAACATGTCTCGATCCAGAAAAGCCTCTCTTCCTCCTGCTTCAGAGGTTTTTCCCTGTTCTACTGCTACAATTTATTGTAATGAATAAAGTTCAATTTTTGAATCTACTTTTGTATTTCTTTCGAAATTTTCTATATTAGATCTCGATTTGTATAAGCATCGTTGTTCGTGAACAAATCTGATTTTCGTTCTAATGTTGATAATTGATATTAATTTGTGTTAATTATATCATGCAGAACATTGAAAAATTACAAAAAATTGTTGATGGAGGCAATTATTATGGAGCACAGCAGATGTACAAGTCCACTTCTGCAAGGTATTGATTTTTTTGGGCAATAATAAGAAAGAATAGTGTTGGTTTTTGCACATTTTATCATTTTTTTTGGGGTTTGTTTCAAGTTTTGTTTTGCTATTTTTAAATTTAAGACTAATTTGTAAGATTGAGCATTGAGTTAAATCATAATAAATGAGTAGGTTTGATGTTGTTTGGCTACTGATTGTTGTGCTCATGGAGTTACCGTGCTGAAATTACAGATACGTATCGGCAGAAAGGTATTCTGATGCATTGGACATTATAGAATCGGGTGCTTGCCTCCAGTTGAAACATGATCAGGTTTCCTTTAAGCCTTACTTTTGTTTAACCGCATTCGCATGTGCCAGTCAACCAGCCTGAATTAAAATCACTGTATTGCCCCTATGTCGCTTGAATGGCTCCCGTCGAGGTGGTCCTTAAACTTACATCCTGCTTGGTAGTTGTTATCAAATGGTGGGAATGGTGATGAAATTATAATGTAATTTAGGTGAGAATTGGTCAATGTTCACATGTCTCTATTTTCATCTTATGCTCATAAAATGGGTGTCATAGGGTTTTGAACAGGTAACCTTACAGAAGTACATGTTGCAATAAAGAAAAATAAAGAATGTTATTTAGCTTTAGCAAAATATAGGAGTGATGCAAGGATGTCAAACCAAAAACAAAACAAGTAGTGCTTGAGGCAAAGTTATTGTCCAAAGAGGTATATAACAAGTTAGGCTTGAGGGAAGGGGAAGAAGATCTTTATGGGATGCACAAAAGGAGGAAAACGATTAGAAAGGTCTTTAGTTTGTTGAAGTGCGTCAAGGATAAACAAAAAAACATTCTATTCTAAGATGAAAATATTAAGGGTAGGTGGAATGAATATTTTTGACGAATTGTTTAGTGGATGTCAAGGGGATAACATGGGACATCTTGATGGAACATGTGGAATAGAATACAAGCTAGTGGGTCCTATAGACGGTTTAAAATGTTTAGTACAAGGATTGAATTAATTACCCGACCTCTTTAACCAGACATGAGAAACAAATAAGATCTTGAGTGTAACACTGTAGTCTGTAGTACCTATCTACAAAATTAACAGGGATGCACTATCGGAGAATTAAGCTTATGAGCCATATGATGATGGTACGTAAGGATGATGAATGTACATGCATTTTCAAAAACCAATTTGTTTTATTTACAGAATAATCTACCATGGAAGCTATTATGTATGCACCAGCAAATGGAGTACTACATTTAAAGAAAGGGAAGTACTATAGTGGATTATAAGAAAGAAGGTGTACCATATTACCATATAAGTAACAAGTATATTAGTCCAATATACCTATGAGAAAGTACATACCAATGTTAGGACATGTATAGGAGCGACATCAAGGTTTTGCTTTGATCTCATTTGTTATGTAGTAGTCCCAAAGAGATAACAAGACATATCCGACAAGAATTTATATGGTGCATGTTTGCTAATGTCATTATATTAGTGTTTTAAACTAGAGATGTGGTTAATGCTAAGCTATAGATGTGGAATAAGACGTTAGAATTGAAAGGATTGAAACTAAATCCAAGTAAGCCAAAGTATATGAGTATATGAAGTATTGCTTTCGCTCAAAGGATCATAGCAAAGTTTTAGTAAAGTTGGATTCATAGGTGCTCCTTTCTAGCAAGTGTTTTTTAGTACATTGACTTGATTTTTTTAGGTATAAAGATATTGATTAAGATGTTAAATATTATTTTCAACGTTAGTGGCCCACTATGCGATAGATCAAGGTGTGCCACAATGGTTAAAGGGAAAATTCTACAACCAAGTAACCAACACTAACACTACTATATGGATTCAGACGCTAAGTTTGCAAAAGACACCATTAAAGAAGTTTGGGATAGCTGAGATGCACATGTTAAGATGGATGAGTGGACATAATAAAATAATAAATATCAAAACGAAGACATCTGAAGAGTCTTAGAGATGATATTGAAGATATAATGGGAGACAATCATTAATGTTAGTTTGGTCATGTGCAAAGAAGACTATTAATGTACCAGTTCTAACTTGAAGGTAAAAACTTTGAGGAATTTAGAATAGTTAGTGGTAGGTCGATGATGACATGGATAACATGAGCAAAGAATGACATGTATGACAATATATGGAAATGAATGGTGGAAGAGAATATATGCAGACTATTATTTGAATTGTTGTCATAGTCATTCATTAGTATGAAAGATAAAGGTGCAATAAACTATAATTTTCGTTAGCAAAGATCATTCATGGTGACTTGTTTGGTTCATGCAAAAGACCTCATATAGCTGAGATTTTTGGCATTGTTGTTTTTAAGACTCATCATCCATTGATTTACGAAATTAAAGTTAACCATGGATTAATCACAGTGAAATGTTACTGCATTTTTTCTTAAGACGTGAGTTATCTGGGAGTTATTAAATAGTAATTTTGACCAAATACATACCCTACCTAGCTAAAGGACGAAGTTTTTCATACAATGGCCACATCTATAGTTCACCATCTAATACATCTTTTTGAAGATTTTTATTCGTTTATTAGTCGGGTTCTATCTCATCAGTTTGTTTTATTGTCGCTAGTGTTCATTGTCTAGTCAACACTCAACATTGCCACCCCAACCCTCATAGTCGCCAACAATTGAATTGGTACTATCTTTATAGATTAAAGTTTGGGTTATTATCAAAACTGTAGGATAACAGGAATATATATGGTTAGAGCTTTGGGAAAACTAGGCAACAGAATGAAATTATGGGTAGCAATAGCACAGTTCTTTTAATATATTGAAATTCTGAAACCAGCGATAAAACAACAGCTTTTCACTGTGATCGGGATCCCAAATGGATGGAGTTGTGTTATTTTAGCAGCTACTTATTTGGACACTTAAAGGCCTTTATATTTTAGCGTTAAATGTGCTTTTTGATAAATATCCAAATTCTGATAATCCCCATGAGAATCATGTTAACGACATTTTGAAGAACTTGTAGTTAGAAAGATTAGATTTAGACAGAAGTTAAATGTAGTTTTCAAGCTTTTGAGTTGCCTGAATCTCTCCCAAAATGACCTTAAAGCTAAATAAAAACACTCAGCAATGATCTGATGCCTCTCTTTCTACTGACTACTCTTATCATAGTACTTCCCCTCTTTTACTTTTAACTGGTATCCTTCTCTAAGAAGCTACTTTTACTTCCAAGCCTAGCTCATTACATTATCATATTGAATATCAATTTTCAATTTAATGTCAGTTATTATATTATTGTTGTACTTGCTTGATATGGTGATGAAAATTAGCCTAGCTTTTAGCACTATGTAAAGGCTGATTTGTGAACTTGTTCGAAAATGTGCTAGTTATTAGTAGATAATATTTGTAATCATGATTGTGGACTAGAAGGTTGGGTTTTGAACATGTAAAGGCTGGTTGCCTTAGCTTGTTTTCAAAATCCTCCTCCGAAGTCCTATCATTTTGTGGCTTATTTGCATTTTTCTTTATTGACTAAAATCTGGGACATGATTAGGTTACTTGTGGTTCTGAGCTGGCAATGTTGTTCGTAGATACCCTCGTGAAGGGGAAGTTTTCTTACAATGAGGATCTGCTAGGTCAGTTCTTTATTCTTTCTAGCATATTTGTTTAGATAGCTTTATATAATTTCTGTTTGGCAATCGTTTTTTAAAAATCAATTTATTGTTTGGCTAGGATTAAATTTAATAATTATTGGATTGTTTGCGTATGCCTGAAAAGTAAGTTTTGTTAGACCGTCTCAGGAAAATCTACGAGGCATTTCCTCGAAACGCTGTACCGGATCATGTTGGAGATGATGATGACATGCAAAAGCTTACGGAGGCATTGGGAGCTGCTAAAATACGGGTGGAGGGTTGCTCTTCTTTTCTGAGGGCTGCAATTAGGTCAGAAAGTTTAACGAAGTTATGATTAAATTTGAAGATGTTAAGTTTAATGCTAGCATAAATTACTAAATTGTTATCATTTTGTGAAATGAAAACTAAAGCAATGCTATGCAATTGCATGATTTATAAATCTTTTTTGAGTTTTCTCTAATCATAACAAGGTGAAATGATGGAGGGAAATGTTGAAATGCTAGACTTTTCTTAAGCTAGATTTTTTGAGTGACATACATTCTTTCCATTTTTGATAACAAACATCCATTCTCAACTCAAATAAGTGATCTTTAAGGGTCATTTTCAATTTTTTTTTCTTTTTTTTTCATGTGGCGTAGAATGACATATACTAATTTTTTTAACATGGTAATGGCAGTGTTATGGTAATTTTTTGAAACCAAAGCATATGAAGTAAGTTCAAAGAAAGGTCAACAATCTTTTCTGGGTTGTCTGTGAAAGGAAGAGTCATCTTGTATCCAATCACTAATGTTCTCTAGGCTTTAGAAAGCGATGCAATTTTCATTTACAATCTTTATTTCTTGTGTTGTAGCTGTCCAGGCAATAAATTTCTTGGGTTGTGTTTCCATGTGTGGCTTGAGTGTGCATAGCAATGACTTGATGGAGTGAGGCTGTTGTTATGAACTATTAATAATTGATAAAATATTACGCATATGCACAACTGTTTTCTGAATTGTAGTTGCCATTCTTTAATATCTTTGTTCAATGGTTGATCTGTTTTCCTGAATCTTAATTCACACTTTTTTGTATTGCACAGGTGGTCTATTGAGTTTGGAACTGATAAAAATGGCTGCCGGGAGCTGCATACTATGCTTGCTGAGTACATATATTCTGAAACTCCTGAGGTGGTAAGTTGAAAGTTTGTAGCAAGAATGATAACTAACAACTGATTGATCTCGCGGTTGTTTGGTTTTATTTATTAGAGTACAACTTGTTCACTTGTTCAAATTTAAACAATAATGAATAATCTGATAAACTCTGAATTGTGTGGTTCAATTAACTCAAGTGAATAGCGTGTTCCAGAAAATGTTATATGCAGAATAATTTGCTTGTTTTCAATGTTTTGTTCACCTATTACAAGTTCCATTCAAGATGTTTATTTCTTTAGATGAATGGAAGATCTGACAGTAGTTTAGAATATGTTAAATTTAGTATGTCTGTGACCTGGCTTTTGGAACTGTTTTTATCTAAAATTAGAAACCTTGGCTGATACTTTGAAGAATTCAAAACGAGTTTCATGGAAGTCTGGAAAACGAGCTGGAAGTATTTTTATCATCCCCGTAAATAGTAGGCTAGGAACGCTGACTTCGTGCTGCCATTTCTGTAATTCTTGTATTAATTTCCTAATTGATTTGTGTTGTTTGATCATGTAAGCTTCTGAAGAAAAAGTTCTTTCTTTCTTATCGTCTTTTCCCCTTCTCAAAGCTAATTCTTACTCTTCAATATTGATTTGTTGATTCTCTATTTGGCCTTGGTTAGGCACCTGGCGGCAGGCTCCTTCTGTTTTGGTCAAAATACAGATCTTCACGAGTTATATTAATCACCTGTGCTTTCTATTTTTGTATCTTCAGCCAATCAAAAGCCACTTTTTTAATTATATTTTTTTAGCTTTTGATTGCATCAGCCTAATGTCGTTCAAAAATGTTTTGAAAAGCCTTTAAACAAACCAGGCCTCTGTTTATTTTGATCCATTGTTACTCTTATCTTCTCCATGTCATTATTTCATTGAGCTTCATTATTTTTCACCATTTAGAGTTCAGTCTATTATGATTTTGCAGAGTTTTTTCTCCTTCCTTGTCTATTTTCTTTTTTGACTTTTTTATATTCAATAAGAATGTGAATTGACTTATGGCTTCTGCAAATAAGCAATAAGTGTTGATGGTATGAGTTGTTTTGCAAAAGCAAAGAACTGAATAAATTCCCCTACTCTACCAACACAAAAAAAGAAAACAAAACAAAAGCAATCAGCAATCTAGTAAAAATTGAGAACTGCCAACTTGTCATTATTGTCATTGCCCACTCTGTCTTCACCTTTCCTCTTCGTGGTCTAACAGCTAGTCCCCTATCTGTCACAAAACTACACTTTTCTCTCCTTCTAGATCATGAATACGTAACTATGAAATTCCTTTTAAAAATAGTGAAAAGTTAGTTGCTAAAGAGAGAAAATTAGACTTTTCTCTTTAACCAAACATTGAATCTCCGGATATTATCATGTGGTTAAAAAATGGGGTTTATGTATGATTTTGATAAATTGAAGAGGAAAAATTAAGAGGTTGTGACGAATTTGATTAGTTGAGCTAGATTCATATGAACATAGCTGCAAAATCGATTATTTCTTTCACCATATTTTGCTCTCTGTTCTAGTGATTTGATCTGTGTGATTTAATGTTTTATACCCTTCTGTCATCCATTAAGTCGATTGTTCGATGACGTTGTCTGTTCAGTTCATTTGTAGGTGTAATTGTGGCTTCTTGTTGGACTTTGTGACCAGCTCCTAGTTGAACTAGTAGAATTGCCAGTTGAGTATGGTTCTAAGGATACTAACCCCACCTCAGGACTCCTGTCTATTAGAATGTCTTTTATGGAACTTTTGTTGAAAAGTATGCCGACATTATTTTGTTTAGGTTATTTTTGTGCGATATTTTTATTACATTTTCCACTGTTTTCTGTCAGAATAATGCCACTTTTCTGCTGCACCTAATTATGTTCTTCTCCTGTTATCTAGACTATTTTGCATTAAACACTGATATAATTCACATCCACACTTCCATATTGTAGGACATGAACAAAGTCTCGTTTCATTTTGTTCGTGGTAAAAGTCCAAAGAGATTTACTGACACCCTAGTAAATTTCATGGAGAAGGTAAGCTTTCTGCATACAAATTTAAGCTGTTTCATTTCCATTGATGGCAACTAATTCGTTAGTTGTAAGCAATGAGTGATTTTATTGTTATTGTTAATGTTACTATTACTGTTTCTGTTACTTACTGTTACTGTTAATTGTTTTTCTTTTTTTCATATTTTGCAAGTTTTTTTTACATCCTTGGCAGCTGGTAGCATTTGCGATCCACTTATTTTAGATGATGAAGATTTTGGGCGTAAACAGACTTTTGGCTTGCAACTGTTATTTAAACACTGCTCACTGGTATGGGTACATGTCTAACGGTTCGACGTGGGTACACTTTGGATACATAAAGATGGTCACTGGACTGATGATGACAAAGCATATCTAATTTCTTTCTTAAATGTTTCCACAAAAAAATACCTAATAGAACCCTTAATTAATCAACTAATTACAAAGTTAAGTTAATGAAAGGTTGATTGGTAAACAAGTTCAAGACACTGTATGAAAAGTGATAAGTTCAACTTTTGGATTATGCTTTTCAAATTTTACACCATCATATTGTATCAGTTAAATCCAAGGCAAGACCAAAACAATAGATTGTAGTTAAATATTAGTATATCCAACAATACTTATTTATCTGGTAAACATAGAGAATGATCGTACAAGGTCAAAACCTTAATCTAAAAATATGCTATTGGCTATAGTTTTTGTTATGATTAGAACTTCAGATGTTCCTTATAAAAGTGCCTTAAGTTTTGAAACTTGATCTTTCAATTTTTCTGATTTTTTTCTCTTAAAGCATTTCAAGTATATTTTTGTTTGCTCATAAGAACTTTTTGAATGCTAACAACTTTGTAACCCAAACATTACCGAGTAGGGGAATGCCTTCGCTCAAAATTATGTTGTTTTCAAACCAAAGACGATTTGTAGATCTCTATACATCAGGGAACTAAGTACTTTGTTGATTGCTGGGATAGGATGGAAACTTGTGACATTTAGAAGTAGTGTCATCTTGGTGCATCGCTTTTGAATTAGCGCAGCGTTTGTTATGCTTTGAAATTAGTTTTTAAAGAGTGAATATTGTTACATAGAGCAGCTCCAGTTATGCTATCTGTGGTGTGCAAGCAACTTGTGTTTTAGTGTGGTTATGTCTTTGTATAAGCTAACTAGTTGTATATGGTATCTGAACGCATGATGTTTGATGTAACTTCTCTTGGTGAACTTTGCAGTGTTATCCTGGTGAAGATGATTTGGCTATTGCTCGTGCTGTTTTGATGTAAGTTTCTTGCCCTAAACTGCGTTCAACTATCATTAATTATAATAGTGTATCGTACATTATTTCTTGAGAAGAAATCCGTTCGTTCATTGTCTATCATAAATAGAAAATGTGCTTCAATTATGAATATGTCGATTTGCAATGTCAAATTTTCAGAATTGAATAGATTGAGATTTTAGAAATGCAATTTTTCGGAGTTTATGAAGCCTTGGCTCCTGCATTTAAGATAGTTCTTTATCCAAATTTTTCTGATCGCACATTGAGTAAGGTGTGTGGGTGCCATGGAATAAAAATGAGGCCGTTACGTTTCATAACGGCCGCTTAATAATGGATTTTGAGCTTTATCGAAGTGCTAAACCCCGTGACCTAACATGTAATTTAATATCATGGAGTATACAACCACTATAAGCTGTTATTCTTACATAATAGCCATTATTATCTTCTTTAAAAGTGTATATTAGGTTCTAAAAGTCTATTATAAGTGTTTTTTTGAATACATGTTATAGAAAACATGAATTACTATTATAAAATGAATTCTTTTCAAGAGAACAGTCACATTGCGATGTCCGCAAAACGATTCGTAACACCACAAATGGTCGCGTCCGCAACTTTGCACTGTACTGCAAAACGATTTGTAATTGAATTACTATGGTGGGTGCATATGTGAGGAAGCTCACATGCGTACTTATATATACATATATACATCACTTTTGATATGCTGTAAATAAATACATGTAAATATTTTAGAGTTTTAGGTTTCTGCCTAATTGTTTTTGCTTCAGCCCTCTCTATTTGCTTGATTCTTATATTGATAGCCCATTTAACGTGCTACAAAAAGCCGGAGAAATATGTAATTGATTTCAGTGACAACCCATTTTGTGCAGGTATCTAGCTTTAGGTAATTTGAGAGATGCAAACTATGTTTACAATGAGGTGAAGAAACAGTTGGAATCTAAAGAAGTAGAATATCCAGAGTCAGATCTTATGCAATTTATCAGTTATCTCTTGCAAACGTAAGTCGCTAGTGCTAATAGCTTCTTTTTTCTTAAATTTTGTGTCTTGTACCAATACTCTTCAGGTAATTTGTTTCGAGTCTTTCCAGAATTTGGTGCTCATCTAAGTCAAGTTGTTAGGAAAATTGGAAAATTATTATTGTATGATGGCCTACAAGATAATCTAGGCAAATTCTTTGTTGCTTCCTTAATCAACGAGGTTATTGGGGTGTATAGAGATAGAGTTGAATGCTAGAAAACAAAACGTGGCTTTAAGAAATTGAAGTCGAGTCTTATATATGAAGCCATTTATGTTTTCTCTACATCTTATACCCCTTAAAAGTTAAAAAGCATTTGAAGCAATTATATATGTAGTTTGTGTAAACAAAGCTTGATTCAAGCTTGCATGTTTAGTGATTGAATCCTACATTGGAGGTGGAGATAGACTATGTCAAAATTCAAAAATGAGATAATTAAGTTGACTTTAGTGTCATGTCATTTCTATAAAGATATTGGGGTGAGGAAGAAGTAAAGGATATAAATCCTAATTCGGGGTTTTGTTGTCGAGATTAATTATTATATGGTGCTCTTTCCCTATGTATAAGATTTCATGAAGACTAGAGCTTGTTGTCGTTGTTGTTACTAAAGCATGTTAAAGATTAACACAGCATTGATTTTCACGTAGGGTGGTCACACATTTCGCAAGACATCTGCTTGGCTAGTACATTTTTGTAATCTACCACATTTTCTGTATTAAACTTGTTAATCATGAATGGAGAATGATAAATCATGTATAAGACCATTAGGACTAATTTATGTGTAAATCGTTTTTCCTTTTGCTTATGCAGGTTAGAAAGGGATGCTCTGCCTCTTTTCAGAATGTTGAGGCAGAATTACAACTCCAGTATTGAGAGAGATCCTGCCTTTCATGAGGTCACTGCAATTTTTTGTTTATTATTTTTTCGGGAAATCTGAAATTGTTGATCCATATTTTTTTCTTTTTTCTTTTTTTTTTTTACATTAGTTGTTTCATCCTACTTAAGGTTTGGCAAACGTTAATTCCAATTTTGGGTTCCTACTCTCATCATGGATCTTAGTTGTAGTGTAATACGAGTATGATATAATCAGCATGACCCCTTAATTTTCTCTAGACAGTTGGAGTTTTGGTTAACCATGTTTTTCTCTTCAAGAATTGTGATATGAAGCTTCTAACTTGTATGATATGGTTCAGTTGCTAGATCACATTGCAGAAAGGTTCTATGGAGTACGACGCAAAAATCCAATGCAAGGGATGTTCGGAGACATATTCAAGGTAATTCTTCCGTCTTTATCATGAAATTTTGCAGACATACTCCCCTTAAACTGTGCGCTTCTATGACATGCTAATATTCCCTTAAGCTCACAAAATACGATTTTTTTCCGATAGATGGTTGGAGTGACTGGTTTGACTAGCAGATTTCATCAATTCATTTCATCAGCGATTTACATGTTGGTGATAACAACTTGTTGTAAATTAGGTTATTTAACAAGCGGTTTCAGCTAGCTCATTAACCAAACACTAACCTTAGATAGTTTGACACACAATCATCTATTTGTATGTTGACACGCAAAACGAACTGCGAACCTCTCAATTATCATCGGATTCACTCCACTCATTTTTTCCGATTATTTCTTCTAATGCCATCCCGGAAATTGCAATATTGTTGCAAAATGTAGTGCAAAACTGAAATAACCATCAATGGAGTTTTTGATTTTTAATAATTGTCTTTTATTCTGCAGATGATGGGAGATATCAATATGTGATACAATTCAAAGAGCCAGTGAGACTCCATCAACCATTTTGTTTTATGTTGTAATTTTGTATTATTAGAAATATATGACGCAATTTTGTTTTTCAATAAACATTTTCAATTTATCTTTTTGGTACCCAAAAATTGTTTCTTCACAAGACACTGAAGCTTTCTAACATGATTCCTGGTAGAGTGGTATAAAAGTCTATCCATTGTGCGTAGTCATATTAAATTAAATATATTAACTGTGACGTAAATAATTTCTTTGTTGCGGATTCTAAATAAAAAATGTTTTCTAATTTTCTTTATGAGTTAGATCGGAGTATCAAGGTATCACATATAGTTTGAAATCTTCCTATGTATGGGATAACACACTTAACCCTACTCGTAATGTGTACTCACTATTAATGTATACCGTAAAAATGGCGAATTAAGGCAATAATTAATTGCTTCTTCAACCTATATAACCTCCATATCCATATTAAATTACATGATTCTCAAATTTTAATTTGTTACCGATAATATTTTACGCAACAAGCTTGTTATTGTACTATTACTCTATTAATATTTTTTGGATTATAAGTTAGACAGAGAAAAAAAGCTGTGAGTTTCGATTTTAGAACTTTTGCTAAAATTGTGACATAGCCTAATTCTTTTTCTATGTTTGTAAATCATGATTTCATATGTAATCTATAATTTGATCAAATAGTGTTTTGACAAATCAAAAAATTTCTAATTAGGATTTAAGACAATTTCACTAATATTGTTTTAAAAGTATTTAAAGTTGAGAAATTGAAAATGACTAGGCAAACCTTTTTATTTTTAAATTTTTCATTTATATTTCCATAATTAATACTTAAAATTTAAAATAAAATATATGTACCCAAAAATAACCTCATAATATTTAGGTTTATCATTTTTTTAGAGTTATTCTATGACTCTATGTGCTCCCTATGAATTGCATCCATTTCTCTGATAAGGTGTCAATATAAATTTTAGAAACAGTTTTGATTGATGATTTTTGTCATGAATTGAAAAACTAACCTTTCAATTATTACGAAAAATCAATCAGAATAATCCAATCTTTATTCGATTTCCCTACAACAATCTCAACTTTTAATTAATTATAAATAATACCAATTAACATAAGTATTTTTCATCAACATCTCAAATTACCTATAACTTGTTAAACATGTCACTTTAAGAAAAAATAAAAAATAAAAAAACAAAAAGTTCAAAATACATTTCCTTCACCTTTACACCCTCCTACTCTCCCACCCCCGCCACCATCCTACTCAGCCACCCCTCCTCCTCGCCGCACACTCCACCGACACATCTACAGTAGCAGACCCACCGAAGTCCGATCGAAAGACAACCCAATCTGACTATTAATCGCACCCAAATTGAACAAAACGACAACTTTCTCCAAATAAAGATTCACCTGAATAGACTTACATCAAACCAAACAGACTGTAATGCGTTGATGTGTTCCTTATTTGGAGAAAATGGAAATAAAGAAACTAAAAGGTTATGGAGGTTGAAGATGAAGAAGGCGAGACTGGTGTTGACAGCGGAGGAGGGGCTGGTGTCAGAAGGGAAGGGGAGCTGCGTTGGTCTTAAAGAAGGGGAGGGATTGTGGTGGGTTTGCGGTGGTAGGAAGTGGCTGGTTTTGTTTTTTTAAAAAATTTTTTTTTATCAAATTACCTATAGCTTCATTTAGCTGTTTGGATGTTAGAGAAAAATACTCCTATTAATTCGTATTATTGATAGTTAATTAAAAGTTAGGATTATTATAGAAAAATCGAACAAAGGTTGAATCATTCTGACCAATTTTTCTATTTATTAATGATGCCCCGTGTAAAACTTTTTTTTGATTTGGATATTGCTACTTGAATGTTTGTAAAGCTATGTTTTTTGATACTTCATGTGAAAGAGAGTGCAAAAATGGAGCCAATAAGTGCCAACTAACTAACTTTACTTGAATCATCAATTGGGTCTTATTTGACTACCTTCAATTGAACTTCACTAAAGTTAGCCTCGACAAGATCTTCAACATGATTTTGATGTATTTGGTTCATAATGTTGTTGGAGTTTGAATATGTTTACATACATTTTTCTATAGTTATTTATGTTTTTAGTGTTCATTTATTTATGCTTGTTATTATTTATCTATTATTGTTTTATAACGGCTCGACTTTCTTTAGAGGGATACACATACCGGCATGGTTTGTTAGTTTGCTACTCCGCTATACGTGGGATCATTGTTACTTGGTTGGAACGACATTCAGTTTAAAATGGGGAACACTAATTGCAACCTAAATTGACTCGAGAACGATTGGGTATGGGATACATTATGTATAAAATATATATTTGAAAACAAAATTAAATTAAAATGATTATTTTGCTTTAAGAAATTATTTTCAAGTGGAATTTAAAAATTTCTAGGTTTCATTTTTTTTTTCTTCCTTCTCTTTTCTTTAATTTGTAAATAAAGGCCAAAATACCTTTTAAAAAAGGTCTTCTATATCGGGACGTCACCTTGAACGATTTGGGTCGCGTTTTATGGTGATTGAGAACGGACGTTCCCAGATTGCGAAACGTGACTATACCTTCCACGTTCCATGTAACTATGTGCGGGATTTATGGGGAAATGGTATGATATAGTGTAGTATATAACTATATATGGTAAATAATCAAATTTTTGGATAGTTAGTATCATTGATTTTGTCAAAACCTCTATCCTTCTTTCAAATTAAGCTTACAAGTTTTGGGGTTTTCAATATGAAAAAACACCTTACAATTGCAATTGTGGGTTTAGATTTTAATGTTGTGCTTTTCGCCTTTTGTCTAATTTAAACTTGCAATTTTGTCTATTCTCAAATATATGATGGACAAGTATATTTCCAACTATCTATATATAATTGTGAAAACACAATCGGATTCGAGTGTTTGGCTACATAAATTTTTTCTTGTGCATCTTTTGGCTTTTAGTTTTTGGATTTTTAATTAGTTAAATAGGGAAAAAAAAAATTTATAAATAATTTTTAAGTCGATATTTTATATACATTTATTTATAATATTCTAACTTTTTTCATTGATTTTGGCTTTGATCTACTTTCAACAATCAACAAATATTTTTTTTACCAAACATCAACTTAAAAATTAATTTAAATAATTGCTCAATTAGTCAATGCTTCTAATTGGTCAAATCATTTCAACAATTTTACTTAATAGTCATCAGCCAAATAGACCACAAATTTAATTAATTGAGTTTATACAGATTAAAATTTAATATTGTTTCATTCTCATCCTTATATATATGTATATAGATATAAAATAAACAAAGTAAATTTTATTTTTCAAAATAAAAATTACCATGATGGTTCAAAAAGCTTTCAAAATCTTAATTGTTGATCGGACTGACCTAATTAATCGATTTTTATCCAACAAATTAAATATGTATTATTAAGTCACTCTTATATATCGTTACGTAAGTAGCTAATTTGTTAGATCTCAGTCTGGATTAGGGTCGAGTCTGCCTTGTAGTTGTCGCATTTGTTTCCGCATTAGGTTGGCGCGCTGCGTTTTGTTAAGGTGTTCATATTTATTTCTAACTTGTTATAAAAGCTATGAGTATTGATGAAATTTTGGTATAAGTCAATCTAAGTTTCTCCTTATTCAATTCTATCTCTAAGTATGCAGTGATTTAATACTTGATTATTTTTTCTCAATATACTCTGTATAGTGATATTTCTCCTTTAAATATATCACTATTAATTATTTGTATTTCAAAATAAAAAAAGTAAGTATGAAAAATTGAAGTCTAAAACATGAGTAACATGATAAAACTTATTTCACTTAAAAGCGCGAATTTGATAAACAATCTTCTTTGTTTTTCACTCATGATAATGCATCATGCAAGTTTTATTCTAGACTTTTTGTTTTGATGAAAGTAACATAAGTGTGTTAGAAAATGACACTAGTCTTCTATATATGTCATTGTTGAGGATTGCCGAAATATTCTTTACAAGTACTTCAATTTGGGGTTTTGTAAGAGCAATATTATTTTTATTACAGGATAGGCCGAGAGAAAGAGAAAATTCGGTGAAAATTAAACTAATAATTTTATTGGAAAGTAATATATCCTCCAAATATGATCTAATAGTTCAAAATATGACCTATGTTATCCCGAATAAGAAGACCAAACTTCATCCCAATTAAGTTTAAGGTCAAAATTTCGGCAAACTATGTTTTATAAATATGTTTGGGTAAATTTGAACTGAACTCACTTTGTTCTCTTCGTTCTAATTTTTAAATGTTAGATCCACATTTATATACACACAATTAAATTAGTAGTACATATAAAATATAACATGGGAGTTTTATATATGTAAGACCATCCTCTAATTGTAGTTCTAATTTTCCCAAAAAAAATTGAAAAAGCAACTAAAGAAGTAAGAAGTCATTCAAATACTTGACCTACAAAGTTCCAAGTACTAGAAAAGAAGAGAAGAGAAGTTGTGGGTGCAAGTTTGAAACTTTGGTCAGATTCCCATTAAACACCTGCTAAGTCTTCAAACGGTCTAACAGTAAGATTAAAAAAATATTCACAAATAATTTTGTTAAAAATTCGCCCTTAACTCACTTCTAAGCCTAATAACTGATATTCATCAAACAAAAATTCTCAAGATAGTTTTAAATTAGGCTTAATAATTTAATACATTAATTAAAATATCCACTTTAGATAACAAATACAATTTGAATTTTGACGTTTTATATAAATTAAATTCTCTTCAACTAAATATGGTCTTACATAGTTAACGGTGTTGAAAGTGTTGGTTATTTTTGTTGATATGTTAAGCTAATTGGGTAAATCAATATTTATTAAAATATTTGGTAAAATTAAGCATTGGTCGTTAGATATTTATTAATTCGAGGAAATGTAGCTCAGTAAGCTAAAAGTCATAACTTAAAATTGTGTCAGTTTACGACCAAAAATGACTATTTTAACTGCATATTTATTGATATTATAAAAATTTACAATCTAAACTGAGTATTTGTTTAGCATGTTGATGATTCAATTAGGTCAATTTTTAGTGTCACAAATACGAAGACATTTAAGTTAGTTTTGCAATTGTTGGGTTCCCTATGTGAAAACTAGTTGTAATACAAGGAAGAAGTCTTCCTTGGTTGTAAACAATTTGGATAATGGAAATTAAGTGTATGCATTTTTCTTTGGTGTAAAGCATAATACACGCAACTAACACAAGTCTTCAATTTTTCTAAATGACTAATGACTTCATTATTATTTTTTCCAATAAATGAATTTATACAATGAATATGAAATAACTTAACGTTTATGAAAAGAAAGAAAATAAAAGACCCAAGAATTTACACCCATCAACTTGTGGAAGGGTTTCAATTTCCTTAGTTTAAGTCCAAAATTTGTAATTTTTTATTTAGTGAATCTTGTATATTATATTAAATATTTAACAATTTATAAAATTTAGTATTTTAAGTATAAAAGTATGTTGTTGGGCAATTCAGGGTAATTTAAGTCTCTTAAATGAAAATTATGTGTTTTTTTTATTTAGAAAGTATTTCTACTTTTTTATGTATGAAAGGAAATATTTGTTTAAAAAGATGAAAAAAGACAATTATATATTTTGATCCAATAGGTGAAATAGCTTATAATCTTTAATAAAACTTTATTGACCTATTTTAAAAGGTGGTTTTAGGAGTTCTTATTTCTTAATTACTTTAACAATATTATTTATCATTTAGCATACAAATGTTGAAATGATCATAGATGTTCCCATTTTATTTGTTATTAGTATATAATCTTTGTCTCAAAAAAAAAAAAAAAAAATTAGCCGTACGACGCCGTCTTACGTCAAAGAGAGTAACTTCTCGAAGTGCCATATGTCAAAGGGCGTACAACCATTTTGAAACGATGATTTAAGGAGAAGTGGGCTCAATGTCGAGTAATCATTGACTTATTATCCTTTTATGGAAAAAAATTTTAGTTACAAAATTGGAATTTTCCAAACATAAGAATAATACCCTCAAATCTCAATATTAGAAAATTCAAGAAAAAAAAATAATTTAAATATCCATATTATTTGTTCTCGTCAAAAATTGAACTCGATTAGTTTTACACAAATTTGTCTTGTGCAATGAACTGGAGAATTATTGTTTGGAAAAACGAATTTAACAACAATTGCGATTAAATAATTTGACTTCAAATCAATGTCATCAGATTGGAATTGAAACTCAAAAAAAATTTCAATAATCCAACTAGAATTTGACTCAAACCCTATGACTCTAGTTCGACCCCACATCCGACTTCAACTTCGACATCATCCCAATATTTAAGATTCTAATTTTATTAAAAGTATATTTGCATATTCTATACGATAAAAATATATTAACGTGTTTATATTGATTATTATTTTTGTATTTATCATTAGTGGTAGAGTCATAAGACCTTATAATAGAAAATTCCTCCTCTAGCTAGAATCTCACAATGTTAAAACTTGCATGTGTCTTCAAATCTATGGACTTATCTAATTTAAAACTATTTAAATTTATATTTGTATTTTGCTAGCATATAAATATAAATAAAGGATTACATATTGAAGGTAATTAATTTTTTTTTTAATTGTGGATTATGCCATATAAATACATACAAGTCTTGACTAAGATCTTCTCATTATTATACAGAACTTTTTTTTATCATATAGTCTCTGTTAAATTTTCTTTAATTTATTATGAAATTGATTATTAAAATTAATATAAGATAGAGCATGATTGAGAATTTACCAAATCTGACCATTTGAGAATAATTATGTTATATTTGACAAAGTTTCATCCATTAATAATTTGTTACAAAGCTTGATCATAAAATAAAATTAGATTAATCGGGTAAAACAAAATAAATTAATAGTTGATCAATAATCTTATCTTAGGGATAACTCATGGAGCAATTCGATCGTATAGTGAATGAAGAGTAAAAATCTTGCTCCGAATATTATTTTTTTATTATTACTCCCTCCTATCCATATCAAAATTCCCTTTTGGTTTCATGATCATCAATATACTAATTTAACTCTTAATATCTTTGATTGTATATATTTAAAAATTATAAAAAATTAATACTAATAAAATTTACACTAACACGAATCAAATAAGATCTCACTTGACTTATATTAACTTATAGAGTGAGAATAAAATACAAACTAATTAGACTATTTTTTTGTGTGATAGATTTCGCAAATAGCAACTTATTTAAAAGAAATTGTTGTTATGGATTCACATAATGTTTAAACAATTTAAACTTTTTAAAATAAAGATGTAATAAATTGACTCTACCAAAAGTCCAAAAATATGAGTTGAGGGAAAGTAAGAATATGAAATTTGAGTCCAAGTCCAAGGTGGAGGTGAAAAAAATTTAACTAAAAAAGTTTGACTTTTATCCGGATCAAATTTGTACATAATTTGATCCAAATTTGACATATTATCATCCCTAATTTGGATTTTTTTTTTATGGAATTTCTTGAATAAAATAGGCTAGAAGGAAATGCTTCAATTAATTCTTAAGCCGAGTAAATGCTTATCTTCAAGTACAGAGAATAATAGGAGCAATTCACATACCTTATTCATTATGTCAATTAATACTTTCTTTGTTCGGTAACCCCGGTCAAATAGAGTCATGCTTTTTTTGAGTTGTCAACTTCTTATTGGTGGAGATTAGAGGTGTTTAACTGATCGAGTTGGGTTAAATTTTAAATGAGTAGGGTCGGAGTGGGTAATGTCAAATGTTAAACGGGCCGAGGCAGGTCAAAACCCTTGACCTACTTTGACCCTTTTTAAAAAGTTCATTAAATAGTTTTGGTATTCTATTTATGGTCCATTAAATCGACCCACCTATGTATATAATAATATTATACTAAAAAAAGTGGTAAAATATTTTCCGCAATCAATTCCTATAATTATCCGACCCGGCCCAATCTAGCTCTTTACATCAAAGCCTGTTATTAACCCGACCCGTTGATAACCCGTTTAAATGTAATCCGATCCTTAACCCATTGGATCGACCCGCCCCCGTTAAAATTTAATAGATGAAGTATTTGCTTTTATGATTTCGTAGTTCATTCATAGCGGCTAACAGTCCAACACTACTACACTAGGAAGGAGTAATTGTTTTCATTTGTTCTATTTATTTTTTTACGCACATTTTAACACAAATTTAAAAGTCAAATAATTTTAATTTCGAGTTTTTAAAAATTCTAAAAAATTAATACTTAGAAAATATATACATTAAGACGAATCTATTAAGATTTCACATGAATATATTTTTTCATATAGATTGATGAGAAATCATAACTAAAATTAGACACTAAAATTTATAAATTTTTATTTTGGAAAAATATATGAAATCGAAAGGAGTATTAGTGTATGTAATCTCTCTATACTATCGTTCATTTGTTTATCTAGTTTTGACTAAAAATATCTTTAAACAGTTTATACATATTAAATAGGATAATATATTATTTACGTAATAAATAGAGAAATAATTAATAAATAATGATACTTATGAAAATGGAAAGATGTAATAGGCTGGCATATTTTTCCCGCCATAGTTGGTTAAACCAAGAGAGAAAACATGGAACATGATTACATGAGTGATGAATGTACTATGTACTCTATCATCATACAACAATGAATTCTGGTATACTTACTCCGTCCCATTGAATTTGCAGCATTTGTCATTTTAATCTGTCTCACTTAATTTACATTAATTTATTTTTGGACAATGACCTACCACTTTCTTTTAATCTTATCCATATATTTTAACTATCTTTTAATTTCATCCACAATTCATTCTCTCTTTTCATTTATTACTATTATCCACCTTTTTCTTAAAAAAATCAATTCTCTTTTTAATTCAATCTATAAGGGACAGAGTAGTAAATATTAAGAAATATTGACGACAATTAAATTGTGTAAAAAGTAAGAGAAGTTTTGTAAGTCGTGACAATTCGTTACACGATTATTTCATTTGCTCACTCTATAGACATATTTATGGGACACTTTTGGGTTTGGACCAACAAACCCACTGATAATAAGTGCGGACTTGCATACAACACTTGATAAATTTATTTACTTTTTCCTAAAACCATATAGTTATAGGAGAATTATTCACCAAGCATTATAAATAAGTCCACAACTTAATACTTTTAGCGATGTGGAATCTTTCGCTCATGTCATGTACTATTTCTTACAAAAATAAGAGAAAATATATGTATAAAAATCAAAGAAATCAGTGAAAACATTACTTTAAATAGAAATCTAATACTTAACCCTTTCTATATTGCTTGCAACATTATAAGTTAATGCACTATTATTTATCACCTTGATTTATGATTAGTTTTTAATCTATTAGTTATGACATAGTGAGGTTGGATCTTGTTATGGTAACATTTAATTGTTTATTTATTTAGTAATTATGCTTGTGAAACTACCTAACTACCCTTTGACTTGCCGTTGACCTTGACTCTTAGTCAAGGGGCTTTTATGACATCCCGTTCAGTTTGCTTAACCGATAAGTAAATAACTTCCTTAAAACCTAAAATAACTACCCACTACTAACCTCTCCACCACTACTATCCATCACGCCCATGATGGCCTACTCACTCCCAAAAATAACTTCCTCTCTACCATTATAAATAGAGGCAACCGACATCATTTACCCCCAGGCTCATACACCTTACCGAAACTCTGCCCAAATCTCGACTCATCATCATCTTTATCAACATACCAAAACACAAGTAACCTACCTCATATATATACAGTCTTGCATTCAATCTATTCATTGATCTCTCATCTCCTATCTGACTTGAGTGTCAAAGGGGTTTTCCGGGAGATCACCCCCGAGCAAGGCTAACGTGTTGTGTCGCAGGACGTTAGGTCACTGCCGCAGAAGAGTTTGAAGACTCAACTCCTTTTAGTGATGATAATTCAAAACACATTTTAATTAAACAAATAAATTAAGTAATTATATTTAGTTGTTTAAGTAGGTCCAAAATCATATTAGATATAAAGTGGTTAATTGATAAATATTTTAAGTCCAAAAATATGTTAAATTAAGTTTGAATTAAAAAGACTTTAGTTAATTGTCTTTATCAAGATAAGATTAAATTTAGATTTAATTTAAACGTGTATTTAATAAGTAATTATTTTGTGTTACACGTTTTGTTACTTGAATATTTGAATAAATAATTTGCTTGGCAAACAAGTTTTACTAATTATAAGTTTTTCTATAAGTGTGGAGTTATTTTTAACCTTACCTAAAAGTAGAAAAAAGAATTCAAATTAAGCTAAAATTTAGGAACTTAATATGGCTTATCTTTTCCCGTTCATATTATTTGAATTATTGAATTTTAAATGCCTTGTATGAGTATTAATGTGGCAGCACATCAAAGAATTGAAATAGCCAAAAATAGTATCAAAAACGTGTTTGAACAAGTCTTAAGTGGAGCGTCAGTTTTACTTGCGGTTCAAGGTTTTGAAGACTGGTTCAGATTGATCAGATTGGCGAAATAATAGGATGAATTTTCCTTGGTTTGCAAGACTATATTGAGGCGTAACATATATATATATATATATATATATATATATATATATATATATATATATATATATATATATATATATATATATATATATATATATATATATATATATATATATATATATATATATATATATATATATATATATATATATATATATATATATATATATATATATATATATATATATATATATATATATATATATATATATATATATATATATATATGAGAAGCTTTATTCAAGGATTGAGATTTGCAACACTACTCACAACTTAGCTTTTTATTTTACTTTAAGATCTAGTATTCAAAAAGTGCTGTAAACTTATTTCATCTAACTCTTTCGTTTGTAATAGGATTTACATTTAAAAAGAGTTAGAATTTTTGTTATCATCTACGCCTAATACTTGGAATACTTTTTAAAGCATTCATTTTGTTTTCTCTTTTGTGAGATTGAGATTAGTGCTTTTATTAAGATTAGTGCTTTTATTAAGATTAGTGCTTTTATTAAGGGAACTTGTAAGATGTTCTTCAAGGGGAAAAACATGGTGGGAGAAGATAGAGAGATCTTCTAAGTCATCTTAAGTTCATTAATAAAAGGCGTTGAATCCTATAGGTTGGAAGAGAACCCATAGGGGAGTAGGCTATTAATAGCTGAACCTTATTAACAAATCTCTTGTTCTTATTTAAGTTTATTTTCGCACATATTTCATAGATTTATTATTCGACCTAAAACAGTTCCAGAAAACTGTTTAGAAAGGTCTCCCAAACTCTTGAGCTTACCTTCCAGAGAAAAATTTTACGGACATACTCTCTATTCACCCTCATCTAGAGATTATTTGATCTCCTATCAATCTTCAGAGTTGCATCTCACTTCTTCTTCGTTGACCGTAGACTTTGATAACACTTCCACTTCAGGTATTTTAAGTGTCTTTTGCACTTCCCTGTTTCATTATCGAAACAGATCTTATTTGATTCGTCTCAATGCAAATATTATTAATATCAAATTTTTATAATTTTTTATTATACATAATTAAAATATTAAACATTGAATTATCACACTAAACTACGTAAAAAACCAAATGATGTAAATATTTTGAAACAAGAAAAAGTAAAATAAAAAAACAAAACAAAATAAAAATATTGACAAACTCATTCCTACAGACCTAAAGAGTATCAATTATCTAGAAAGAAGCCCAGGGAAAAGAAGACTTTTTTATTTAAAAAAAAAAAGAAATTGGGAGCCAGGACTCTCTAAATTATCCTTATGCATTATCCAAAGGAGACAAACACCTTACATATATTCTCTTTCAATTATCCATTTACGTTTTATATTTTTCAAACATATCTGATTATCTGATGTTTTTCTAATTATATAATCGAATTTGATTTTAATTCGACTATACAAAAAGCAATGTGAATATAAGATAAGATTCCGGCAAACTAAAAATAAAAAAATGCAGTAAATTGATTGAAATAGAGGTACTATCACTACTACTTACGATAATTCTAATAAATTATAAATATTTCCATTTCAACATGAAACTTAATTACTACTACCTCTATTCCACTGAAAATGTCTAATATCTATTACTATATATAACGAAATATTATAAAAAGTGTATATTATAATCTTTGCATTGACTTGACTATGCTTTAATTTATAGATTTAAAATAAAATACAAATTAAAAATAATAAATGAATAGCATCAAAAAGTAAACGGGATATTTTCAGTGGAATGGAGGGAGTATTAAACTTTGATATATTTTATTGTATTGTAGGATTATTTGGTTGCAATTAAAATTAAATTCCCATGGCCATTCTAAATTCATTTGAAACTACATTCTTATCGTTACTAATTTACTAGGAATTGGACTACATTGTTTAGTTGACCATGAGAATATCTAATTAACCCAAGAATTTCTAATCAAGGAAAATGATTATTGCATTCCAATATTCATAAGCAAACTTTTTTTTTTAATTTATAATTTTATGGGAAATAACTTCCAAATACAAATGCATTACTAGAAATTATAATTTTATGAGAAATAACTTCCAATCAAACTGTATAGTAAATGAATTTAAAAAGAATTACATAGATTAAATAGCCAAATAATAGAAACTTTTAACTTATAGACTTCTTGTTTTGAAATCGTCTAACCATGAGACGGTCTCATACTTAAAGCATATACTACTTTTTCAGTAGGAATAACCCAAATTAAATTCTTGCTACACAAATTTTTGTGAGAGATGGTCTTTCGAGACGGTCTCTTCGAGAGACCATCTCTAATTAAATTGACTCATAAAAAATTATGTAAAATAAGAATTTAACATTAATCTTTAATATACTGAACCTCTCTTAGGAGATCGGCTGATCTTTGTTAATCTTTTTCTTCTCGCAACATAACTATACCCAAAAAAAAGGTACTACTCTTTATTACCTTTGTATTTGTTGTGATTTACTTTTGCGTGCAAATCTCAGCAGTATTTAATTAGTTAAAAGAGATCAAAAAAGAAGATGAAATATCCCCATGCAAGAATGTTTGATGATAAAGTTAGTTGTCTCCTAAAGCCTAAAAACCCACCATGATGACTTATTATCTTTTTTGACAATCAATAAACTTTGTTTTGAGCAGCCAAACTCACCAATTTAGCCCAATTAAGTTTTATGATCATCACTTGTTTGAATAATAATAATACTTCTATCTTCTTTACTTAATGAGTGCCTCCAATAATTAAAATAAAAAGATATTTTTATATCTCTTTAAATTTACTACTAAAAGTTTCTCCTTATAATTAAGGGCGGTTTTAGGCCTATTTAAGGTGTCTGGCCGCCTAGTGCCCCTACAAAACATGAGCATCATATATTAACAAACTCATTATTGTTCATCAGTCAAGCGTAGCTCAGTTAGTCGGTAACATGTCTTCCTGTGATATTGCTGGTTAAATCATTGTGAAAATCCTGATTTCCAATTGACCATTAATTTGCTAAATATCGAAAGTAAATAGGGTCCTATAGTTGTTACTTAGCCACTGATTGCAAAATATCAATTTAATAGCAAACTTAAAGAGATAAAAAGTATTTTATATTATCATTAGCTACAACTAGTTGTACATGTATAGGAGTACGTACACAAAACATTATCATCATACATGAAAAGTACAAGTAAGATCCAAGCAATAAAATCTTGTGAACATATTGGGCATTATACGAAGCACTTATAACTACATTTTTGAATACTTTTTGTTAGCGTGTTTTCTCGGAGCTTTGTCTCCAAATCCATCAAAACTTAGATTGCATGTTACAAGTGGTATGGTGTTGTGTCAAAACATCTTGATACTTTTAGAAATTAAAGAATTTAGCAATTGTTTTGATGATGCTCATTTTAGTAATTATTTACCTCACAATTTGAGTCATTTTGGCTTAGCTAGACCCATATTACATTTCTCACATGCTGAGCTTTCCCTTATGTTTATAAGAACGTGTTATCTCAGAGTATACAATATATCTTGGACTTTGGATATCTATTTAAATTTTTAGTTGAGTTAGTTATTTAATATTGGTATATATATATATATATATATATATATATATATATATATATATATATATATATATATATATATATATATATATATATATATATATATATATATATATATATATATATATATATATATATATGGGAGGAATCCATTGAAAAAGAGTTGAAAATAAGAAGTGTAAGAAGGACTCTACACCTTTGATTTCACTAAAAAAAATATGTCTATGGTCACGATTGAGCAAAATCCTTACTTTATTACACAGAAAGGTAACTATGAAATAGTTTTTAAAATGTTCTTAATTTATAACATAATATCCTTTTTTGTATATATAGTAACCAAACAAAAATTACCCTTCTCATTTTAAAATCCTTCTTATTTGATTCTACATCTATATATATATATATATATATATAAGATGAGCCAATTCAGTCGTTCTGTAAAATTTTACTTTATTCTTTCAGGCACACTGTGATCGATTGATTTCTCCATATCTCATTTCAATTATTCCAACTCTGATTAAATCTCACAACTTATATGTTGATGAATCTCTTTATTCTTCTTTAACATGAACAAAGGTGTATATCAAACACCATTTATTATGGTTCCTTATCTTTTAATGTCACTTCATTTTCGTGTATTGCATGTATTCGGTTTTACCGACTATTTTTCTTTTTGTTTATCCACTTTATTTTTTGCACGTATTTTAAGGCAAATTTTAAGTCTCAATATCTTTAAATACGCATCATAAAAAATAGTGAAAATTATATTCTAAAATTCCTTGCATCAACAAGAAACTAACAAAATCTCATATAAATATATTTTGTCTTTAATATATATTTCAGAAATCAAATTTGAATTTCTCTCTCCTAAAGTGGAAAAGTTTAAAATGGACAAACTAAAAGAAACTTAAATTTAAATCCATAAAATTCTAACATTTTTCTCCGCATCATAAATTATATACATCATATATTATACTAAAAAGTTTGGAAAATTTCAAGTGTCACAACTAAAGAGAGTTTTTGTCAAATGAAACTTATTTATTGGCTTAAAATATGAGATGGACTTTTATCTTGACCAATATCTCCACCATTAAAGTATCTTCGACTGATATTTATTTAAAATTAAATTGAGTAATTAGAGAATATAATATATTGCATAGTATATTATTGACGATATTCAAAATTATAGAGATAATTCATTCACTTACCTATCAAAATTGAATGTTAAACTGCGTATATCTTTATCTTTATTTTTTAATATTATATGTTTATATATGTTGATGTTAAAAAATTGTGGATAAAGACTTTTGAAAAACAGTAACACCTAAATTTAGGATCAAAATTAGTGCGAAGAACCCTAATTTGATATGGATTAGGATATATACTAATTAGTACTATATGTATATATAGTATAATCTCCCAACTTGCGTTGTGCTGATAATGTTTGGTATACATACACTTAACTTGTTGATAAATATCGTTTATGGCTATCTACCTAATAAAATTTACTACTATAAACTAAAATAAAAATATAGAATTATTATTTAGTTGGGTATGAGTAATTGTTTGAATAATTTTTATTCAAACTTTGCAACTAAGTATTCGGTCCGTAACTGCTTTTAACAGTAATTAATATTTCTACTAGAAGGTTCCAAGTAGCTCAATAGATAATCATACTCCTCTATCTCAATACGTTTACCTCATTTGATTCTGACACGGACATTAATATGTTAAGTTTGTAGTTTAAAGTGATGGGTCATTTAGATATATTGAGAGTAAAGATGTGTTAAAAGGGTTAAAATTATGTCAAAAATTAAAAATAAAATAAATTTAATAGGACAGACTAAAATAAAAAATAAGACAAATTTATTTTAACGGGTAAATAAACAACTTGTGTAAAAGATCACTTTAGCATAAACAATAAAACTAGAGTAAATATTAGATCTTAATGGTTTAATAAGATTAAAACAGTTTATTAAAAAATATTTTATTTTTTTGATAAAGGAGTAGTTAAGTAACATTTAGTGATGTAGAAATTTCCAAAACCTAACAACTTGTAGAACTTCAAAATTAATTGTATGTTTTTTTCTACATTTACATCGATAAATCTTATTCTAGTAGCTACCATAAAGTTATTTTTACTTAATAGTGACAATTAACATAATTAATTACTCAGACTATTAAATATCTAACAACTACAAATATGTAACACAAAGGTAATACCTAGAGAGACAAATTAATCTAAACATAAAGTACCACTTACAAATCGAGAATAGTATCTTGTCTCAGTTAAAACATGTATTGTTTTTCTTATGAAAAACTTTAATTTGATTCTTACTGGCCCATCTTCTTACCTCAGCTATCCCGTACAAAAATACCAATTATGGAGATGATCTAGAAGTTACCACAATACTACTATACACTTATTGATTGCTTTGATGTGTTCCAAATAAGTAGGAGAGGATAATTAAGAATTGTCAAACTTCCACATTGAATTTCATTCTTTATACTTCCATCTCCACAATTTCTTTAGTTTGTTGTCAATGAAAGTCATATTCATTGTCTTTCCTTTTCTTTTCTTTTCTTTTCTTTGTCAATTTTCATCATTCTAATGTGCTAATCATTCATTACAATGGATAATCATTAAATACATGTTAAAATGATTTGACTCACAAAATTAATGTTACACGTCTATGACACTCAATTTCTTCCTGTCTAACACGAGGGGTGGGACTATTAATTATTTTTTAATTTTTGTTTTCCGAGTAGAGAGAGGAAATGAAAGGAATAGGTGAGAATCGAGATTAAAATCGGATGACCTATAATCATCGTATTCATCACTTGCCACATTATAAGGTCATGTTTCTTATTTATATATAAGTTTTTAGTAACATTATGTCCAACTTGACTTCTTAAAACGATCACACTTTAAACTTATATAGGCAGGTTCTCTTATGCATAGATATCATGTCCTCGTGAAATGACACTTCGTCTAGATTTCTTTTGCTTTAGATCCCAAAATATTTAATAGACGGCTACCTCGTGGTTTAAAAGATTAACCACATTGAATCATAGGCCATTATGTTAATTAGAGGTGTTCAACGGGATGGGTCGATCCAACGGGTCAAGGGTCGAGTCACATTTTAAAAGATCATTGACGGGTCGGGTCATTAGCAGTCCTTTGTCTAAAGGACCGGGTAGAGTCGGATAATTATACGAATTAGTTGTAAAAAATATTTTACTACTTTTTTTTATATTTTTATATGATATTATTATATACGTAGTTCAATTGACCCAGCGGGCCATAAAGTATAACAAAAAAAACATTTTATGAAGTTTTAAAAAACGAGTCAAAGAGGGTTGTATTTAAACGCGTTTTGACTCGCCCGGCCCGTTTAACATTTGACATGACCCACCTCGACCCGACCCATTTAAATTTTGCCTCAAACCAACCCGTTGAACACCTGTAATGTTAATTATACAATGGTGAAATCAATTATACAAGTTTTTGTTGGAAGATCATCAAATAAAACCTCCCCATAAACAAACACATACACAACCATTTGTATGAGAGTTATTTTTTTTATTTGTGATTCATCTAGCATTTGTGTATCCTTCTATAACCGAAGGGAAACCACCATAAGTTATACAATATTCCATTGCAACTTCCAAGTATCTTAGTACTCTTTGTATAGCTACTTAATAAATTGGTCATGGGTTGTTAGTAAATTCACTAGACTTCTATGATCAAAAATGACATACTCCTTTCATTTCTTTTTGTTTGTTCACATTACAAAAACGGATACTTTTATAAGTTTGTCCAATTTAAAATTATTTCATTTTCTGAACATAAAATTTTCCAAAACTATCCTCATACTCATTATACTCAATGTTTATGTAAATCTATGTTATCATTCAATTAACCAATAGAAAGTGAGATTATATAAGACATGAATTACCATATTTATGATGAGTAATGATTAGCATATTTTTATTTATTTTTCTCATTTATCTTTTCAAAACATGGATGAAACTTTTATTTTCTCTTTTAAAATAATATTTTATATTAAGTAAGATTCCCCTAAATTTTTGCCCAAAAATCAATAGTGGACAATCATAAAAAAAGGGAACCATTATCAAATTTTGTAATCTTTACGGTGTAATGAATTAACTAAACTTGAGTTTCCATTGTCTGTTGTGATCTTAATATATATATTTATATATATATATATATATATATATATATATATATATATATATATATATATATATATATATATATATAACAAGAATAATTAAGGGAAATGTGTTTTCTTTACCATATTAATGCAAAATAATTAATTAGTTTAATACTTATTAATACCATTTCTTTACTTAATCCCTTTCATTTTATTTTTTTTATCCCTCATACTAAACGTCATTCAATAACACAAACGTTTTATTTTCGCTAGTCAAGAAATCACTATATTTAGTTTATAAAGAAAAATCATACTCCTAATATACTCCCAATGGTTCCTAGAACCAAAAGTAAGGCTAACTCCGTGAAACACTTCAAAATTATTGACTTTTTGCAAGACATCTTACAACCCTATTACTCTATTTAAAAAGAAAAGCTTTTCTAACCCTTTGTTAGTCATAGGGAAAATTTTGATCTAAAAGGTTTGGTCAATTTATTTTCTTTTTAGATCCTGATCATTGTTTTTTATAAGTAATATACACTATGTAATATAATGATAATGATGGGACATTATTTGGTCACCTTAAGTTTCAAATACATCATACTATAGCTTAACTTTCCGTGTAAATGTCAATAATTAATTTTATTTATTTATATATTATAATAATAATAATAATAATAAAAATAAAAATAATAATAATAACAATAATAATTATTGTTATTATTATTATTATTATTATTATTATTATTATTATCTTTTTATAAATAAACTAAATTAATGTATGTTTGTGACAATGAAAACCCGTACGTCTTAAAATTATATCTTCAATGCTTTTAGTTTTTTTTGATTGTATTGTTGATCAATGCAATGTTAGTATTGATTTCAATAACATGGTATTATTATTATATTAAATAAAATATTAGAATATTACATTAAAATCATTAATCTTCATAACATTTTAAGAGTATATTTACATAGTTGATTTGTATATATTAATAATTAGTTTAATATTATTGGACGATTATGTGAAATATTATAAGAAGAAAACATTGAAAGATTAGAGAAAATGACCTAAAATAAATTAATTAGGTGAAGATAGTACGTATATAATGAAAATTTTACGTTTTAACGAGTAATAGTTTAGAAAATGATGTATGTCATTTAGATTAATAACTTTAGTTCGTAACCATAGAGTTTTTTTTGAATAATCTTAACCAGAGTTTAGAGAATGAAATGTATCATTTAAAATAATGATTTAAGAATCATAAATCAAATCATATCTTAAATATTCGTAAAAGAGTTAAAAAATGACAAATAATACTACAAAATACATACTACAAAAGATATCCAAATGCATCATACTACAAAAAAGATATCCAAATGACTTAAACATAATACAACAATTTAAATATTAAGAATACAAAAGTAAAAAACATGTTAATAAAGAAACAATTAATTTCTTTTATTTGTGCGCCCAAGTGGAAAAGGTTTACCTTTTTTTTAACTACAGCACAACCCAACGGGTCAAGCATGTCACAACCTGACCGACCCGTTTTTTAACGGGTTTCTAGGGTTTAGGTAAAAAATTTCGGGTTTCAACCATGTTTTTTCAGTCGAGTTTTGAATCAATTTTCGGGTCGAATTTTTATTTTCATATCTAATCATAAAATGCTATTAAAAGAGATTTGAAATATGACAATGAATGCTTCTTAGGGCCTTGCCAAAATGCATTGATTTAACATGTCTATCTAATTTTTTATGTGACATTTTATTTTCTTAAATGAACATGCAAATAAATTAGTTAAGTATCTAAAAGTTTTTATCACATCAATTCTTTATATATAAGAACGATAGTTTGAAGTGATTAACGAATCCTATACCTAAGTAAGACATTATCTTTAAAAAAATACATTAATTTTGAATTATTAAGTGTTGCTTGAATTGTGTTGAATTTCAAACCAAATGAATCAGTTTAAATTTGCTTCTCAATTTATTTATAAATAATTAATTTATTTTATTTGGTAATTATTTGTATAATCATGCAACTGTTATGTTGTTATAATCAGTCTATATCGATTTTATTTTATCGATAATATTTAAGATTTATAACAATAATGTATACTTGCATTATGTTTTGAAAATTTTACACTGCAAAAAATTATTGAAAGTTCGACATTCCAAAATTGTAATACTCCGGCCCATTAGACCACCGATGATCGACAATCCATGAAAGTTGTAGACTAGCCCACGGACCAATACAGAACCTTTCATAACACTTTGGCCAACTCATGTGCGCCCCAAATGAACTTCTATGACAAAAGGATGCACCTTGTTAATATGAGTAGTTTATCAATTTCTTTTTAAAGCTCAATCCGAAGTATCACACTAACAATCAAATTTAGTTGGTATGGGACATAAAGTTATACAAGGCCTGTCAAACATATTAGATTGGATCGAAATCGAGTTTGGGTCATGTATAAATTGGTTAGAAATTCTTTGATCCAAACTTAACACGGTTACTTAATTGATTCAAAAATCTCAACCCGTACGTGATTTGCATCATATCAGGTTGACCTCATTTCGACCTACTTAACTCGTTTATAGTTTTTTTCTTGTCGGATTTTTGACATTGACTACATCTTTATTTTTTAGACCTCAATTTTAAAATTTTTGTTAATGAGTTACTTTTTGTGTTTTTTTCATGAAAAAATTGGAAGATATTAAATGAATTAAGTTCTAGTTACACTTATTGAATTAATTTGAGATTAACCCTTTCATATAAATGGGTAGATTGGTTATTTTTGAATAGGAAAAATTGTTGAGAATAATCTCTACTTTTTACGTTTTCCTGTGAATAACCCCTATTTTTGATTATTTATGAATAATCTGAACTTTTCACCTTATTTGCTCACAGCACTCCTTTTGAAAATGTGACCGGCTACAGCAGGTGATCGAGACGTTTCTAACATGTTCTCTTCCTTCTTATTGTTGTCATCTTCTTCCTCCTTCTTACTCTATTTCTCCATTGTTAAACCCAAATTTAGGAGAGAGAAAATTCAATTCACCCCTTTACTTTTTTTTCTCTTTTTTTTGCAAAAATGAATTCTCATTCGAAAAATGATGAACGCAAATTTGAAAATAATGATGAAGAATAGCAGCGTACACAAGGCTAAAAGAACAACACAATTTCTTAATTATGATGATGAACCCTAGAATTGGAGAAATGCAAATTGGGGGTTTTAGAATGAACCCTAGAATTTTGGGGGTGAAATGAATTTGGATGTAATTCAAATTGGCATGAAATTGAATGTTGAAGAAGGTTATTTTGGTGAAGATATTAAACTCAGCTTTTCGACCTGCTGTAGCCGGTCACAATTTCGGTGGGAGTGTTGTGAGCAACTAAGCTGAAAAGTTCGGATTTTTCATGAACAATCAAAAGTAGCTAGGGGTTATTCACAGGAAACGTAAAAAGTAGGGATTATTCTCAAAAAATTTTCCTTTTAAATATGATTAGAATAAATATTTATCCTCTCTCTACAAGAGAGTTGTTCTACCCATTCATTGGGTTGATTCTCCCATATATTGGGTTTTGATCTATCTTCTCGTGAGAGTTTGGAGTTATGAAGTTTGGTCTCTAATTGATTTGTTGGTAGAGATTAATGTGATTATGCAATAGACACCAAAATTGCAATTACCATCAACTACATCAAAATCAATTTTATCTCAAGACTACAACAGATCGAAAGACCCATTTAATCATGGGTCAAACAGCGATGTGGAAAAGAATATTCAGAATTGTCAGATCTCATATACACGTAGTTTTGTTAATTTTAAATTATATTTGATTAAAGTTGTTTATGTACTTGCTAATTTTCACTCTGATGTAGATGTCATATTACTCTTCATAAATGAATCAGGTATTATTCAAAAAAAAAATGGGTACGTTGGTTTTAAGTTTTAAAATTTTGACCTTTAGCCAACTCATTTAATAAACAGATTAGATTTGGCTGACCCATTTAATCATGGGTCAAAAATTTAAATCCAAACCCATTTATTTCAGGTTTGGTTCAGGTCAGCAGGTCGAGTCAACTTTTGCCAGGTCTAATTTATACCGACTAAATTGTAACTGTTTGAGAAACACTTGGTATAAACATAGTCGGAAAAAAGTTGCAATTTTAGTCGAAATTCTGACCACCAACTGATTTCAGTATACGTGTACCGTCTTTCTTTCCTCCCCAAATCCTGATCTTATTTTCCTATGAGCGAAATAGACTGGATATGATGATGATTTTAAATATTTTAGTTTATGTATTGCAGAAATTATAATTAATTAAGTTTTTAAATTATTTTCTGGCAAATATTGACCCTAAGATATGTTGGTAGTCATGAATTTGTTCACTGCAGTTTTTTCATGTGTTAATAATTATAAAGAATTTCACTCAAAAAAATTACAAAGAATATTATATTTATTATTTTTCAAAATTTTTATTAATAATTATTATATTATGTTATAATTAGGATTATGATTGTGTATTGAATTTGAGTTGAATAGAACTATATTAAATTTCAATTAGATATATAATTAATCTTACTAATGATGGGGGTGAAGAAATAAGGAGAAAAGAGATAAGACTCTTCAACTGCCACCACCACTAAAAACGGAAAATGGCCAAAATTTTCTAACTAGAGAAATTTGAGGCTAAGTTGAAGAATAAATTAAAAACAAACCAATATTATTTTAGTTGAAAAACAAGAAGAAAATGACTAATTAATTAAAATTATTTGGATAGTGATGATGACTAATATTAGAACTTAAGAAGCAAAGTCACACCCTTTGATTTAATGGCAAAATGATGCACACGAGCATAGTAACATCAAGCATTCTCAACCCACAAGGGCCCTACTCAATACTAATAGGGTCTTTTTGTATCATTTATTTTTAGTTTTGTTGCTCTACTAAATTAAATTGGTAATGTACATTTAGATGTTAGTTTTGTATCAACTTTAACTCTTTTTTTTTAATTTGGTTTCTAGAGATGATATTAGATTCAACGTAACAAGAGGCAACTGATTTAAATTTTAATCACGCCTTATTTAAAAGTGGAATATTAAGCGCTGAGTATGAGAAGGGTTTGTGTTGCATCCACACTTCTACCCAAAGAGCTCATGTGTGAGGTGTGTTAGACTATATAACATATCCTGAAGCCTAAAGCAAAAGCTTTAGCTAATGGTTGAGGCCATAGGATATATTATATATACTTAACAATTTTTCTATATATAAACATGTCTTGACAATCTGATTTGATTTCATATGCGGTTCATTTTGATTCCATTTTAGTCGAATCGAGTCATACTGTAATTATAAATTATTCATTTGATCTATTTAGTATTCTGGATTATATCAGAATAGCTCGTATTGTATGAAACCGTTTCACCATGAGACAAATTCATAAAATCATCTCATTTCTCTAAGTGATCAGTTTAAGATAGCAAAAAAAATTGCAAATGATCATTTTAAGGTTATAAGTGATTACTTTAAAAATATAAAAAGTGATCACTCTAAAATTATAAGTGATCATTTTAAAATAATAAGTGATAACTTTAAGATCATGAATGTACACCGGGTCATCCCAATAGAAACAATCTCACCATAAGACTTCTCATTTGAAAATTTGTGATATACAAATGCTTTACCAAATAATATATATTTTTTATTAATATGAAATTTTTGGTAATTTTTGCTACCAATAATCTATTCCAAACAAATTTTCTATTATGACTAAGAAAGATAAAATTGCATATACTTGGTACTTCTCATCTAGGTTGCACTAAAACGGACACGGACACGACACGGGTACGAAAAAACGCCAACTTAAAAATGGCGGACACGGGGACACGAAAATGGTAATATAATAAATATATCAAATTAAAGATAATTTTACAATCTTTATTAATTTATTCCAGACAAAACCATTCAAACCCAAAAAAATTTCAGAAATACCCACATCAAATTTAGAAATCCCAGCTTTGCCAACAATTCATACTAAAATTTTCTTTCTAGACTAAATTACCTCAAATTCCCCACAAAAATTAAGTGATTCTTATTCTTCCCCAAATTCTGTTCTTCTAACATCAAAACTGCAAATCATTTTTTCTGGGAAAATATCAGAAGATTTTGAAGATTATTCAAAATCAGAAAAGGAAAAAAACCCAGAAAAAATAAAATTAAAATTGATTTCTTCTCCATTAAAGAGAATAAACCCAGAAATTACCAACAGATCAAGAAGAAAAAAGAGGGGATTAAGTAAGAGTATATCTGACCTTGAATTTGAAGAACTTAAAGGGTTTATGAATTTGGGTTTTGTTTTTTCTGAAGAAGTTAGAGATTCAAGGTTGGTTTCAATCATTCCTGGGTTGCAAAAATTAGGAAAAAATGATGATCAAATTGAAAATAATGATAATAGATGTGGTAATAATTCATCAATATCAAGACCATATCTATCAGAAACATGGAAAGTAACGGAGAAGAAAAGAAAGGAAAATAGTTTTTTTTAAAAAAAACGTGTCCTTGACTGCTTGTCGTGTCCCTTCCGTGTCCTTGCCGTGTCTGCGTGTCCGGAAAAATATTAAAATATTGGACACTTCATTTCGCGTGTCGGACACGGATTTTCGCGTGTCCGTGTCCGACACATGTCCGACACGGGACACGCCAGTTCAGAGACGTGTCCGTCTATTCCAGCTTCTCATATCACGTTAATGTGGGAGTCACTAAGTTAGCTAAACTAAAAAGTATATGTAGAGCAATATATGGAATTATGGAAATTAGTCATAATCAAAGAAAGGCCACCTCAAGAAAAGAGCCAAGTAAGAGTAGATTGTAGGAGGAAGGTAGTTAAGATAAGAAAGTTGTTTGTGTATTTGTCTCGTTTATGCCAGCAAATTACAACTCTTGAAGTCCAAACTTGGTAAATAGTCGGCATCCGATGAGATGTCTCTTTTTGCTAATTTTTGGCTACCTCTAATTAATTTTTGCAAACCATTCTAATACTTATAATAAACTAATGAATAAATCCATTAATAAGTAGGTTTAAAATTACCTTCCTAATTTTTTTTCATAAAACTCTCATTTTATAAATTCCATTATAAAAGTTAAAATAATTATGCAAAGACTATATCGTCGTTATCATCGTACCATCAGTGTATTCCGCTTATAAGAACTATGATTCAGAGTTTGAGGAGGGAAGGAAAACAGCAACTTATACCCATATAGAAGCATGCGGCCAATTGTAGTCTCTCGGCTCGAGAAAGACTCTCAAAAAGAGATATTCTTACAACGAAAAAGACTGAGTGAATCTAAACCTGCAAGCCTGCATAATTACAAACAAAATGATGCAAAGGTGAAACCTTTAAAACGTAGAGCAAATGTGAAACCTTAAAAGCAAAAGTGAGAAATGTCGTACCTTTAAAATCAATTTTTCCAAAAAAAAAATTACATACCAATTAAGAAGATCAATTAGATTTAAAATAGCTTTATGTTGGAAATTAACACAAGCATGTATTTTGCAGTGATTTTTTTTTAATTATAAGGTGGACTGAGAAAATAAAAAAATAAAACAAAACTTGAATATCTATTAGTGTTTGAAATAACAAAAAAGAGCAAGTTATATTTTCCATGAGAACGCACAATAGAATGTTAAATGAGTATATACAATACAAGACTTTAACTAATAGTGTAACTCCCACTTGAATGAATCCTCTTCTAATTCTTCTTTAAAGCAAGAGGATGAGGTTCAATTTATTTTCATGAATTTTTGAAATTAGAAACCTTTACTAATTTAAAAGAGATTTGAAAAAAAAAAAATTCAACACAATTTTGATATTCTTTTCTTTCCATTTGATTTTTTGCACTCTTTTTCAAAGGTGTAAAAATAAATATCAAGTTGCAAGTGGAGAAAAGAAATAAGTGAATGAAATAAAAAAAAGAGAATTAATTTGTAGATTAGATTAAAAAATTGATATTCCATATGATATCTAATAATGGTTAAAAAAAAAAAAAAAAAAAGTAGTCGCACTTTTTTCAAAATTCAGAAAGTAGCACATGTTTCAATTTATGTATTCACTCGTGTTCAAAAAAGACAAAAATACTTATATTTTTATTCATTAAACCTGCTTTGGTCTTATAAATGAGTTATTTTTTCTCCTTAAATTAATTACTCATACTCATTTCTTAAATTAAAAACAATCTTACTTTCCCTCAACATGTACTCTATAAGAAACTATATACTAATTATTAAATGAAATCGCCTCATCATGAAACATGCCCACATAATCAGTCCATTTCTCTAGCTGATAATTTTAAGTTGTAAGTGATCATTTTAAGATTATCAGTTATCACTTTAAAACTATAAAAAATTCCACTATAATGTCATCTAGAGGTGTTCAAAACATATCTAATGACCCAATGTTCCCACTATAATGCCATCTAAAGGTATTTAAAAAAGACCTGACGACTTAATATTTACCCGATTTTGTAATTGAATCCAATTTCACAATAATTTTAAAATAATATAAAAATCAATGTGTATACAAAATCTAATTTTAAACCGACCCAAAATATATAAACGTATAGTATTTAAAGTATAAATTGCCTCTATATTGCCATCAAACTAGTAAAAGGCGAAACGTTGTAGACTGTGGACTTTAAGCTTAGACCAAATCAAAAAGATAGTCCAACATTACATTATTTTCCTTAATTCCTCAATAAGTACTTTTAAAAATGAAAACCCCAAACTACCCTCATATATAGTATAGTCATACCCTATTCCAAGCGCAAGAAAAATATTTACCACCCAAAGGCCACGTCAACCCCAAATTATAGGTGAATGGTAAGAGATGACCTCAAATGACGTATATCTGAGATACTCCATTGTATCATAATTTTTTATCATTCTCACCATATTTGTCTTTGCATTAATTAATATATATATTTTTATTAATTCTGATTCTTATATTTAATTTACATTTTTTATTTTATTTATATATTTTTTTCACCGTTATATAATTTTTATCTTTTTATAAATTTTCAAATTAGAGAGTCTGAAGGTGATACAATCTTTTTTGGGTTGACTCAATATATGCTTATTGATTTAAAGTGATCATTTAAAACTGATCATTTTTAATTTTGTAGTCTTAGAGTGATTAACTGATCATTTATAACTTTAAAGTAATCACTTATAATTTTAAAGTAATTATGTAGAGATATAGGCTAATTATATGAGATCTGATGGTGAGACGGTCTCGACTTGCCCAACTTGACCTTTAAACTATCTTCCCGGGCATTTGATCATTTCCTTTACACGACTTGTATATAAATACATGACGTCCTTCTACTTAACACTTAAACCATAATTATCCCATTCACATCACTACTTTACAAACACTTGACTCATTTTTCTTTCTCCAAAAACTTAAAGAAAATGGAGAATATGGGGAGTGATTATAAGCAAGTAGTGTGTTCTCCGGGGTCTATGACTATGACTATAACTACACCTTCACCACAATCCCCTCAGTCCTCGAATTCACCACCGTCTTCAGTCGGTGGTGGTTCGGGGATGCATGCAAATGGTGCACCCATGATAATGAGTCCTTGTGCAGCTTGTAAGATTCTTCGGCGTAGGTGTGCCGACAAATGTGTATTGGCTCCTTATTTTCCTCCGACTGATCCTCTCAAATTCACCATTGCTCATAAGGTTTTTGGTGCTAGCAATATCATCAAGTTGCTTCAGGTATACATTATATATCCTCTTATATTTTATGAAATGGAGTGTTAATTATTCAGTTTTTCTAATCTATGCACAAATTTGTTGAAACATAATTTATAATATTCTCTAAAATTTATAATTATAATAAAATTTTAGAGAATAGATTAACCTGATTTCAACAAATTAATTTATTTTGTAATCTAAACCTATACACCAGATAATATATAGGTTAGAAAAACTACTAATTATTTATTTTATAGGTCTAAATTTTATATATATATATATATATATATATGATCCTATATTTTATTTTACTACACTTCTAAAGTTACAAATTACATCATATATTCACTCATTACTTATTTATAAACCAAGATGTAAGTTTATAGTAGTTGGCTTTTAAAGTAACTAATTAATACCATAAATTTAATGGGATTACGTATTTATTAAATTTTAATACCAAATCTGATATTGATGTTAGTTACAAAAATATAATCTGTAATTTGTAGTAAGAATTTATTTAGAAGTCATTTCCAACAATGTTTAAAAAAATTATTTGCAATCGGTTATTTTTTATTAGAATTGTAATTTTACTTAAATTCGATAATGGATTAATTAATCTGAATAAATTAGCTTGAAAAAAAGTTAGACAATAAATGGTGTAAAATTTAAAATACAAGTGTTATATTTAATTACAACCACAATAAATATTATATATTATTTACTTTTTAAATTTCATTCACATTTGTTTTACTAAACAATTTCATTCACATTAGTATTTAGTGTTTCCATTTTAATTTATTTGTCACACTTTTTAAAAATTTAACAGTTTCTAAAAAAATGGGACAAACAAATTAAAACGATAATAGTACTATTTTTTGTTCATATTTTTCTTTACACTTTTTGCATTAATTAGTGATTGCCTTTTCACTTTAATTATTTTAGAAAGTGATCCATTTTATGCCCCAACATTGGATCCCGGTTTCTTTTTCTTCTTTTGGTGTTTGCTTAATGCATGCATTATTATTGAAATTAACAAAGTTTTTACTATTCACATTATTCCATCGTCACTTTATTTATTTATATTTTAATTCCACTTTTATATTTCATTTTTTCTTTGGAAAAAATATTATTTCATATTAAGATATAAGTTAAATATTTAGGCAAAAATTTATAGTCAATCATATTTTATGAGATGAAGATTCGGACAATATTGTTACATACATGCCCCTCTATCTTTAAGAGATTATAACACCAATAATTAGCATTAATATTAAAAAAATTGATAAAAACCACTCAATCGTATGAGTAGAAATAAGAATAACAGAAGATATGCAAATAAGAATTAAAAAAAGTGATAAAGACACTACTTAAAATAGAAATATTGTAAAGTTACAGAGATGGACGATTAAAATGAAAAGTGTGTCAATGTCTACGTAGAGAGTAATGTGCTTCAAATTATTATTCAAATTTTCCTTGAGAATTAGATCTCACTATTTTTACTTGACCTTTCCGTTTCCTAAGCTTACTGATAATAATAAAAAAATGTTTTTTCCAAAATACTAATTATTTTTTTATAGCATATTATAGTCAAAGTTACAAGAATGATTAAAAATTTAGTCATTTTTTATTATAGTTAATTAATTACATGAAAATAGTGGAATATTTGTTAGAATGATCACTAAGTTATCCACTGATACGATAAGCTAAGGTGAAATGGTAGTTGAAGTCAAGACACAGCCATTGAGGAAATATTCTAAACGAACTCATATAATACGTTAAATTCTTTATTTAAAAAAATTAAATAGTCCGATGCACAAAGTGTGTCTATAAATTTATAAATTTACGAGTTTGAGAGTGCTTAAATCCCACCATAAATTATTATACTAAACTGATTAAGAAAAATTATAAATTCAAATGTTGAATAACTTTAGTCTAATTATTATAATTATTTTTTATGACCTGTCATATATAGTTAAAGATTTTGAGTTTAATAATGCCTATTTTAAAAGTGTAATTAAATTGTCTAATCAACTAACAATTATTAATCAAATTAATAATAATAAATGCAAATCACGATCTTTTCATTAGTTTATTATCAAGGACTAAATTTAACAGTTAAACTGAGAATCGGATTTTATCTCAGTTGAAGAGCAAAATTATTTTTCAGAATAAATTATGAGTTCAATTATTCTCAGTTAACCATTTTCGTCTTTTTTCTCAACCTACCTGTCATGACTAGATCAATTAGCTAAAACCTTAACACCTAAAGCTAGGTAGGTAGCCATAAACTATTCTTGATAAGCTTTGTAGCAAACTTTCAAAAATTGATAGGTAATTGCATATTAATTCAAACAATTTCCCTAGTTGGTTTAAAACAAAGTCCTAGGTAGGTAACCCTTGACTCGAAATAAATTAAAAGTCATATATAAAAGATTATCATGATGTACAAGTAATATTTTTTTTATTTTGTTCCTTTTCTTTCTATAAAGTAAAATTGTAAAGTCATAATTAGTAGCATATACTTTCAAAGGATGAACCACACGTAAATAAATATGAATGACTAATATAAAGTAATGAATACCACAATACAAGCTTTAATTTCTTTTCATGTAAGTGTGAATTAAACATGATCAATATATTGTCATTTTAGCTAGAAATAATTTATATATTTTTTTCAATGTTAGACTAGAGAATAGAGAATTATTATTAGTAAATTATAAAAGGAAAATTTTTAAGCACTAAATTAACTCATAATTCTCTATATTTGAGAATTTAAGCTCATTAACGAAAATTTTAATATTATTAATAAAATGAATTTAAATCAATAAAAAAATGTAATGTGTATAGGGTTTAAGAGCATTTACAAGTTGTTGTCAAAAAAATTGTTCACACGCCTAACGAGGAGGATATGGGGTCAATGCGCAAAGAACAAATAACCCACTAATGGTATCAAGTGTTCATTCATGCACAAAATGGTCAACTCTTCCTATCACTTTAATAAAGATAACTTGAAAAAGTATTTGTGGGTCACTTACCATGTAATTGGCCAAGCCATGTACAACCACAATCCACAAAAGTATAGTGTTATAACCTACTATGTTCATATTCAAGAAATTTTCACAGTTTTATATTATATAAAAATTAAAAAAATCATTTAAATTATGTAGATGATATTAAAAGAAAGTTAAAATATGTGAATGAGACTAAAAAAAAATAATAAAAACATCTCCGTAAAAAGAAATTATATAGCAATGTAAAGAAAACGTTTAAAAAGATAAGTGTATCAATCCCTTAAGGACAGACGATGTTACTAAGTTAGATTTCATATTTACACTAGCTAGGTACTCAAACTTGTGTTTTATATGTAAACAAGAATATAACGTATGAACGCACTCATTTGTTTCATATGCATATTCCATTTTCCAACTAATTTTGAGCTAAGTCACACTCACGAGTAAACATATATTAATTTACACCAATCGCTTCTACCTTTATTATTATTATCATACTAATTATGTTTTAATTTGTTTGTCACATTATTAATTATCAAAACTTATTTAAAAAGTTCTCATAAATTTAGCGAAGAGAGTACTTTATATTCTAGACATTTACAAGTAGAAATTTCTTATAATTTAAAATGGTATTAATTTGAACTCAAAGGTTAAACCAACCAACTTTGAGACTAAAAGAGTATGCCATAATTGACTTTATAAACTTCAAAGTAATAATCAACATTTAGCGAGAGATTACTTTAAAAACCTAATAAATAAATATTGTTTTTTGTACTATAAATGAAATAGAAAACATTGAAGTACAAACTATAGGAGACTTTAAAAATTTGACTAATGAATATATATTTTGGTGAAAACGAATATACAGGACCTACCAGAGACACAACGAGCAGATGCAGTAAGCAGTATGGTATACGAAGCAAACGCACGGCTTAGAGACCCTGTGTATGGTTGTGCGGGTGCTATTTGCCAACTTCAAAAGCAAGTTAGTGATTTACAAGCCGAATTAGCTAAGGCAAGAGCAGAAATGGTTAATATGCAATGCCAACAAGCTAATTTACTTGCCCTAATTTGCATGGAAATGACACAATCTCAAGATATTGTCATGCCTACAATATCATCGTCGCCACAAGCTCCGATTGAGACTAGCGCCAATAATAGTTTTTTGAATTTTTATGATGACAATAATAGTAGTTTAAGTTCCATTTGGGAACCTCTTTGGACTTAATTAAACAACATAATTGGATTTAGACATTTATTTTCCACAAATAAGGCTAAATATAAATATAGTTTGTTAGTGAAAATGAGACAAGACAAATTGTTTCATTTATTAATTAACTCATAAAGAGACTTGAGATGATAGAAAAAAAAAAAAAAAAAAAGAGAAAAAAATGATGTCCTTTTAGTCAAGCTTAATGCAAACTTTGTTTAGCTTATATGACTAGTATACTAATCCATGTATCACACTCACACACAACTCTTATTTGGTGACCTAATTTTGTTTTATCTTAATAAATTCTTATTTATTTTCCATCTTATTTACTTATAATAAAACTATAATTTATGTCTCTTTCTCATTTTAATCTATTCTATTTTCATTTCCTTTTTATTTGTCTAAATATTTAAATCTTATCTTAGATTTTTCATCTATGTGGCATAAGAGATGTCATAAAGATTTTCTCATATTAATCTCTTGTATTAATTAATGTGTGTACTTACATAACTAGTTTCGTTTTTATAGTACAATAGTACCATTTCAAAAAGGGTTAATTACTTCATTGAAGCTTAGGGGTAGCTCTTATGAGAGCTTTCTGGAGAATAAGTTGAATGCTCTAAAGATAAACCCTAAAAAGAGCTTGAGAGATATGCGTGTTGAACAAATGCTCACATGTGATCGTACATTGGTGATATACTAAGAAACCGCCTTACCATCTTAGTGTGTTACTCTTCTTACTATCATATAATTTTGAGAATTCATTAGATTTGTATGTAGTCAATTCTCTTCTTCATAGACATGTCCACACAAGCCCATGACAATTTATCATGGTATTAGAATCGTGTTTTTAAGCCCTAACAAGTTCATAAAATTGTGGGCTTACATGTTATTTAAGTAGTTGCTTTATTTATATCCAAACCAAGCACGGGATGATTCTTTTAGCCTTTAGGCCATATAAGCTTTTTTTTTACTTTTTAGTCGACATCCTTCCCTATTTAAGAAGTCCAATGAGAACCCTAGTTGTGCTTCTACATACACTTTTTCTACATTTTCTCCATGAAAAAAATGTATTTTTCAATATTAAGTTGGTGTAATAGAAACATTTCTCAACATTAAACACATGTTCAAATATAATTTTTAACTTTAATTTTAATATCTCTAATTATATATAAGTAAAAATTATTAAAAGTGAATTACAGAAACTATATATGACCGCGAAGCTAACAAGATTCATGACTACACCTTTTGCTAAGGATTGTTCACTAATGAAGATCAAAGAAAGACCTTTGAATGGTAGAAAACTCAGTTATAAAAAAAAAGTAGGTAGCGTGTAATATGAAACACATATGGCATTGAAATTTTTTCATAAGGTGAATGATCGCGGCTCACTGTATCCTATACTAATATCAAAGAACTGTCAATATGCTTATTAGCATGTTTTTCTTTAAAAAAATAAATTATTTTAATAGAAAGTGAGACATTTATAAACGACAATTGAATAAAAGAGCTTAAATTATTGTCAAAAAACTAACTTAATCAAAAATTTAACCAAAAGTTTAAGCTTATAGTTGAAGCATGTTAAAGCTTGCTCTAGCTAACATGTCTCCTTAGACAAGACCATTTAAACTAAAAGCATGAATTCAACAGACATTCTCTTCATACATGGTGGTAAATGTTCCAATTGAGACAAAGGTTAAATAAGATTCGAACTCATAACCCTTCTGTTACGTACTGATACCATATCAAGTAATCAAATCAACAAAAATTAAGCTTAAGCTTATGAGTTAATGCCCCAATATATTTTATACTCTATCAACAATTATACATAGTTGAAAATTGAAATTCAAACTCTGAATATTCTTTATGAAAACATCAATATTCCTTATGAAAACATGAATAAGGGAAGGGAGGGTGTATATACTTCGATTGAGAGAGTCTAATTAATACTTCCTTTATTTTTAATAAATGCTACACTTTTATTTTTTTACGCTATTCAATGTACGATTTTAATTTTTATTATCTTTAATTTCACATGATAAAAAATTCTAAAAGTTAATATTATGAAAACATGTATTAAGACGAATCAAATAAGATCACACTTGACTATATTTTACATTATAAATGAAAAAATATATACTAAATAAAATCAGTTTACGAATACAAATTAAGCAACTACTTAAATCCGTAGGAAGTATACGATAACCTAGAAATGTCAAGTCTTGTACATATAAAGTCTTGTATATTTGGTGTAAAATTGTGTCGGCATTATATTAATAGTAAGCTAATTTAGGTATAAAAATGCATGTCTTTTGTCCATTAATAATACCCAACGCAGAATAAAATGACCACTTTGGACCGCTCACATTGCTTTAAGTTCTACTAAAACAGGTTTGAAAGGGGATAAAATATCAACTATAAAACAAAACTACAACGGCAAACTAATAAATCCGTTGAATGACAGCCTTTTTATTTTAATAATCTAACAAATTGCCAAATATTAATATTTTCTAGGAGTAATTTTTTATTTTGCTCTTTATTTATTATTATGTCTTAAAAAGTATCTTGTCAAGAAAATACACCATTTCTTTTGACTTGATGCAGCTTATTTTCGGAAATGACTTTTTTTTTTATTTTCCGACTCAATTTTTTTTACCAAAAAGCTAGTGATGTTAATTGAAAGGGCGAGAGAGTATCTTTAAAGTTGTTATTACCAGGTTAACTTCGATCCCTTGTAAATTCGATCTAGAATACCTTTAGTTCTACACTTATTATTATTATTATTATTATTATTATTATAATAATATTTGGTTGGGAAAAAAAGTAAATGAAATTGTGACATGTTTCATTAGGTTTGCTAATGCACTTTATATGTTAGTATATATTTGTTTGAAAAATAGGATAGTTTATTAAGATTCTTGAATGTGGTAACATGGAACATGCTTGGTTCAAGTGCCATGTAAGGTTTAATTATTTTGTGAGGTTAGACAAACATTATATATAAAGAAAAAGGATCACGTGAAAACAATTAAAATGGTGAAAATCAAAAAATAGACTGAGATTCGTTTAGTTATTATTTATATATGTTTGATTATGTTGTGATTTGATGTGGTTGTTGTTTCACATAATCAAAAGGTATTAAGATCCTCTTTATTATTTTTCTCCATTACTCATATTAGGATTTTGACACCTAATTTAGAATAAAAAATAAAATGTTAAAATCTCTCCTTTTAATCTCCATAAAATAATTCTGGCCCTTAGATTGAGTAATGGACCCTCCATTACATTTTAAGTAATAGAGAGGATCCTAACTCGATTAGAAGTATACATGGTTTGACAATATCCAACCCCTTGTAGAAAATAAACAATTATGATTTTTGGAAAAAACAAATTTAGTAGTTTAGTTTCTCAAATTCATTATGTTAATTAAATTTTTATACATACAAAATAGGAGTATGGCAGACCTAGGATTTGAAACATGGGATTGCGATCTTAATAAAAGTATTTTGGTTCTTATTAACAAGTAAAACATAACTTGAAAAAACAACAAAATAAATAAAATAAAATGAAGACAAAACTCAATTGTCTCGTTAGCATTTCTTTATGATTTTAATTTAATTCATGAACAACAATCAATGAAATCATACACAAATACAAATACAAATTCTAATTCTAAATTGACAATTATCATAATTTAAAGTAAATAAAATTAAAATTATCATAACTTAAAGCAAATAAAATTAAAATTATCATAATTTAAAGTAAATTAAAATTCTAATTCATGAACAAATAATACCCAAACATATACACAATACAAAACTTGATTAAAATTATACACAAATCAAATCATACTCAAATTCACAATACAAAACTTAATTAAAGAAACCAAGTTAAGGAAACTAAATAGTCATTAATTTTCTTTCTTTAATAGTCATTATTTGTAATTGCTCACATGAAGTATAAATTATGTTAAAATTATAAATTATTAAATGTAAATGTTGTAGTTTGGTGGTATTAAAATGGCATTAATTATTCACAATTTGCAGCAGGTTACGAGTTCAAGCCCTAAGAACAACTTCTTTAAAACCATCACTTTAACTAGGTCCGCCTATTACAGGGCTGGTCGTAAGTGGAGTTATATATATTAATTATCATGGAATGAATTTATTCTAAAGGAATATGTCTCATGAGTATTTTAGATCATAAAAGGAATGCAGATTTTTATTTTTTTCACATTTCGCCGTATTTAATGTATCTTCCATTTAGAGTATTTTAAGGAGATAAACTTTAAATAAAGTTTTTAGAGATGTATAAAAGATAATATTTATATGAGATCTTATTAGACTCGTTTTAATGTATAAATTTTTATTATATATTTTTTTTAATGTATATTTAAGGATATTAAGGCTTGAAAATTATTTTTGAAACTACATAAAAAAATAAATGAGAAGAAAAAACAAATAGCCGAATATGATATATATTTTTTTTTATCATCTTTATCATTGGCATTTATATTACTTGTTTGCTCTAAACATTTGATGCAAAAAGCAATGGTTGGAACCCCTACTGAAGATGACTCTTATAAAACTAGGGTATATATTGATGTTATGGAAACTCAATATGAGAGCAATTATGGTGCAAAATGGGATAGAGAAGCCCAGTCTGAGAAGTCTAAAAAACCTTCATGCAAATCCATGGAGAAGTTTGAAGAATTAGACATAAAAACCCTTACATTGATATAACTTAATCTATCGAATGAAGTATTAGGGGAAGTGGCCAAAGAGGAGCCAACAACATGACTTTGGTCGAAGATAAAATCCTTCTACATGAAAAAATCAGTTACAAATCGATTGTTGTTGAAGAGCAAATTCTCTGATCTACAACTAGAACAAGGTAGTTCTCTTAAATCCCACTTTGACGAATTTGATTCTATATTTATATATGTAAGTATCCTTAAATCTCACAAGCCCAATTCAATAAGCTTACCGGCCCCTCTTGTATGAGACCGTCTCACCATGAGACGAGTCCATACAAAAAGTCTATTATGCTAATATTTCTATTATTAGGGTATTTAACCTAAATATGGAGTACGTCTCACGATAAGACCGTCTCATACAACAACTTGTGAATACCTATTTTTAAAAAAAAAATAAAATGAATTTCAATCCTTCAATTCGGACATTCAGTTACTAAAAATTATTAACCCCTGCTTTCTCTATGGCAAAACGCCCCTCCAAGACAATCTCCATCCCAATTCCGACCAGCGAGTCCAAATTTATCGCGACTTCTTCGTAATCCTAATCCAGTATCAGAAATGGAACCCATTCTTAGATTACCCGAATACGTTATTCCCTTTCTATAGTTAGATTTTTTGGTTCAGTTGATTCGACCCAACGAGTGGTACGATAGAATGCCATTATACAAGTTCGTGCAACCCTATGGCTAGTATGTTTTACTGTTTAGATTATACAAGGCCCTCTCATTAGGATTCATTTTCAATAGAATTCAATTACACCCATTTTCATACTTTCACTAATCTTGTAGGTCGGTACGATTGTAAGAATAGGCCAGGCCAGACCGGGCCTAATTAACAAGAGTCGCTTAGATACAGGTAATAACAGCATAATAACCAGCTTTCCCTACAAAAATTGTTACAAAACTCAACTCCAAACCCTGCAAACTATCAGAAGCTCTTCAACTACATGAAACACATTCAAGTATTAACATTAAAGTATGACTACATTCATGACAGACAATATGAGCAACCAAAGCTCTTATATTATTATCTAGCCAGAGATAATACTAAGTACACCCTTTGTCCCTCTCAGAATACACCCAATACTTTTTGGATGAGATTTAAAGAAAGAAATTATATTGGAAAATAAGACATAAATACAGGTGGATGATAAAAATAAGTGTTTACAATGAAAGAAATAATAAGCTTGTGAATGAGATTTAAAGAGAGCAAGAGCATTGTAAAAAAAGGTGCAAAATAGGCAAGACAAATAGAAAGTGTTTCAAATAGAGAGGAACAGAGGGAGTACTAACTAGCAATCTAGCATGAATGGCTAATGTCATGAAGATAATGCAATCAACAAAGGGAAAGATCGAATACGTGCTCAACTATCTCAAGCTTCTATGTACCCTGATGCGCATCAATCTTAGACTTAGAAAGTATATAGGTTAGAAAGTGCGGGCTAATACAATCAACAAGGGGAGGGAATGAACAGCACACAAAAGTCTATATTAGACTTATTCTATCATTTTATACCCAATTGAAATACTTCTATATTTGAAGGTCAGATATACACTAACCTTAACTTTAAAAATAACAAAACAAAGTATCCAATCGAAGCTTGTTTGTAAATATTGTCTACAATTTCGTGTAAATAAGAAGCCCATGTGATTTAATAGCTGTTTTACGTTAGTAATTTTTGTTAATCAAGCAAGCAAAATATTTTGAGATCAATAAAGCTTGTATATCATGATCAACATCAAAGCAAAGAGTATAGTTAAACATAGAAATCAAAATGAAAAAAGCATAAATTGATAAGCAATAATAACAAAAGTTTCTTATGATCCAAACTTTTACCAAGACAAAGGCTCAGGACCCTTCTTTATCTTTCCAAGTCTTCTTCCAAATCTTGGAGCCCTTCATTGTTAGTGTCACAAATTAGAAGATTCTATATCCATCTTCTGTATACTACTACAAAAACTAGGTCGAGGATTCGAGAAGAGGATCAGGATACGTTATTATCTTGATCTTGAAGATAAATACTAAGCTAGACATACTACAAAGCACCACCAACCTTCTCTACTTTCGGCAATCTAGGCCCTTGAACCCATCCTCCATCGATGGAGTCGATAACTCCGGTCAAGCCATCATCAACAAAATCACCGATACTTTTAACTTTCGATTCTTTAGGCTCAACAGGGTAGTTCCCCGAGAAACAAGCATAGCAAAAATTGGGTGAATCACCACCCAACAACTTCCTTAAACTATCAAGAGATAGAAATGCAAGTGAATCAGACCCAATATACTCCCTAATTTGCTCCACATTCAGCCTATTCGAAATCAATTCTTCGGAACTAGGAGTATCCACTCCATAATAACAAGAACCAATGATAGGTGGGCTTGCAATCCTCATATGTACCTCTTTCGCTCCTGCCTCCTTAATCAATCGAACGATTTTAGACGATGTGGTTCCCCTAACAATCGAATCGTCCACAACGACAACCCGCTTACCCTCCAACACTGCCTTTACCGGTGCCAACTTAAGCTTAACCCCGAAATCTCTAATCTTCTGAGAAGGCTCAATAAAGGTCCTACCCACATAATGTGACCTAATTAACCCTTGTTGGAAAGGCACTCCAGCTTTCTCAGCATACCCAACAGCAGCAACAACACCAGAATCAGGCACAGCAATAACAACATCACAATCAACAGGTGATTCAGTAGCAAGAATCTCACCGAAAGCGCGCCTAGAATCGTATACAGATCTCCCAAAAACAACAGAATTAGGCAAAGAGAAGTAAATATGTTCAAAAATACACTGTTTAGGTTCAGGATGAGGCATTAAACACAATGATTGAACACCATCTTTATCCACAACTAAAACCTCACCAGGTAAAACTTCCCTCTCATAGGTAGCCTCAATTAAATCAAGTGCACAAGTTTCAGAAGCAAAAACAACAGCCCCATTACTCCTCCTACCCATAACAAGCGGTCGAAACCCATACGGGTCTCGAACCGCAACAAGTTTATCTTCAGTCAAAAACACCATAGAATAAGCACCCTGTAATTTTTCACAAGCTTCAACAATTCTCAAAAAGAAAGGCCTAGCTTTAGAAATAGCAATCAAATGAAGAACAACTTCAGTATCAGAAGTAGTATTAAAAATTGAACCATTATCTTCAAGCATATGCCTTAAAGATTTATAATTAACCAAATTACCATTATGTGCAACACCTACTGAACCATACCTGTAACCTGCAACAAAGGGTTGCACATTTTTGAGCATAGAAGAACCGGCAGTTGAATAGCGAACATGACCAATTGAATTATTTCCAATTAATTGATCAAGTTTTGATTCATTAAAAACTTCAGAAACCAATCCAACCCCAGTAATACTCTGCAAAACGCCGTCGTTTACGGTAACAATACCAGCACCTTCTTGCCCACGATGTTGTAGAGCGTGAAGAGCGAGATAACAGAGACGAGATGCTTCTGGATCGCCATAAACTCCGACAACACCGCACTCTTCCCTTGGTTTATCATCAGAAAAATCGACAAATTCTTCATCTGGGGTTTGATTTTTTGCGGTGTAGAAGGTGGAAATAGGGTTGTAAGAGGCTTTGACGGAAGTGTATTTGTGGGATATGGGAGAGGGAAATATCGAAAAACAGGGTTTAGAGAGAGCTCTGGGATAGAAGGAAGATGAGTGAGGAGATAAAAGAGATGGGTCTTGAAGGGAAGGTGTGCGCACAAAAGTAGACGCCATTGGTGAAAGTTGAGAAGAGAAACAAAAGGTAGAGAAGAGAGGGCAAGGTTTGTGGAGGTATAAAATGGTTATGGCGGACTAGGGTTTTATGAGAGAGGGATAAGAGAAGAGTGGCTTTGGGCTGAAGATCCACAAGATGAGGAAATTCCGTTTTGTTTTGACTGTTTAAACATACTTTTTTGGTGTTTCCTAAGAAAAAGTCTTTTTAACAAAAATATCTTTAAAAACATTACTTTATATTCTCACTCGTTCTTAGTTCATATAATAAACTTATTTCTATCATATTAAACATACTAATAAAAATAATAATAAATAATAAATATCATTCTTAGGAAGTGATGTATAGTTGATTACATGAAAATATTTATCTAATTTAAAAATTAATTGTTTTTAAAATTAGAATTATATTTAAATTAGGTATAATATTTATATAATTTATTATAACAATTTCATATATCTAACCTACAATTGGATAGATTTAATTGATTGAAAAAGTCATTTCAAGAAAAAAATAAATGAAAAAGTGATGTATTCAATAAATCATTAAAAAAATCAGTCATAATAATATATATTTGCATTATTCTTTGAAGCTATATTTTTATATAATTCATACTTACCTTAGAGATTTATATAATTTATACTAGTTATTTATAATTATAGTAATCACTTTAACACATTGAAGGTATATAGACGAATCGATCGTCCCACCATAGACTTTCTCATTTGAGAATTTGTATATTCCTATGTTCTCATTTACTTAATTATTGATTATCCATACATTTCACAAAAATTTATAAAAGTATATAATAAATTTTTATACATTGAGACGAATCTTTAATATTTAGTACCAGAATGGAGGGTTATGAAATTGTGTTTTTATAGGAAAAAAATATACTACCTTCTATTCTATCCATTAGTCTCATTTAGTTTTTCACACTTGTCGAGGCAACAATTTAACATTTAATATCTCTAATTATTCTTAATTAAAAATTATAAAAAATTGATATTAATAATCTTTGTATTGAGACGAATTAAATAAGATCTTACATGACTATGTTTTAACTTATAGACTAATAATAAAATACAAATTAAGAGTGATAAGTGAATAGTGAAAAAAACAAATAGGACTAATGGATAGAATAGAAGGGAGTATTCCTTTTGTTCCATAAAGAAGTTCCAATAAGAAATGTTCTAAGAATTAAGAAAAACATAATTTTTTAGATGGTGAATTTCATTTTATTATATAATAAATTTGATGGAGGAAAAAAGAGGACTACACACATTAAAAAAGATATTAAAAAAAAGTTAATGGAAAAAATATGAGACAACAACTAATAAAAAGTACTTTTATAAAGTTAGTGAGATATATATAGAGACCATAAGCAATATAAAAATATTAAAATCAAATTACTAGAAGATATGAGTTGACCATAAGCATGGAGTATTAAAATAGGGATGTATAAATTAAATATTGATCAAAATTTGTGAAGAACAACAAATACAACAACATAAAATGATAAATAGGAACAACTTTAAGGACCAGATGGAATATATTTTTTTCATTACATTTTTAACTTTTTTTTCTTTTGATAATAGACTATAAAATCACTATATGCAAACCACTCAATTTCAAGGTTGAATCTCCGAAATTTAAATTACTTTTGAATATGAGAAAAGTTTTGAAGAACTTCTTGTAAATAAAGATGAATTAATCATTTTTACGGATGGTAAAACTTAATTCATTGTTATAAAAAATGAAGGGAAAAGTGTTCAACGACTTAATCTATGATTATCGAAATTAAGCTTTTAAAAAAACTACTTTAATTTATTCTCTTACCGTATTGTTGTTTAGCTTCATGAAAATTGACATGATTGTTATCTCTATGGTGTCTTTAGATAACTATCAATTATGCTTCTAAAATTTCAAAATAAGTACTTTAAAAAATTCGAAATAATATATAGATTTTATTTCATGTATGAAAATATCAAAATTAAGCGTTTTAGATTCTAATTTGTCAAAAAAAAATAAAGCATGCGAATTTAGAGTCAGATTATTTTGGACTGTATTGTTTTTTATTTGGTCGGATTTGAATCAATACAAACGATTAGAGATTTTTAAAAAATACTTATATGTTTTTTATTAAATTTTTCCAAAAAAACATAACATGGTATATTTTTAAAAATTTATAAAATTGTTTTTCATATATAAATGGACTACTATCTTCCATGATGAAATATTGACTAGAAATAAGGAGTACTAATTCCTTTTTTTGATGAAGAATACTACTATCAATTTTCTTGACATCTTTACTCCAAGTACATTTGATGAGCAAATTAAGAAAAGGGGTAAAAAATGATAAAAAGATAAATATATAAATGAAAATTTTAAAAATAGTGTCAGTTATATATAAACTCTAAAAGTATAAGTAGGATAAATTAAGGGAAGCGAACTAAAATTATATTATTTTCGTTCTCTAAAGTTTTTTTCGTTTGGAATATTCCACTTTAAGGAGGGAGAAATTGATTAATGTTTTTGAGACATATTTAAAAGATAAACTATTTCATATGAGATCTCCTTAAATTCGTCTGCTTAACATTTGCTGAAAAACTATGTAAAAAGTAGACGAGAAAAAAATAAAAACGAACGAAAGGTGTAGATCATGTAAATTTCAAAAGACAAAGACGATATTTTGAAAGTAGTTTTGGAGAATTGAAGGGGTGGAATAAGTTGAATAAAAATGGAGAATAATTTGGGAAGAAATTGTCCAACTAAATATTAAGCTCCACCCAAAATAGAAGTTTATAAAATATAATTCAAAAATTAATTGAAGTCCTTATCAAAATTTATATCCTCCAAAACTTGTGGCTGCTAAATGTGAAGTATAGAATAAAAATACAAGAGATAAAATTAATAAGCGTCAGCTCCACGCAAGCCTATTGGTTGCACTTTTGGCGCCCCACCACCTGCTTCAACTTGCGTGTTTCCTAAATTTTAAGTTTCTTATTTTACTTAAACATTTTTATATTGCAACACAAAAATCTTTACATAAACATACGAAATAGTAGAAATATTTGAATTATGTCGATAATTTTATTAAAGATTTAATATACGCACTTGAGAATAAAAAATATAGTTAATATATTTCGTTGAAAAAGAAAATATTATAAAATATAAAAACAAATTAAAATGAAAAGTGTGATAAATTCAAACAATAGAGTGAGTAGCTTCTGTTTTTTGTGTACCTTAAACGGCTATTCGAATCATTACAACTTACACCTTTGTTTTATGGGGATTTTAAACAATGCAATACTAGCTTTATGAGTTTTTTTAAGAGCACTCCTATCCGTGAGAAAATATTTAAGTTGTGGAAAATTTTTAATGAGTTTTTTACTCCTGTTAATGAAAGCCCACAAAAAATATGTAAATATTTCTGAAAAGCACCAAGGGAAAGCAAATTTTTGGGATTTCCTAAATAGTGGGCCCTACCATCTAAAATAAATTTTAAAATAAAAACTAAGAGAATAAAAAAAAATATAAAGTAAAAAAAGTAAACGGGAGACACTAGTGTGGAAATTTTGTTTTCTCATTGATAGGATATAAATATGGCAAAATGTTAAAAAACTACCTAACATAAACCCAACTTTGCAAATAACTACCTTAACTAAAAAATTTTGCAAAAAACTACCTTACATAATACATTATTTTGCAAAAGAGTACCTTGTAACGGAATTAGGCCTTTGACCGCTAATTTTGACGTTGACCAGCACGTGCCAGTCACGTGTCACCTTCATTAACCTAAATCTCCTTTCTCCCAAATTCGCAGCCATTCTTCCAGCTCGTAATTCCTGAAGCTTTCACCTTCTCAATTCGCTCCCATCCAGCTCGTAAGATCAAGTTCATTGGAATTTCTAAGCAAATCCGGTATGTACTACTAATTAATTATGGTTTTGTACTTCTTTGTTGCATCTTAGTTATAATTTTAAATTTTTTCGTTTTTAGATTTGCTTCCTCCTGCAGCGTTTTTTGTATTTGAATTTGTTGTTTCATATCTTTTAATTTGTAATTTGATTGTTGTTGTATCTGAATACTATATTAGGGTTCTTAAAATTAGCTATATCAATCCGTAAAAATTAGCTAAGATGAAGAAATTGACAATCCGTAAAAAAGCCATTGATTCGAAAAAGAAGCAGTGTGAGTTGTCAACTGAGGTGGGTAATGTAAGGGTAGATGATGTCTTGATTGAAAGTTCTGAGCTGTTTTTAGCAAATGTAGATGGTAATGCTGATGAGGTTGAGGATAGTAGTAGTGATGATGATTATACATGTGTTAATGAAGATGAATATGAGAATGATTCTGATTTGTTTGCGGAAAATGTAGTTTATGGTCTTGATGATGTGTTTATAGACAATGAGGAAGTTAGGTTGATATTAGATAAGGAGGTTGATGAGCAAAACAACACAGACATGTACTTTAATGATGATGAACCGCAGTCTGATGATTATGATTTGAGTGCCTTGATTGATGATGAGGAAGGTATATGCAGCTATCCTACATTCAACCCTGAGATTGATTTCAAGGGTAAGATTAATTTGTCTTTAGGGCTTAAGTTTCTTTCGACATATGTGTTTAGAAAAGCACTAAGGTACCATGCTATTGAATGTGGTTACAATTATTATTACCTGCATAATGGTACAAATATGATCAGTGTGTATTGCTACAACAGATGTGATTGCATGAAATTGAAAGGTAGAATTGTGAACTGTGTTTGTGGGAAGGAGAAGAAGTGTTATTTTAAGGTTCATGCCGTGAAATTGAAAGATGAGGAGACAGTTCAAATAAGGAGTTATTTTCCAAACCACACATGTGGTCACCAACACCAAAATAAGAAAGTCACTGCTTTGTATTTAGCTGAGAAATACATAGATGATTGGAGGGACAATCCAACCTGGGAATTAAAGGCATTTAAGAAACGGGTTAATAGAGAGTTAGGTTGTGAAGTGAAGTATTCTAAGTGTTACATGGCTAAAAGAATTGCAATGAAAATGCTATATGGTGATGCTAGTGAAGAGTATAGCAGGGTTTGGGATTATGCGGAAGCAATAAGGACGTTTAATCCAGGAAGCACAGCAATCGTTAAATGCATTGGAATAGACACACCCCCACCTTTGTTCCAAAGGATGTATATATGCTTGACAGCGTGTAAGGAGGGGTTTGTAGCTGGCTGTAGGCCTATTATAGGTGTTGATGGGGCACATCTGAAGGGAAAATTCCCTGGGGTTTTGTTGACTGCTGTTGGTAAAGATGGGAACAATAATATCTTTCCCATTGCATGGGCTGTGGTTGAAACTGAAAATGTAGAAACATGGATATGGTTTCTAAATCTTCTGGTGGAAGACCTTAGGTCGGTAACTGCATCGAGTAGTTGGGTTGAAGCAGAAGGTGAAGCTTTCACCTTCATGAGCGATAGGCAAAAGGTAATTTCTTGTTAATACATTTCTTGTTTCAAATGTAACTAATGAATTTACCCTAAAAAAACTTGTGTAAAATGCAGGGTTTGGTCGAAGCTTTGAACTCAGTGGTTCCTGAATGCGAAATTAGGTTCTGCTGTAGGCATATATGGGCGAACTTCAAGATCAAGTTCCCTGGAGAGTTGTTCAAACAACACTTTTGGAGTGCAGCCAGAGCCTACAACAAGGTATGGAATCATTTATGTTTATAGAATCTTTTAGATACATAAATGAATTTAATGTCAAACTAATTAGTAACAATTTTCGTTACAGAATCATTTTGATAGAGAAATGAATGTAATAAAGAATATTTCTATTGACGCATATGCATATCTAGCTGCTATTCCTGCAAAACATTGGTCTAGGCATGCTTTTTGTAGTAGGAGTAAGTCTGGGATGTTATTGAACAATATTTGTGAGGCATTCAACAATGTGTTAGTAGAAGCAAGGGCGAAGCCTATAATTTCCCTAATGGAGTGGATTAGGAGATATGTAATGCAACGAAGCGCAGCCAAAAGGGAAGGGTTGAGTAACTTTCAAGGTGAGTTGATGCCAGCTATCACTAAAATTATTGAAAAAAATGCAAAAGAAATATATGGTTTAAGGGTAATCCCAGTGGATGTTTATGAGTTTGAGGTGGATGATATTGAAGACTGTTACGTTGTAAACTTGGCCAATAGAACTTGCCATTGTGGAAGTTGGCAGCTTATAGGAATTCCTTGCAAACATGCCGTTGCTTGTATTGTGCTTAGAAAATTAGATGCCAAAGACTTTGTCCACGAGGCGTATCTCATAGAAACGTATCGAAAAACGTATAGTCCAAAGTTTTATGGTATGCCAGGACACAAAATGTGGCCAACAACCACTTTAGCCAAACCACTTCCTCCACCATATAGAAAGATGCCTGGAAGGCCTAACAAGAGGAAAAGAAAGAAGGAAGTTGGTGAAGGTAAAGGAGGAAAGAAGGCTATTACAGAATTCAAGCAAAGGAGATGTGGTAATTGCGGTGAAGTTGGTCACTACAAAAAGGGCTGCAAAAATCAACCTAAACCACCACCACCAACAAAGACCAAGTCAAAAGGTGGAAGGCCTAAAATGGGATCTTCTTCTACTCAACAATCTACAACCAATGATGTGCCTAGCTCCAGTGGTCAACAACAAACGCAAAACGCTGCATCTACTTCATGTATAATGGATCAAAATAGTCAAATATAGACTTGTACTATGTTGAATTATGTCTGGGATGTACCCTGTAATGTTGAGCTTAATTAAATGTTTTTTAGCAAATGAAGTATGTATACTCAGAATGTACTGTTGCTCTAATATTGCTGTACCCAGTTGAACTTAATGTAATGTTCCTTGCAATCAGTAATTGAATTATTTGCACTATCTTGAATCAGTAGGCATATATGTGTGAATCAGTAATGTTGCTGTACCCTGTACCCTGAAGTGCTTTGAATCAGTTCACATTTTGAAGATGAGTATACAGAGTATCAGTGAAGCTGAGTATCAAAGTGTGCTTTGAATCAGTACTTTTTGTGCTTTGAATCAGTATGCAGAAGATGAGTATGCAGAAAATATGTGCAGCAATGTGTAATTGAACTGATTGTTTAAGTTGATTGAATAGTAATTGAATAGTAATTGAACTGATCATGTGGATTTAAGTTGATTTCTGTTGCAGCAACTGTGTGTTTGAAGTTGAACTGATTGTTTGTGCAGCATGTATTGAAGTAATCAGTAATTCAACTAAAATTGAATATTGAATAGAAGTTGAAATGATCAGTTCAGTAATTTAAGTTTATCATTAGCAATGTGTGTTTGAATCAAGAATGTGTGTGCATCAACAAATTGAATCAATATTGGCCATAATCAGAAAATGTGTTTGAAACAAGGTGTTGATGTTGATGTTGTGCAACAAGGTGTTTGAAACAGCAATGAACTGATCTTGTGGTGCAAATGTGTTTGAATTGTGTTTGAGGATGATTTTGAACTGATCATCAAACACATCACCAACAGAACTGATCATTTTAGTATGCAACAATGTTGATGTTGATGTTGAACATTAAAGTATGTAGCAATGTTCAATAATTGAAGAGAGCCATGTTTAGTATTCAATGTTCAACAGATCATCAACCACATCAGTTCATCAGTTCACCAGCAAACACACAGCAAATTTTGGCAAATCAATTCACACACAGCACCACAGCAATGTTCAACAACTCAGTACATCATTCATTCATTCATTCATACACAACACCACAGCACCACAACAAACATACACAGCACCACATCAAACAAAGGAAGCACAGAACAATACCTGCAAAGAAAATTAAATGGAAAAAATAAAAAGATCATTCATTCAATCAGAATTATCATGTTACAATATCCAAATCAATCTTACAATAATGCTTAACTAGGTGCTAAACATCAGTTAGCACCCTTGATTAATACAAGAAATACCAACAGAAAATGTAGAAATACTAATGGATGATCGAATGCAACAAGAGGGGGGGATGAATTGTTGTGTAGTAGGTTTAAGATTTTTGCCTCTAATTTTTGCGGAATTATATTAAGTAAAGGACAAAAACTTAAACTTAAAAACGAAAAGAAAAATAATAAAGGAGACAAAGATTTTACGTGGAAACCTTCTTGGCCTAATAAGAAGGAAAAACCACGACCCCCGGGATTTCAAAATTCTCACTATGTTAAGGCAATCAATTACAATTACACATAACAATGTTTTGCTTCACTTGAAGCTTCTCAATTCTCTAAACGCTTTACTCAAAGCTTCTCTACTTAGGCCTACTTCTCTTCTCTTCTCTTCTCTTCTCTTCTCTCCTTCTCTTTCTCTTTTCTCGATTCTATTCTCTATTCCCTTAGACTTCCCATAAGTCTAATTACAACAAAACACTTAAATACCCTTTACAAGGCCAATTCTCATAAAGATCAAAATGAAATTGTTGCTTAAGAAAAATATTATAAATTAATTGGCATTTAAAACTTAGAATATTTTTCTCAATTAATTCTCCCTTAGATGGACACTCTCAATGCAACATTCATTCATTCATCCATCCATGCATACTGAACCGTAATTTCCCTCTTTTATAAGGGGAACAGCAAGTAGTGCACTTAGCCCATGTTCTCCACGAGTTGCACATATCCCACGTTCTCCATAACTTACTTGCTCCCAAAGAAAATGGAAAGTTAGTTAAAGGTAGGAGTGGAATGTAACTGCTGTACACATGCACGGTTAAAACATCATGGGTTAAGGAAGATCCTATTTTATAGGAGACCAATTCAAAGAAGAGAACAAGTCTCTTGAATTCCGAGTTTATAGGAGATAAACAAGGAGTTGATTTTCTCCATGTTTTTAGGCGAATTAAAATCACTTTGCCAATTAATAAATAAATTTAAATAAGCAACTAATTAAATTTTAACCTTTTACATTAACTAAAAACAGAAAATATAATTTTCGTAACTTCCAGTCAATGTCTTCTTCGGACCTGTATCGTGAGGAACAGCACACTGTCTCCATCTACAACATTCGTCAGAACTTCAACTCTAGGAACAGTAAACTGTCTTCAGGAGCAATTTCCCAACTTCTTGGATATTTGAGACATGTACTTCTTTCACGAATCAAGTCATAGGCTTCATCAACGATTCACATTAAATCGGATATATACCTACAAAACAATCTCTAAAATATGTTTGTTTATTTAAAAGTAAAGTCATCATCAAAACCTTAAGAGGCCAACAGAAAACAAAACAAAAACCCTAAAAAAAAGCTTTTGATATGATTTCCAAGCTCCCTCTGATTCAACCATTTCTTCTTCAACATTTTAATTTCTGAAAGAGCTTGTTCATTTTCGTGTTCCAAGCAACATATCCTTGATGTCAAGATCTTGATTTCGGTTGCCAATTGACGCTTTTCCTCCACAAGCTTGTTAGTGAGTTTTCTTTGCCAAACAACCATTTCAGGTTCATCAACCCATTTAAACTTTTTGCAACCCCTCGATTTTGTATCAGGATTATAAAAAACGCAAGTATTAAACCTTCTTCCAGGATTTTCCTTGGTCCATGAAACCCTCCTTGCAAAGGGAACTCCACACGCACAATTTTCAATGGAAGAGTTTTCGCTTGAAGAAGAAGCAGACATAACTGATTAATTGGAAGAAAATGATGATCTTTGAGAGAATTAGGGTTTATCGCAAATGGGAGAAAAGAGGAATGAATGGAAGATGAAGCAGGATTGAATGCTGGGAAGTGAAAAGAAGGAGACTTAGGTTAATGAAGGTGACACGTGACTGGCACGTGCTGGTCAACGTCAAAATTAGCGGTCAAAGGCCTAATTCCGTTACAAGGTACTCTTTTGCAAAATAATGTATTATGTAAGGTAGTTTTTTGCAAAATTTTTTAGTTAAGGTAGTTATTTGCAAAGTTGGGTTTATGTTAGGTAGTTTTTTAACATTTTGCCTATAAATATTTACACACAAAAAATTTGTTGTGAAAGAAAGGAAAATGTAGAGATTGATGAGGAAATTTTTTTACTCACTATTGATAGTGCTCTAACGGATAAGCTAAAGTTGAGGCTACAGGCCAGCGAGAATTAATTTAGATTAATTTATATTCAAGCAAGACTACAAGCGGTATAAAATTTTTTTAATTGACATGGTAAAAAAACACTGGAAAATTTCGCGTAATAACTCTAAATTTTCAACTTTTCTATGTGGTAGTCAATTTCTTTTCTAAATCCGCATAATGACCCCGAGCATCAAGTTTCATATGCTGATTCAAGCATCAAGAGGCCTCTGAGTATGTTCAACATGTTTCTAAGCATATTCAACTTAAAGGGACTCAAATTTCGTTTTTGTTCACCTCTTTTTGCCATGGAAATAAAAAAAGAGACTCATCAAGCACGCTCAAGAGGAGCAGTAAACGTGACCTGGCCCCTTCAACTCTTACATGTCAAAACGAAAAACTAAATAAAGGATAATTGCATTTTTCGGAACATAAAACCCTATAAACATGAAAGAGAAACTAAACATATTCAACATGTTCGACACCCTCTACCTATAAACATCATGCAATAAAAATACTCCACTTGAAATGTAAAGGAAAAAACACCTCAAAATTTGCAGCAGCAACTACATGGCTATCTCTATAAGAAGCAAAAAAAAAAGAGGCTGCAACTGTACTGCATAAAACCAGCTTTACAAAACACAGAAAAACTAAAAGAAAACTGTCTTTTAACTTTTTAAGTACTAATAGTTTGCTATTTCTGAGTGATTTCATCCACCGACATTTCTTCGGTTTTACTCATTGCATTCTTTGCGAGTTCATAACCAGCAAAATTCATCGCACCGAGGGGAGCAACCCAGAAAAACCTCGGTATTGCTCCTTTAAAGAATCCAAGCGGGCCCTCGTGTGTCAGAATGGAGAACGCCAACATGGAAGCTGATATAGGTTGGCCATGAGGAGCCGTCATCATTCTAGTTTTTAGCACGTCGAAAGGTGTAGTGACAACAGCGGCAATTCCTCCGGATAACGCCCCAACGACAATTGTTTCCCATGGCTCCAATTCTCGATTCAAGAGATGCTGAGCGAGCTAGTGTTCAATGGAAAACCGTTCACAATATTAAGTAGGGAAGAGTGGAATGAATAACAAAAGTTCTACACACGGGACTAATCTTAGAATTAACATTCATGTAAACTGATTTACCTTCTTGGACTCGGCGTAAAGCCCCATGCCAGCAACATATAATGGAACTTCTCGACAAAGAGTCACACCCGTCCCACGAAAAAAGCCCTTGAGACCATCCTGTTGCCAAGTACCCACGATAGCTTCTCCAACGTTGTCAAAAAGCCCAGCCTGTAAACGCTGCTTCAGTACCTCGCATGGTATTCTCGTTGCAGTTCCCAGCAATGTGCTACAGAATGATGCTAAAGATTGAATCTACATCATATATAAACACCATTATATGGACGGCGAACTAGAAAAGACATAACAATTGAGCAAAATGCATGCTCACAAGTCACAAAAGAATAAAAAGAACTAACATTGAGTATATGTTTGGGGGAAGACAACAAAAGAATCAGAAAATCACAAAGAAGCTTTTACATTCAACATCTACCTCCCCCCCAAAAGAGCAAACAAAAATGAAGAGAATGTGAAAAGCGAGGTGTTGAGAACAAAGAAGAGCGAGAGAGTGGATGAAACACTAAAAACAGGAGAGGGTGGAAAGGCATATACCAAAAAGAATAAAATGTGTTAGAACATTATAGAATAGATAGAAACATAGCAGAAGACAAGCAAAGGAAACAAAAGGTGAAAGATGGAAGAGAGGTGAAAGATGAAAGAGAGACAAAATTATGCATCACAAACCAAATCACGTATACAGGCTCCACCAAAAATCTTTATTATAGATTCTATCCCTTGGTGTTATTGCATATCCATCTCATCATACATATAATTTTGATATATGATCCTTTCTAGAAGAACAATTATCAGGATCCATATAATTTTAAATATATAAATTCTATCCCTTGGTGTTATTGCATAGGTGATTTGAAATTTTGCTGAAGATTTTAAAATTGGGGCATTGGGGCCAATGTTCTGCAAAAATTTTTAGTAGGGCTCAGGATTTACATCAACAAGCCTAGGGATCATTGAGGACTTCAATACCTAGCATAAATCTCATTTCCTCTCCTCAAAACTGGCCCGATGTTCTCCCATTTATCTAAGGGTACTGTGCAAATGGCAACCCTACAAAAAGTACGCTGTGCGAACCCATAGTTTTGCCTTACAATAAGTGCATTGGGAACCCATGTCTGAGAGGAGTTCATTTGGGTCATCAAGTCGATTTCAAGTCGGGCGTTTTGGATTGGATCGGATATCCAAATTGTTTTTACATAATTGAAAATCCATTTTTTAGTCAAGTCAAATCCGTTCGGCTACAAGGTCGGGTGGATATCGGATCGTCGGGTCTATTTTGAACACATAAAACAGTAACTACTAAACACAATGGATTTGAGTTAACCTTCCGCCAACGAACCCCAAATATGCCACCGGTTGCAAGTAGGTATTCAATCAACACATTGAAGCCATATGTTATTCCTCATACAACAACCTATATAATGATACAACAAACAACAAAACACGCAAGACTATTCTCAATTTTAAATATGGTTTGCAAACTCGGTACAGTTAAAACTTATCCTCCAATTGTCTCTGTGATGAAGCAAATATTCAATGGAGCTACTAGTATAAAACTCTTACCTGCAGTTCAGGCAGATTTGGAGCAAAGTTGATCAACACAAGTTTAGTAGCTTCAAAAATCCCAGTCCGTAGTCCATGGCTGCAATTTCAAGTAGAGTAAGAGGACACAGCGAAACAAGCTATAGGGATAAGAGTGACAAATGACATGAGGGCAGCAATAACCTGGTAAATTGCCCAAGAATTGCAGGGAGGGAGCCCCTGTATAAGCCTTGAACTCCAATTTGTGGAACTCTTGATATAACTTCCGGAAAAGAGAGAGTTGATGTTTGAACTCGAGTCTGCAACCAATAAAGCAGTGTTAAGAGCGTCTAACGTTGAACATAGACAATTTATGGAACTTGACAGCTGTGAGACTATTTATTCCTAGCAGAAACTAAGAACTATGACCGAAAAAGTAACTCAGAAAGCCACATGGTATTCGATCTCGATCACATCATGACAACATTGCAAATGATTCTTCAACTTACAGTTTAGAAAGTTGCAAAAACCAAATCTACATTGCCCCCACAGAAGTTCTGTGAAAGTGTTATGGACATGCGGTTACTACCGCATCCGATTTTTTAATGCCACTAGAACATGAAACAGAGGTAAAAGCTAAGCAACCTCAATATCCCAATATTTAGAAGTTCAAACGTGAACAAGTACCTTTATGGTGTCAACTGGGTGCAATAAAGATGTTGAGAGGCCAGAAGCAAGGCCTCCCGCTAAAGCTGATCGCAAAACACTTCCTGCGGGAATTTCAACAGGAGGTGCAACAGGAACTACAGTAGCAGCTTCAAACCATACATTCCTGTGTCCATTAAATACAGATGCTTTAATGAGTTTCTCCTATTCAATGAAGCTCAAGAACAAGAACATGAACCGTAATACAGAAAAACTTTAAACAACCCAATCCAGCATTAATTGAATACGCAGAATTGGGATAAGCCCAACCAAAACTTATGCATTCTTTTGAGGCTGTGAACGCATCAACTTAACAATTGCTACAAGATAAGATCACAATATTCCTATAAAGATGTTGAATGAGCCACAACAGCATTAAAGGCACATCCCAACCGTATATAAACAAGAAAACATGAATATCACATCCTTCAATTCATGTCCCAATAATCATGATAAACAAATTTAAGTGATCATTGGGAACCAAAATAGGTGAAAGTGAACATAATCCGCTTTCAAAAAATACGGAGAGGGGCATGGAAGAAAAATCGATAGCATGGCTAATGGCTTCATCCTCATGAAGGCTGAGCTCCTACAACCAAAAATCTAAATGTGTGGGAACACAAACCCCGTGAATCCTAAGCATATAGCTATCCATGATCATAGTTTTAAAAGGTGCAAGGTGCTCCAAGATACGGAAGGGTCCTAGAACCTAAGCGCCAGGTGCAAGGTGAAAGCGCAAACGTGGGTGATGCACACTTTTTTGCTCAAAGACTTACAAATAACTTATACTAGCATATTTTATACTTATAACCATATAATATTCATATCATAATTGCATAAAAGATCTAAAACATTCATTATTATCATACTAAACGATTAATATGGCGCAAAATGGCATACCTAAAACCAACATTATTGTGTGTAATTGTTCTTTGTCTAATGGTTATCATATTGTATCAAAGAAGTTGATGAAGAAGCAAGAAGAAGAAAAGGAAAAAAGAATCCAGAAAAAGAAAGAAAAAACAAAGGAAATTTTACGCAATAAGAGAAGTGGAAACTAAAAGAAAAAAGCAGAGGAAAAATGTAGGCAAAAAAATCAAAGAAAAGGTAAACTGGAAGAAGAAAAACAAGACGAAAGAAGAACAGAGATATCTAAGAAGCCAAAGAAAGCTAAGACAAAAAGAATCCACTTCCTTTGTTACAGAACAAAATCCTTAAGCTTCATTATAATGTCCAAGAAAACCCCATCTAAGCCTATCATAAGGACATCCAAATTAACCTTTCTCCCAGCATCATTTAAATTGTAAGCTAAAAATATTGCATCCAAATAGCCACAAGGCCACCGGAAATCCTACGCCGAATCCTCACAGATTACCAAGGATATTAACTTTGTCGCCCAGAACCTTCATATACCTTAATGTACCCATAATGGAGATCCTCTGCAAGACATGGGTACAACACTTCGACACTTCGATGTTGACAAAGATCTTGACAATTTTTCATAAAATAGCCAAGTACAGCAAAGACACATTTATAAAGAAATCGGAGCTTGATTATATATAATTACACTAGTAAGATATCCAGACATAAGGTATAAAAGATAATGATAATGAGCTCTCACCGAGGATCATCTTGCAAACGATCAGAAGGGAGTAACATCATAAAGTTCCGAAAATGTCCATAAGAAATGGACCCTCCAGTGTCAGCATTCAAAAATCTCATCATAGCACCTGCATTGTCTTCATTTGCAGGGAGTCCAGCATTTTTTAAAGATGCTAATATTTCACTTTTCTGAAGGGTACCCGATTTGCTGAGGCATAGAGAGGTATAAGCTCGTAGAATAGTTGCTTCCCTTTGCTCCATCAAGGTTGAAAACTGCTTCCAGCCAAATGATTTTGCAAATAGGTGACTCCTAGCACGTTGCAAAAATTCTTTTGCATATCTGCGTGGTAATTTTCGCTTTCTCATTGCATCCTCGAGATCTTCTAGGTTTACCTGCCCATCCCCATCTCTGTCTAACTCCTCAAAGAATCTCCTTCCTGCAAAAGTTCATGACATCATACTTTTAATGAGCTTCTAAAATCCATAAACCCCATCCCCGAGAATCCTATAAAACAATCAAGTGTGAAATAGATGAAATAATTAGATTTATTGCTTCATTTCCATTATGTTCCACAAAACCTTTCAACCATTTTTGGCAATGGACTTATTGTTTATTCATTTAAATAGTTCGACCAACTAATTATCTAAAAAGAAGAAAAGATTGCATCACCTAGCTTTTACAGTTTGGAGGATTAAATCAATTAAGGTGGTTCAATTTCTTCTAGTACTCTAGATAAAAAAAATTTTCTCCAATCCTCCATTTTGGAAAAAGTGCCAAAGCCAAACTACAAATTCATAATGGTGGTAATTTTGATGATCTACTCACATCATTTCATCAATATACATTATTTCAGTAAATTCCACATACGTAAAAATGCACATGAACATCAATTATCGTAATTAGCACCAAAACAGAGTATGTAATAGTAATACACTAGATCCTATGTGGAGGCTATAATATTGAGAAACATATGTCCACTGGTTTCCGAATCAAATAGACAATAACTCTTGTCCTTAGAACCCTCCAACAATCTTACGTACTTCTTTGTTCGAGAAGACCTTGTTGATGGGCTTCAATAAAATGCATGCTAAAGCAGGAATAAAAGCACGACACAACAATTTGAAATAGATATGCATCAACAAAGCTCCTTCCATGCAAAACTCACCACTCTGGCACAAGAGTCAAGTGTCAACAATGCACAAACTTCACGTGACTAAATAGTAGAGAAACACACAAATATATCTAATGCAACAGAATTCTCCGGTTGCATCACCAAAAGATTTCCAAAGCTTGTTTACCTTTGTTAGTATAATAGACTGTAAAATACAAGTACATATAATGTACATTCACGTGACCAATCATCCTTTAAAAAACAGGGTTGTTGATGTAGGGAAGCACCTAAACAACTTTTTTAAAACTTATCTATCACTTGACACTATCACTTAGTGACATTGGGGTAATAAAATGTTGTATCTATTACTTGACACTCGCACCTTCCATAAAGATGTGAACTGTGAAGTGAAGACACGTCACATGAGAGATTAATAACCTCTAGAAACATAAAGAGTGAAAGAAACACCTTACTAAAGTGAAAAAATAAAAGACTTTGTGAAGTATATACAATATGGAAAGTGTTAAGTTAACATCTTCATAGAACGAAGGAAGAGCAATATTTTCTTTTTCTTCTTTATATAAAAAATTTCACAAAAGAAATGGGAATTGTATAGAAACATTCTAGTGCAGGCTTGTGTTGTAAGTTGCAAGCTTGCGGGTTTAGCTTTACTCATTCTCTCTCGCTGCAGGATCCTCTCATATGGTCGTCTTTCTCGGTCCGAAGGGGCTCTTTGGCCGCATCCTCCTTTAAGAGTATAGGTTGTCGTCTCTCATCCCTCCCAGGAGCTAAATCATAGTTTCTGTGAGCGGAATATACTGAGTACGATAATGATGATGATGATAATAGAAATATTATGGGAGCAAATGAAAATAAATATAAATAATACGAAAATTGTATGAATTATTAGTCAAGGACGTTCCTAATAGTAACAACTCCCCAATTCCTAAGAAAACATAGGAGCAATAAGAAGGGAGTGAGTAGGCACTCGCCATCAACTATCATGTGGGTAACTCTTTCGATTGCCCTCTGTTCTTCAGAAATCCCAATTTCCTACCCCACATCAAAAAAGGAGATATTACATGGAGGCTGGTAGATTGGTAAGTAGATAAAAGTCAAAAGAAGCCAAAGCCTCTACGTTGCTCCACAAATGAAAAGTAGTGTTCCTCTATTGGGTTCTATGCAGAAAAAAATAGAGAACTAACAGAAAGGCTTACAGAATAACATGGATAAAGGAAGAAAGTGGCAAGAGGAAAACAAATACCGAGTAAGATTACGAAAGAGCAAAGAAAACTGGAATCCTCCAATTTTGAAAGAAAAATGATTCACACAAAGTGAGAACTCTTTTCCTTGTTACTTTTCTACCGATTGACTTTGGAGGTGGAAAGCCAATTTTCTGGAAATTGTTTACCCCCAAGACAAACAAAGCCTTAACATGTAAGTGTTGATATTCTGTTTCACAATGTGTCACAACTAGAGAAGAGAAACTTCCCTTTCCTTCTACCTAGCCAGACCCGCGTATCTATATGAGGTCGTATTGTGTCAACATAAGTATGGCAAGGGTTTTTGGCGGATCCGAGCATCAGATCATTATATTTTATTTGCTTGTACTACACTTTCCTTCCTATTGTTCTCCAAATTTCGATCAGGTTCTTGTAACTGTTGTTTTTAGATTAGTCATCAGATATTATGATAAAGAAAAACCATACATTTAGCTTAAAACACCAATGGAGAAAAAAGACAAGCAAAATGGTCTACTGTTTTATCTAAACTTAGAGGTGCTAAATGAACTATTCAAACATACCTTCAGCCTCAGTGTATTTGAAGAACTCTTGCACGGAAAACAACTTCTTCTTGTCAGGAATGTCTTTAGAAGAACGACCGAGTTGTGGCAGAAGCTCAATAAGTTCTGATATTGACACAGTCGACAGTGTCGATTTCAAGCGCTCAACATTGGACAAGGGGATATTAAGCAGCCCACTGGCAATCTTTTGAGCTGATAACCCGCCCGATTCTTCATTATTGCTAGCAGTCACACTATCATCCCTGTCTTCTTTCACTGCAGACGTAACTCCTACAAGGGTAGATGGTGCTCCACCCATCCTAGCAAAGTTAAAATTTCCCAAGAACACATTCATATCTGCCTTCTTGCCCTCTATGATGGTAGTCACTGCCTTCCAATGGTCAAAATGAGAGGGGGATTGGGGTGTGGTTGTGGTTGGATTTGGAATTGGAGTTGGAGAAGATCGACATATTCTTTCCCCATTTAATTTGACACCCTGATCAAGCTTTTGGAGATTATGTGTAATCTGGTCTAAAATGAGAGCTAAAACCAGCTCAAGGTTTAGATGCTTCCCGTCTTTGCTCTTAGTATCCTCGGTTGGCAACACCATTACAAGCGTACCCTTTTTCGTTTCTTTTCTCTCGAAGTCATGTATAACCGAAGATTTCTGCGAGCAGACATACAAATTCTTTTCCTCATCACATGTCTTCGAGCAACGCTTTTTTCCTAATTTAAAAGACATGGGAAATGCCTGAGCAAATCCATTGACAAACATCGACCAATTCATTGCAAATTGCAAACAGTTGGAACATGATCCATCTTTTTTCTCCCAATCCCTTACTTTCGACCTTTCCTTGAGCGCATTGTCCTTATAATCGGAACTAGCACAATTCGGGGAAAGCATGCTAAAAATGGTCTTTTTTGGAAGCTTTTTTGATGACCCTTTTCTCTTATCCTCATTAGAAGTACATTGAGAAGGGGGTGTAGTTTTCTTCTTCAATGTAGGTGAATGAAGTTTGTTGTTTTTAGTATTGACACCATTAGGATCATTCAAATGCCCTAAAACATCAACATTACGAGCGGTACTCTTCGAGTTCAACCATGTTAACTCAAACTCTTTAGTAGCCTTCCTAAAACCCGCTTCGATGGGAGAAAAAACAACTTGAATTGAATTAAGTAATGATTCAACAGGGTCATTTCCAGACACCATTCCCAAAACCCTAATCCTTAAGCCCTCTTTTAATCCAAAATCCAAAAAATACAAATAATTCCAATACCAACACGCCCTTTAAAGATTACTCAAACCAATGAACTTATTCATCAATCAAATTCCAATTCCCCAACTTAATTCAATTGCTATTCAATTAAATCAAATCTTCCTAACAAATTTACCAAAAATAACAAAAACCCAATTAAAAAACGAAGAATTCAATGCAATTCGGTGTCAATGTAACAGCAACATGGATCCCATAAATAAACTTTGTCCATGGTAGCAAAAGGCTAAACAAAACTCTTACACCACAAAAAATCAGCTTCTGTTGATGAATTAAACAAATGAGCACACCTGAACTTCAAAAAAAAACATAAAGGGTAGAAATTTAATCCAAATATTATCAACAACAGATTAAAAAGTCTGATCTACAGATGCAATTTGTCCATTTTTTTTGCTATTTATCTAGTGTTTCCTTTAGAAAGAGAAGTACCTGATAAGATTAGAGGATATGAGAGAGAAATCTCTGATAATAAATTTTTCCCAGATAATTTTTCAGACAAATCAAGAAGAAAACGATAATTTTGGTGGCTAAAAGTGAAAGAGATGAGTTCTTTTTTTTGGCGTAATTTTTCTGATACTGTTTTTTCAAGGATTTTATTTATTAATTTAAATTTTATGATTGTATATGTATATGTTGTTAATAGAAACTAAGATCAGAATTTAAATGAATAAATAACGCTAAACTATAACATAAAAAGTGATGCGACCGATAAGTTCTGACTTACGATAAAAAAAACTTAATGCTTTTTATTTGCAGTTTTATTATTAAAATTAGTCTTTTTTAAATTTAGTGCATATTAAAATAATATATATTGACCTTAAATTTAAAAATATGAATTAGCGAATGTGATTAAGAGTCGCGTGAGTCTATACTTATGAAGAAAATTATAAAAAAAATACTGCACAATAAAAATAATGTAAATTAAATTAATTTATAAAAATAATGTAAATTAAATTCATTTTAAACATACAGTTTTTTCTTATAATCGGCGTGGAACGATTTGTTTTGTTATTAGCGGAACCAAAACAACATAAAATGGTGTAGTATATATTTTATTAATTTATGTGGAGAAATGGATAGACATGAAATGTAATCCTATGGAAATGACACGTAGGACTTCATTATTGACGGTCTCCATTTTTAATTCTCGCAACCCAAAACCTACATACGTGTTTATCCGGTTTTGCTATACGGTTTGCACCATTTTTGTCTAATGGTAGTTCACCGGGATCCAAGTCATGCGAAAACCGTCTTACCATGAGATCATCATTATAAAAGTAATTTGATTGGCTCAATTTAAAATTTTGAAAAAATTAAAATAATTCAACTTTTCACTCATTCGTTATAATAATTTCAACGTTAAATTATTTTTTAATAATTTAATATTTGCTCTCAATTTACTGTCAACATACTAATAGAGTATATTGATAACAAATTACAGGCAAGATTGAATTATTATAAAATAAATAGTTATGCTGATAGCAAACTTAGAGCAAAGGTTGGATTATTAAAAAATAATCCAAATGTGAGATTATTTACGGCGTATGGGTGAAAAGTTAGATTATTAATATTAATTTTTCCTAAAATTTTTTACAATAAATGACTATTAATTGATTAATTTAAAGTTATAATTGATTCCTTTAAAGTAATAATTAACTCGTTTAAGATTATAAGTTATAACTGATAATTGATCAATATACATGTGATGACTTATAATTTAGCACTATAAGCTCTAATGTTATAATCGAACTCTTGTGTGGACTTGGTGCACACTAAAATAGTGTGGATCAAGTTGTAACACTCCTATTCCTACTCTCTTCACTTTTTTCTCTCTTTATTACCTAATGCAAAGTAACAGGGAAAAAACTTTTTGAAAAAAATAATATAATTTTATTTTTTAAAAATTTTTAATTTTAATTTTAATTTTTTATTTAAATTTTTTATTTTTTTAATTTTTTAATTTTTTAATTTTTTAATTTTTTAATTTTTTAAATTTTTAAATTTTAATTTAGTTTTTATTTTTTTAAATTGTATTTTTTTTTTTAATTTTAACTTTTTAAAATTTTTTAAGAATGGAGTGTAAGAGTATAAGAATGGAGTGGATGGGAGTACAAATGTTGGTCCGCACTAATATTAGTGTAGACTAAGTCCATACTAGACTTTTTCTTGATCCATTTAAGGTTATACTCCCTCCGTTCCTTAATGAAGTGCTCACTTTCCATTTGAGGTGTTCTATTTGTTGTTCTCATAAAGAATCATCTATTTTTCCACGGCTACATTTTGGGCTGGCCCAGTTTTTGAAATTTTTTTTTTAAAAAAAATTAAGGTAACTGCCTATTTTGAAAAATGTGCGTTCTGAAAAGTCATGTCACAACCTTTCAACTTCAACTTCCTCTCAACTTCTCGTTACCCTCTTTTCTGACATCACCCAATTTCTTCCATCATAGGTCCAGTTTCGTGTGTTACTCTCCCAAATCTTCATCTTTTAATCTTCCTGTTTGTTCTTCAAGATTATTTTCACTTGCAATTTTCATTATCTGGTCAAATTTCTCAATCTCTACGTTTCATTCAAGGTATGTTTTCCAAAATTTTATCAATGCTTCTTTATTTTCGCATGAAAAAGCTTCGATTTTTGTTTGATTTTTCGATATTTTCTTGTACTGTTTTTAGGTTTTCAAATATCTTCTTCAGTTCATCAAAGGTATGTGTTTCAAAATTCTTTTAAGGTTTTACCATTTTTTGCTATTCCATGAACGATGATAAAGCTTTGATTTTTGTTGATTATTCGGTATTTCTTGTAGTGTTTTTAGGTTTTCAAACAACTTCTTCGTTTGAAAAAGCTTTTAATTTTGTTGATTTTTCGCTATTCCATGAAATGTGCTTAGGTTTTCATAATGAAAAAAATCAGTGACGATGATGTGTTAGCCTCTGTTTTTTCTAAAAACAACAAAAGGGTTCCTCCAAGGGATCAAAATGTTACCGATCAAGTGACAGAGGCGACCGAAAAAGTCCTCAAACAAAGGGCTCCCAGGCCTCAGACTTCACTGGTGAAAATAGAGACGGACGAGGGAATGTAAGTTCATCTTTTTGATCTAATTTGTGATTATTGCATTACATATTTTGGATTTTTGACCCACTTAATTGGAATTATGAAATCGTTGAATGCATGACAAATTATAAAGTGTTGTGTTGTATTGTTTTTGTGATGGTTGGAGTTATAATATTATATATTTGGATTTATAATATCATATAATTGGAGTTATCATATGATGTATTTAGATCATAACACTGAGGTTGGAGTTATAATATTATATATTTGGATTTATTATATCATATAATTGGAGTTATAATATACTAGTGGAAAAAAGCTTATATGATGCGGTTTTATCCCCACTATATGCTAAGGTTCTGACCTACAGCACTTGTGATAGCAGCATATGACACAATATTATATGTTGCGGTTCCGAACCGCAGCATATAGTGCATATATATTTTTTTATATTTATTCGCCAATTAATATTAAAAACTATATACATAATAATTATTACACTCACTACAAAAAAAATACAGAGCTTTTAGACGGAAAAACAGTATTATTTTCAATGCCAAAAAGCGTCGAAAATTATTTTTTCAACGGTTCACAAAGTGTCTAAAAAACAGAAGTTACAAATCTTTGACGCTTGCTTTTAAACGCTTTCTTTCGTCTAAGTAAGATTGTTTTCCGACGCTTAAGGGTGTCTAAAATGAATTTACCCACCTACTAAAGGAATTTAAGCGCTTATTTTTTTAGACACTTGTATGCTTTGAAAGCATTTTAAGTAATTTTATGTGTAAAGCATTTTATACGCTTTTATGAGTTGAAAACATTGTAGGCGATTTTATGTGTAAAACATTTTAGACGCTTTTAAGGGTTGAAAACATTTTACTCGCATTTAAACGTCGAAAAGATTTGCCTTTTATGAATAAAATACAATATAATAATATATTTTTTTAAAGTAAAGCTCATAACAATACTTTAACACTCAAGGGTCATAACAATACTTAACAACAAAAAATCTATATGGATACATCATCTTCCAAAAGAGATTGTTTACATATAAATATTTCTATCACATATATAGAATAAAAAATAAGTGTGAACAAAAAATAAGGCAACTATACATTTGATATCAATATTTATCAACATTTATATACAACAACTAATACTCCCTCCTATTCACCTTAAGAGTCCCATTTAACTTTTCACGGATTTTATGGAGAGTCAAAAGTGGGACCCTAAGGGTAGGAAAGAGAGTGGTATTATGGGTTTTTAATGTAAGGGAGGAAAATTAGTATGGGTAATGAAGGATATAATTGAAAATAGGATAAAGCTACTAAGGGCATAAAAGTCAAAAACCCATACCAAAAATAGAAATGGGACAATTAAGGTGACTTGACCATAAAAGGAAATGGGACACATAAGCTGAATAGGAGGGAGTATTTTTTTTTTTCAAGAAGAAATGGATCTCCTGAGCTCAAAATCACAAGCTCTGTTCATAGTGTTGAACATCCTATTCTTCACTTGTGCTTCATCTCACAGTATCCCAGCAGAACCATGCAATCCGAATTCGAGCCCAAAACAAAACTGTCCAAAAGATGCCCTTAAATTATCAACAGCAAGGAATGTAGTTTAAAACTTGATATCAACAATCTGCAAATAAAGTAGAAGACTAACGGAGTAATATCACTAAGGTCTAAGACTAACAACACTAATCTAGTAAAAAAGGTTATCACCAAGACTAGTGCACCCAACATGTAACAGGAGCGGCAATCTCGATACATAATGAACATTTAATAATAATGTTTAATACAAGAATATTGCAGAAGTCTCACAATGCCGAAGTGGAAGTGTTAAAAATTTTAAATCATAACAATTGAAACTATTTAAAATAAAAGTAAATATTACATCTGATAAGAAATATTGTTTGCTAAAAATGGAAAAAATACATCATCATCAAGTCATCAATAAAGATATAAAAAGTAGGTAAGTTCTCGATAAATAGTAATTACTGCGGCCTGGATCGGAACCTGAACTAAATCCTGCAAAATGCTGCCATCCATGATACGGATGACAGCCGATTGAATCGGTCAGCGCTTAACGCCGAGCATAACTTCCTATCTAGCTCAAAATACGAAAATTATACGCTACATTTACAAAATAATAATTTAAATACGAACTGATAATTAATTGACATCACTGTATACTTTTACCATATTCTTTTTCTATTCCATACTTTTAAGTCATTAAGATACCATTCTCAATTTCTGACAGAAGTACGTTACTGCCACTTATACAATTCTGTAATCTTAACACTTAAGTAAGTTCATTTGGTTAATACTCATAACCATACCACTCATCATAGCATCAACACTAATCAAGTTTATAACTGATCAGCAAGCACATCAATATGACACCTGATATATGTAAGGGTCTGGTTAGGTGAGGACTGTAGTCCTAAACCCTAACTGTGGTGGGAGTCGTCACCCCTCCAATACAATTTATGCTCGAGCTCTACAGGATATAGGTAGCTAACCCCCTGTCTTACACTGCATTTTACGTGTCGGCTAACACGAGCGCCGGGATTTTACATGCCGGTCCATGGTTCGACATTACCTTACTATCGAGTCATTCAATCAATATTCATTCACACAAGTACATCACATTTTTATTACTAGAATTTGACATTGACATTGACTTTGACTTTTAATCAACTTAGGTGATAACCTCTTTTATTTAATAAGATTCTAAATCATAACGTAAAATTAATCTTTACATCTTTATATATTCATCATTAAACTTTTACACATTAAATTTTATTTATAACTTTATTTTTAATTGCTCGCTAAATTCACACTAATAACTTAATATTCTATCATTAGTCTCCAAATTAATATTTTCCACAAGTAGCTACTAAAATCTATATCTATTTAAATAAGTTTCGAAAATCAACATTTTCAACTTTACAATAAATAAAACTTTATTCTCTTCAAAAAAAAATCAAGTATTCTAATTAAAATTCAAGTTAAAATTGCATCATTGGATAAGTTTTCAAAATTCTACAAGTTCACCAAAAATCAATATTTCAAGTTTAGAAAAATAAGTAAACTTATTAGGTTTGCAAAAATCAACATTCTAGTTGTAAAACAAATAAAACTTATAATTTCACAAAAATCAATATTTCGAGTTTAAAAACAAGTCAAACTTATAATTTTCACAAAAGTCAATATTTCTAATTATAAGTAAAACTTGTAATTTCACACAATCAATATATCACACATAATTTGAGCGGCAAGTTTACTAAAAATACTTTTACATCATTTTACATAAATTTTGGTCAAATAGTTAGCAAATAAAATATTTTGTACTAAATAGTGATTAAAAGTTACTTTTATTATGAAATCTCATGTATTCAAGAAAAACACTTTAATATTTAATAACTTATAAAAATTTCTCAAAAATATCTTTTTAAATTATTATCTTAGTATTATCACAAAAATAGTTGTAATAATTTAAAATAGTAAATCAAACTCTTTTTTTTTTATTGTATGATAGTGTTCGAATGGCCTATGAGTGTTTTGGGTCCTTTTCACATAAAAAACGACTTAATTTAATTTATCATACTAAATCCTAGATTTAAATAATGAACATAACCATTTACAAAAATAAAACTTTACTCAATAACATAGAAATTTACTATAACTTTAAGAATAAACTTAAATCTCAAAATAAAGTATAATAACAATATTCTTAATATAATCATACTTAGTAAAATACGTTCATAAAATAACTTATTACCTTATAAACTAGTTTGAAGGCTAACATAAACATATTAATAAAAATTCTAACATAAAAAAAATAATAATAACATTCCTAATGTAACACTTAACTCATACACATACTAGCACTAGTTTATAACATAAATCATACTTAATATCACTAGAATATAATTTTGCACCCAACTTCCTAAACTTGTTAAAAGATTATTAAATTAACATACTAAAAATACTTTTAGCATACACATACTTAATATAATCTTGATCATAATTTCATTAAACTAACTTCCTACTAAAACATATCAACATATTTCATACTTTGCATATTATAAAGTAAATATAATGTAAAATTCCACAAAAAGAGTAGGGTAAGAAGTTATACCATACTAACACCAAAGATAGTACTAAGTACTAATTAGGAAAACAATAAGAAATAAGACCCTCCAAGATAGATAATAATGCTTCAAAGATAATTAATCCAAACTCCCAAAATAATTAAATCCAAACTCCAAAAATAATAATACATTAAGTACCCAACGTAATAGCCCAATAATGCTCCATAATGATAATGATTTAGCTAAATAAAAAGTGTTCTAAGCTCCATCTTCTTGAATTTCTTCAACTAATAATAAAGGTATTAAGGTCGTAAGATTTAAATGAAGTGAAAATATAAGAAAGAATGTTAGAAAGATTTGATGATGGTGGTGTAAGTGATCTCATGGCTATGGGGAGTATTTATAATGGGTTTAGACAATTTTGTAGTTCATTAGATTGTATGAAAAAGTATTTTAGGAGTATAGAAGAAGGTTAGCTTGTGTAAGGAAATGGTGATAATTTGTATAAGTGATGAATATCATGGATTACTATAGAAAGGATTTCGGTTCATCAAAATTTTGTTCTAGTATGTACAAGTAAATATACTTTAAAATAATGGGTAAATTTAATAATGAAAATATGTAGTTTACTTAGAAAATTTTGCTTAAACTATATTTAAAGTTAATAATAAAAATACAACTCTTTTTTATATATAAAATAATTAAATCAAAGTTATAAGGTTAAAATAATAAGTAGTAATGTTAGTTTAAGGAAGAAAGTTAAAACATAAAGTTTTACAAAACCGTGAATATAATAATAACACTTTACTTTTCGTACTAAAAAATAATAATATAATATTTTAGTGTTTATAAAAAGATTTTAAACAAAATAATATTTTTTTCTTAAGTTTAATATTTGAAAGAAATTACAAAATCGGAAAAGGTTTAGAATTTAAAGATGATTTGAAATGAATAACCAAAGGATTAGAGATTTGAATTGAAAATTCAGAATAATTAATCGGAAGTTTATAATTAAAAATTTTGAGTTTGTTACGCAACAGCTCGGTTATAGATTGTAGTAGACTAGTACAATAAAGATTTGTATATAATTTAGTACATAAAATCTCAGTGGTAGTGTTTTAACAAACCCCAAATACGTGCACTATAGAAAGGTTAATCCCTTTAGCTTTAGCAGCATACTGTTGCACCAGATCAGCTTAATAATATGCTAGAAGAAAACCTAGGTGAAAGAATTGGAAATTGACCGTATATTTATTCATGTAAATCACTAGTATCAGAGGACACAACCTCCAAGAGCTTGTGAGGGAATCGACAACCATGGCGTACTGTGTATGTTACACAGAAGGTTGCCACAAAGTAGTACCCAACAATGAATCCACATTCCACAAGCCTCAGGGAGGGGGAATTGGGATAATCAAACCCAAAGCCTCTTGGGTAATTACTGAGAATCGTAATTCCTAAACAAGATTCCAATTTCTAATATTCATGCCATCCATCAATTACCAAATTCCTAGCATTCAAGCTATCCCACACTGCATATTATTTAGCTGATCTTAGTTCTAGTAAGTGTGGTTAGGAGCACAGACTTTCCCACACTGCAGCAAGAACGTGTAGTGAGCATACTATGAGTATCTGTGTATATAGAAAATTGAGTTGCAGATGTTGGTGAAGATAAGATTTACCCAACAAAAACAAATTAGCTAATCAACAGCATCAATGTTATACTTTAAAATATATTATACAATAATCCCATATATACTATATTATAATATAAAATACATTTAAGTATAACAGAAAACACAAAATATTATAAACTCAAATCTATTATTTTATAATACCAACGACATGTTATTATAACTACAAAAATATTACTTTATAACAACAAACACAAACGATATTAAATTTATTACCTACGTACAAGCAAATGGCGTTGCTATATCCTTCATATGCTTCCTTATCTTTCCCAACTGAAAACACCAGCACCGTAGATCTCAGATGTAAACGATTTTCCATCATCACTGGAACATAAAATGCTCATGCTATTGACAGCAATAGCACTTGGTTATATCTTCAATCTCAAATATTAATAACCATAAATATTTTAACATACTTGTTCAATCTTCAGCACTGTTTCCTTTGGGAGGAATGTCACCTTCATCGTTATATTCAACTATATCCGCCATTAATAAAGCTTAAAGAAAAAAAAAAAAGAAACTGAATAAGTACATAAATTTTACAGCATTACAGCAACTTTTTTCTAAATAACATATCTTGAAGAATATTAATGTCGTCTTTTTGCATATTTTTGCTCAAATAAATACTTTTGAATTCCATCATTAATTCCTCCATTTTTACAAGACTTTTAGTTTTCAGGATAAGAATATAGAGCAATGTTGAAGATGGAAGTTAAAATTCTGATTTCTTCATGTTCAAGACTCTATTTTTGGTTTTTCAAGGGGAATAGGCGGTTAATGATGGAACTTTTCATATTCCAAGGAACCTCATACATGCGCGTATGGATTCTGACAGCAATCATAGATAATTTTTTTTTATTTTATTTTTTAAAAAAATTTGTGTTTCTAAAAATAGTAAGTTGAGATTGTGGGCTGGGCTCTTTTGAGGGGCGTATATGTATTGACGGTCTCTCAAGAGAGAGCCTGATTTTATTTTAGCATTTTTTTTATTGTTTATGATCCCCACATGTTTCCCACTAACTTTATAAGTAGTAACATTTTTTATTTGTTGTGGTCCCCATAATTTTTCCACTAACTTTCTTTTAATATTTTTTTAATGTTTATTGTGCTCATTTTCTCCATCAAATTTATCATTCAATAAAATAATATATCCACTATCTAAAAGATTATATTTTTCTTTATTCCCATGAACATTCCTTGAACTTCATTAAAAAACGCAGGGAATATAATTTAAGTTGAAATTAATCATTTTCATGTCAAAAATTGAAATTTTTTATTTTTTAAACTTTTTTAGTTTGGATTGGTCATTAGTGTGGTCTCATAATGAAGTCATAGCTTACAAATTTTTTGCGATGATGATTTTGTTGGACGATTCAATTAGTTTATTTGATATATTGGAAATATTGGTTAATTTTACTGATTTTACGTCCGTTAGATAAGTCGATTGTTTATAGAAATGTTGGTAAAATTAAGTATTAGTTGTTAATTTTTTGTAGAAAAAAAGTGAGATTACAAGTCAAAAATATTTTCAAAAGAGAGTGGTCAAAATGGCTCTTTCAAGTATAACGTTTTTTGTTTGTTTGACTAATAAACAAGCGGATAAAAGTCAACTAAAAAGCTTGCTAAAAAATTATTAATCAAGCAAGGTTGTATTGTAGTTTACCTTTGTCTCACTTTTTTTTGTGGTATTTGATTTCATTAATGGGTTTTCATTATCAAGATTGAAATTTTATAATTCTTATTTATGTAAATTTTATCTATTTTATAGATGTTTGCACAAGAAAAATGTGAGTTGGGTTTGGTTGAAATAGACTATATAGGATTAAGTGTAGAAATCTCTTAAGAATAGAGAGAGTAACTAGCTCAACAGGCTGATTTGATCTCAATTTAGGATTAGATATTGCCAATGTGGTAAACAAAAACTAGTTCAAATCGATAGCTCCTCGTGTAAAGACTAATATTACTCGAGTTTTAGGTTTGTATAATGAGTGAAAACGCCCCAAACACTTTGATTGTGGTGGAAACATATGGTTCACATTTCTTTAAGTAAGATTTTCATAAAGTGAGATTTTCTCAAGCACCTTGTGATTGATAAGAAAAATTTATGACTTACATTCAATGGAATGCTTGGTCGTGCACTTTTTAAGACCAAATCTAGGTGTTTCATGTGTTTTTCAAGCATTTAGAATTGAGAACCATTGAATGATTGTTCTTCCATGCTTTTAATCTTAGTTGGCTAGTTTAGTTTTTGTACAATCATCTTGCACACTTGCTACAATTTTGGTAGAGTGCCTTTTTGTTTATGTGTGTGGGTTGGATTTTTTATTTGCTAGGGACTAGCAAAAGTTTAATTTGAAAAATCAGATACTTCGTATTTATCTCATGATTGACCATTAATATTCTATATGTGTTATGTTTATCTCATGATTTTATGCTTTGATTTGATATTATTTGCTTAAGGTTTATGTAGAAATTTTTGTATAGCCAATAATCCAAAGCCAAGCCCAAAGGCCCATTTTATAACTTTTATGAGCCCCCAAGACCTATGCCCAATTGTGCAATATGAATCGGGAAATTTGAAGTAAATAAGTAAAATAATATTAAAAATTTCAAAATAAATAATGGAGAAACTTATTTTTCAAAATAAGCACTTTTAGCCCAATGTTAAAATTTGGTATTTGTTCGCACTTACTAACAACGGCCCATTATTAAGTTGAGTCAAAGGAAGTCAGCTCAGCAATGGGCCGCTGTTAGTAAAAGCGGCCCATTGCTGAACTGACTTTCTTTGACTCAGCTTATTAATGGGCCGCACTTTTCTTTGACTCAGCTTATTAATGGTCGGCACTTTTCTTTGACTCAGCTTATCAGTGGGTCGCTGTTACCCATTAATAAGCTGAGTCAAAGAAAATCAGCTCAACAATCGGCCACTATTAGTAAGAGCAGCCCATTGCTGAGCTGACTTCCTTTGACTCAACTTAGCAATGGGTTGCTGTTAGTAAGTGCGAACATATACCAGACCTTAGTATTGAGCTAAAAGTGCTTATTTTGGGAAATAAGTTTCCCCATCACTTATTTTGAGATTTTTTTAATGCTCCCTCTGAACCAATTTAGTTGTCCCATTTCCTTATTTGGCAAAGTCTTTTTAGTTGTCCCATTTCTATTTTTGTCAATCTTTTTTTACCTAAATATCCTTAGTTCACACATGTAATTACGAATATACCCTCATATACCTTACTTACCCAACTACCCTTCACTATTCACTCTTTACTACTTACCCTTTTTAATGGACCCCACACCATCCTTAATAATTGTGCCCAAGCAAATGGGACATTTAAATTGATTCGGAGGGAGTATTATTTTGCTTATTTACTTTAAATTTTCTATGAATCGAAGGTAGAAAATTTAGCCTCTCCCTCTCTTGCTCGGGCCATATTGATAGAGTTGTTGAAACCTATAGACAAGTAATTAAAAACATTTGTAAATTCACCATAAACACCTCCTAATAACTAGTATTAGTGGCAAGTATGAAATTGTATTCATAAGGAGAAAAGGAAATAGGTTGCACAATCTTAGATTCTTAGTGAAGGGAATTATTTTTGAGGAGATCACAAATTGTCGTGAGAAATGGTCTCTCCGACCAGCATAATAGATATATGGGTTAAATAGTCCAATCAATACAAATTAAAGTGAAAATAAAAATGTGGGCTACTTATTTTAAGGTCATCTCTTTAAGACATGGTCTCTCACAAGAGTAGTTGTTTGAAGATTGATTGAAAAGTTTTGGATCAATAAGAATTGGAATTCAAATTTAACACCAATTAAATAACTTGGATACAATAACTTGGATTTAGGGCAACTCATTGACAATCTAGGGAGATGTTGATATAAGTCATAACATGCTTGTTTTTGTCTTTTTGCACTATGTGCGAGTACTTTCTTTCTAGAAGTAGAAGCTTATTGATTCATTAGCATGTTTAATAGGCGATTAGTGTTGTTCAAGTATGAATTAGAGATTAATGGTCCATGGATTAACTATCCCTAGAGGAAATCAAAGGAATTTGAAGGAGTGAACGAGTGTACGATTCAATAAAGATAGGCGAACGATTACCCGCATTTACGAAGAATCATAGTACGTAGAATTAAAGATACAAAGCTAATGAAAGAGTACAATGTTTGCATGTAATAAATTCGTTCTATAAAAATTTATGCTAAACTAAATAATAATTGCTATCACTACAACAAATACAAAACCCCATTCGTTGGACAGTAAACAATCCCATTTCCAAGCTCGTAAGCTAAAATCACCTAGACAGCCCTCAACTTTTGCAGCTCGTATGCTGGCGCAACTAAGCTTTGTTGGAAACTTCTGAATCGATATTTTGATGACATTAGAAGGCGGAGCCGGTGTCTTCGGGCTTTCCAAGCATTATATCCTTGGCTTCATTGATTTTAGAGGCAAGGTAATGACTGCCACCGGCATCAGGGTGATTTGCAATCATAACCTTTCTATGAGCTTCCTTTACCTTCTCTACGGCTGCACTCTCCCTGCCATGGCAAAGTCCAGAAGTTACTGAGATTACAAAAAAAAGTCTTGTTTTTAAGAAACTAAAACAAATACTACGATCATATAAATTCAAGGCTAGAAGTTAGTGAGAGGGAACTTTGAAACTTTAAGTAACTTTAGTTTTCAGGACAGGAAAGGACATGAGCAAATATTAGAAGGGGAAAGTGGCAAATCAAAAACTATTAGACTTCATGATTTCAATGAGGATTCAAAATATAAAAATAACAAAGAACGACATGTTCAGATTAAAGAAAAGATTTTCGAATTAAGTTCCATTTGATGTCCTTGACAACTTTTTTTCACCATCGCTTTTATACAAATACTTGGTTACCACTAGTTTGTTAAAAATTTTCCAATAACTACACATTACTGCTGCAGAACAAAATTTTATAATGACCTAAAATCATGTAAGGAAAATTTGTAAAAAACTGATGGGGCCTGTCACCTGTGCTACCCAAGCACCTATTCTGCGTCCGGAGTACTGAACATAGCACAACAATAAATTGGTGATGGAAACCCACTCCTTGCTTTATAAAGCAAGCTAATAAATTCATAAGAATAAACAAGTTGTCAAAACTACCTTACGCCAAGAATAAGAGCTGCTTCCCTCCTGGTCATCTTAGGTTGAAAACCGCCTTCATAAAATCTTCGGGGCTTGGGTGGACGAGATTTGAATGATTGCCAAGCTTGTAAACCATACCTACCAGCAAGAGCAGCAGTCGCAACAGCAAGCCCAGCGAAAAAAGGTGTTGCCTGATGACATCTAGCAACGCTTTCAATTCAAAACTCTAATGTTCACAATAAGAGTTTTTCACAATATGGTAAATTTCAAAACTCAAACAATCATGAAGGTTCACATTAAAAAGCAAGTATTAAGTGAACACAAGTCCCAATACTTCCAGACTCACAAATAGGTCCTGAATTAATCCACATCAAACACAATTGCCTATATGCTGTTAAAAACATTATGAGTATAACAAGTTTTGGTGTGTGTGTGTTTATCTTCTAGCATGAGAACAAATATTTAAAATAAGTTGCTCAGAAGTATCACAAAGAAAAGCAGTCCTCACAAAATCACGAATCATAAAAAAGAAAATTATGGTCGATTTTAGGTTATTTTTGGGTCATTTTAAAGGAATTGCAAATCAAAAAGCTAATTGCTGGGTGAAGAAAAGAGAAAGAAACATTACACGTAAAACCTGTGTGTAGGTTATTTAAAAAAAAACACACAATAATCCATATAATTCCTAAGAGAACAAAGTGCCTTTTGAAGCATCATTAAAACACCAAATTCGGAATGAAATACAAGGTTTACATATTGGCTGAGATTACTAACAGCAAGTAACGGATGTCTAAACATGTGCCAACAATGTGCGGTTCTATTATAAGCCTGTAATACAAGATATACCTCTATATGACAATTCACAGTTACCTTACTAAAAAGTGATTCCCCCAAAACCACTCGCCTAATCAAGAAGACAAGTATATAGTCTGCACTCACATCCGAAAAATTGATTCAGAAGGATTATAGCTCTAAACAACTCATCTGGTAACCAATAAGAATTAGTGGCAAACTGGCAATGGACTGAATTCATATGTATTTTTCTATAAAAATCCAATGTCTACATCCATGGATACTTATCGACCTTGGAGTAACACCCATTATCACTCGAAGGATGCAATAAATTTTTTAAAAGTAAAACACTTTCTTGGAGATGGAGTTTGGTACCAAAGACATATGGATGGGACTTTAGTTCTTGAATAGTGAAATTACATACTGCTTCAAGCCTTCAACCAGTCACCATCAAATATTATACACTACCAAGTTTTGTATAAATCATTGCATAAGTGAACTACCTCCCGTGCTGTCACAATACTGGTCCCTACCCCATCGCTCACAATCTTTAACAAGCACCTTGCTCAATATGACCTGAGTGAAATGATGCCATAATGCCATCTCGAAAAACCAGGATGTGCCTAAAAGATAAAACTAGGGCTGTTCCACACTCCTCATTACATTATAGAGCGAGGCTATTAGGAAAGTCGTGGTGCCAAGGTCTCCTGTTTAGCATTGTGCTTGCTATTGGAGCAGGAACTCACTTTATCAAACGGAAACTCTATGGTATAAAGCTTCTAACATCTAAAACATTGAGATAAGTGGCATATACATAATTTCCCTATGTTTGAAGTGTTGAAAGAGAGTGCACTTTATTAAAAAGAACCTCTATGGTTCAAAGTTTCAAATATCTATAACATCGAGATAAACTGACATACATAATTCCTTATGTTTGAAAGCAAGGATTAGGAGCTCAACTTTATCTCAAATTTGAATCAACTAAACAAACACTCTATGTTATAAAGCTTCCAATAGAACACTAGTATAAAGGCCAAATATGAATCAGGGTTAGAGGAATATTAAACAATAATTTAAGGGCCTTGTTAATTTTACATTTTTTTCGCAATTTTAAGGCAAAGAGACAAATACCTAAGCATCAAAAGCAATGTAAACAATTCAAATTACTATCTAAGGTCCCTTAATTTAAGGATCATGTGCGACTAACACCTTGCACATGCCCAAAACCACCCCACATATGAAAATAAATAATTTCCTTATGCTTGATATGTTGCAGCAGTAGTTAGCTTTTCAAATCACATTAAATAAGTCAAACTCCAAGGTTAAAGGTACAAAAGAGAAACAAAACATTTACATAATTTCCTTATGGAAAACCAGGCTACAAAACTCATAAATGTCAATTCAACACAAGACGAGTAAGAAATACTCGAACTATTACAAAGCAGATCATGTTAGAATCAACCAAATCCTAGCCAATATGTTCACAAAAACCCTAAGAACAATAAGCTCCAATACATTTAGATTATAAGTTTGAGTTGCATTGTTTTTACAGAAACCAAAGAGCTAACCCTATCTTGCTAAGAAAATCGAATGTATCTACTAAAAAATCACACAAAACGATGCAAAAAAAGGTTGAAAATTTGAAATGTTCAGAATAAAATAAATTCATCAAGCTAACACACACTTGCAAAATAATCAATGATTTTCGATTGATCTAACAATCAAAATAGTCGAAAATAACAAAAATGGTACAAGAAAAATAGTACAAACCATTATTATGCGGAATCTATGATGGAGAAACGAGGATTTGAATTTTCATTCGAAGTTTTGTGAAGTTTTGGGTGTCAGCTAGAAGCCTTAAATTAGGCGTACACAAAATGAAACTCCTTTAACTAGACCGGGTCACGATGAACCCAACTGAAGCCCAGCAATCGGAACCCGAAAGACTCAAATTGTGTTTATTTAAGTGACTGGGTTACCATGCATTATAACATTCGTCTTATATATAGGTTAAATAATATATCTAATAGAAATTATTAGCATATGAGTTTTTTACTTTGAAATTATTTTACTGAGAGATAGAGCTGTTCAAAACAAACTCGACCCGAAAATCCGACCCGAAAAATGGAAGTTTTTAGGTTTACCGAACCGCAATTACCCGAACTGATACTTCACTCGAACCGTTTGATAACCGAAAAGGGCAAAATCGAACTCGAACTGCAACCGAATTTTATAACCGACATATAAACCTTAACCGATGTTACCCGAACTGAACAATGATCGACCCGAGTCAAATCCGACACGAATTATGCACGTAACCGAATGTAACCTAACTAAAACCGATTAAGATCGAACTGTTTTTAACCCGAACTGATACGAACCCGATCGATTATTAACCGAACTGTTTTTAACCCAAACTGATACAAACCCGAACCGATTGTAAATCGAACTGTTATAAATCCAAATCAAATTTTCACCTAATTTTAGCAAATTAAGTCCAATTTCTGTTTTCTAATAAAACGAAAAAAGGAAGAACACAGGTTCTATACAGAAGAGATTGCATACAGAATATATATATATATATATATATATATATATATATATATATATATATATATATATATATATATATATATATATATATATATATATATATATATATATATATATATATAAACTAATTGAAATAAATTGATCTGCCTAATATTAGGGCTGGCAAAAGCTGACCCGACCTGCTAACCTGATCTGAAACCAACTCGAAATTAGCGGGTTTGGGTTTAGATTTTTGACCTAATTAATTAAATGGGTCAACCGACCTGATCTGTTTATTAAATGGGTTAGGTTCAGGTTGAATATTTAAACCCGAAAAAACCTGTTTAACCCATTTATTAAATTTAAGACGGATCAACATTTGCCAAATACTTCGTAAAACTAAGATAATACCAATTACCATGTATTGAGGGATTTGTCAGCTGAAGATGACTTTCAATAAGAAAGGAAGTTGTCAGTGGGATTTGTCAGCTGAAGATGACTTTCAATAACAAAGGAAGTTATCCCACATCGGCTATGAAAGCTACTAATAAAAGAAAAATCCTTTAAATCACTTCCACAGATCTCATACCAACTTACGCAGTCACGCCGTGAGCACAAAGCGAACTATTCTTTTGCCTTTTTCTAAAGAATACCGTGTGCTCGCTGCATTAAGTGGCATACGTTTGTTTTTGGAGGAAGCCTTTAATTAAGGTTAAATGGGTCAAATGACCTGAAATATATGAATTCAATGACCTAAAAAAAAAGTAGGTTAAATTCATTAACAGGTTGATTCGATCTGCTACATATCAGGTCGGGGTTTCAACTTTTGACCCATTAATTAAATGGGTCAGGTTCAGGTTAAGGGTTTATTGACCCATTTTTATATGATCTGAACCTGAAAATGACCCAACCCGACCTGTTTGACGCCCCTATCTGTTATATCTGATAAAACAATCGGTAATTATTTTTTGTAAGTAAATGAGCATACATCAATTAAAAACCTGACTCTTAACTTATTTCGATATTGACCCGATCAATAGTTATCCTTAACCGATAACTACTCGAAAAATAAAGCTCGAACCCGATCTGTACCCGAAAAAATCGAACCAATTAGTAATCGATGACAACCTGAGACCGATTGACACTCGACACGAACTTCAACCGACACCGAACTGATGCTAACCCGATAGCTTGAATAACCGATCTCTAACCGAACCGTGACTAACCGACTCGACCCGAGTGTGACTCGTTGTAACACACAGTCGAAAAATAACCGATCTGAAATGCAACCGAAACGAATAACACCCGTCCGAAACCGACCCGATCAACCGAATGAACATCTCTACTGAGAGATATCTTTTATAAGAGTAGCTCCTTATCATAATGATACTAGGTTTAATTACATATTTTGTAGGTTTCATTTTAAGACATTCTTAAATTTTACCAAATAGCTCAGCTAAATAAATTAAGATTTTCACATTTGTACTTAATTTACTCAATTTTTTATTGTTTGATGTTTAACACGTTATTTTAAATAATAAAATTCACTCTTTGAATATTAAAATAATTTTTTTTTTTAATTTGGGATTCTTATATGGACATATACTACTGTGAGATGGTCGCACACAAAAATTACTCACTTTGCTTGGTTAAGAAAAGGGAGGCAAGAATCAAACTTATATTTTTGTAAGGAGAAACTCGTACATAATCCAACTGAAACAAGATTTAGTTCGACAAATTTTCTTTTACTTTTCTATAATGTCCACTTTAAAGTATTGTGGTGTTAGAGAGATTATAACATAAGTAAAAGGAACAGAAAAGAAAAACCGTGATAATTTCTTAGGAGGAGATAAGAGCATTGCATTTAGATTTCATGACTTTGAGACACGAATAGGAGGCAGCTACCTCTGAAGCTGCCCCTCAAGCCTCGACAAGGTCCAATATACGACTTTAGTCACAAAAAGTCAGGTATCTCTTGTCGAGACCATTGATTGAAGCTTGTTTGAATATGCAAGTATCCGGTGATCAAACAAAACAACAAATTGTGATTTGGACACTCGTAAAATGAAACAAATTAATATAATTTATCACAAATAACACTCTAACAAAGTAACAATGAAGATTTCAGACACTAATGGATAGACCTTTTTCTGTGATGAACAAACAATAAAAAAACAAATACAATCAATCCCCAACAGCAATCCTTTCTTAATTCAATCTTCGCACTTGAAATCTTAAAAAGGATGAATAGACTTTGTGTACAAGTAATATCTCACACCTTTCAGTTGGCTCGACAAGCTGATTTTATGGTAGATCTTGTTTTTAATATGCGCGTATCAGCTCCCGCCATTGCCGACAGATATCTTAGTATGAACAGGGACATCTTTAAAAGGCGTGCTCTCGATTTTTCCGGGGACTGAATGCCTTCGGGGCACACCTGGAGATGGAGACGCGGGGAAGGATAGCCTCTTTTTGGCCGACCCGACCATAGATGGCAGCTTCTGATCGGGTGGTGTACCATTCTTCTCGACCACTCCTAGAGGACTAGACAGCTTTGTCTTAGCCTTAGCGGATCTTGTCGGTGCCATGTAACTCGGAACTGCAGGAGAACTTGCGAGGCTCTCATCATCACGAACTGAAGATCCGGCAATGCTGTGCCTCCTGAAACGTTCCGACTGAATGCTCATCATGCTCTTTGTGTCATCATCCACAGGCACAGCCCACCCATTTGTTTTTGGACTCTCGGGTCTTGGTTTCCCAGATCCTGGGCCGGAGGATTGACCACGTGCGAGGTTTGATGGGGATTGACGGCTACGAGGGCGGCTTGGCCTTTGACCGGTTGGAGATTGCTTGTCCTTATTAAGATCTCGGAGAGCATAAGCTCGGTTTATTTCGCCTGCAACAGAGACTGAACGGAAACTCTTCACTGAGCCGTGATCATTATCCTTTTCAATTGTTGTGTTTCTTGACTCCCATGGACGAGCAGCCATCCATCGTTCTAACCAGCTCCATCCCCACTGAGGATTGTTCGGGTCCATAAATGTTGGGTTTGAACTTTTGCTGTTCTTAAGTTGCTGCACAAGTACAGATAATCAATATCAGTAACCCGAATAAGAAACGACATAGACAGACTTCTTAAGGACTTTACACATAAGAAGCTACCATACTTCCTAGACATTGGATAGACACACTTGAGGACCGGTTCCCAATCGTTCAATGCTAAACTTAGTGCAGGCCTATGTTACTCGGATTCTTCATTTTGTTTTACGTAACTGTGTCCGATCCTTGATTCTCGGACATTGGTATAGCACTTAGACACTTCATTTTAGGCGTTAACTTGAATATTTAGACGTATCCACACTTGGACACGTACCAGTATCCACATCAGTACCCTAGTTTAAGTAAAAAGGTGCAAGCTAAAGATGAACGAGTTTAGATAAATAACCTGATGAGTGAATGCGTAAGCTAAAGCTCGTTCCCTTCGCATGGCAGCCTCCTGCTTGTGCTGTAGATTCGCTTCAATCTGTGCTTTAGACTGTGTGCTATCATCCCATATTTCATCCATCTGCCATGAGATTTAAGTTCAAAAACATCTCAACCTCACTTTGTGGAAATAGACTAAAATCAAATCATCCACCAAACATACAGCCTGATGGATTCAGACTTCAGCGAGAACAAAACAATCCCGTAACACTTAAATGTTATATTCACTAAACGGTATGATACGTATACATAATAATAAACCTAACCAGTTTAATTGGTGGTTGAAGCATAGCCACAAGCGGAGAAAAGTAATGATTAACGGATATAATAAAACAAAGCATCTTGATTTCATCTCATAGACAGGTGTGTGTGTGTACGGGCGTGTGTGTGCGGTCACATGTGTGTGTGCGCGCATGTGTATAAAAATAAAACTCACCCGCAACTTCTCGAGCTCTTTCTCGTGCTTCTGCTGGAGTTGGCGTTGAAGAGCCTGGTTCTCCTCCGACATCCTAAGCCTCCTCGCACGAATTTGGGATTGAACACGAGCAAGTGTCTGCATGCATCTTAAGGTTGTTGCTGACTGACGTTTCACAGACTGCCCTTCGATCAATGATTTTAGCCTCACCAATCCTCTCAAAGCCCGCAATGCTCTCCTTGCCTGAAAAGACAAATTTCACACAATTACCTCGCATGCTCAAAGTCTTTCTCACATACAAGACAATAATCCACCTCATTCAAAATGACTCCCGAATAGATTGTAGACCATCAATCACTAAAAGTAACATACTTTGCTATACATTACTACACCAGCCTCAAAATTTAGAAGGCAGTAGAAGTTAATGGAGATTATGTTCATCATACTCTTCGGCCCATGGAATGGCACTTACAAATAACATGCTATTGTTATCCCACCTAGAATCGACCCGAAACCCTATTGAAAATATAGGATCATAACCAAAAATATTGGCCTAGGTCTAAACAAACATTAAGAAAAATTCTAAAAATCAGTCAGAGCCGACAATAATCTGACTCGTTACGACCATATTGACCAGTTTTAAAATTTGGCAGATTTTACAATTACATATCAACAAATCATAACTATAGATCCCTCTAATTTCCAATAAATGTTGGTGTTTTAGACGAATATTTCCTAGTTGAAAACATAAAATTGTTCAATAACCAATTAATTCATACAAAAAAATTTAATGACAAAATCGTAGAGTTTGTAGTAGCATTTAGCGGTTGATTTTGGCTAAAACGCTACTAAATAAAAAAATTAAAAAAAATGAGTGTTCGAAAAGTAGCATATTAGGTAGCTTCTAGCTGCTTAGCAAGTGTTTATAAACGTTGATAATGATAGCGTTTGAAGCAGTAATATAAAAAAAGCAGCATTTATAGAAATAAATATCCAAGATTTCAAAAAGAATAAAATTTAAAAATCTATGATTTCTCAACAAACAAAAATTGATTTTTTTAGTAGACTCCTTGGTTTTACGAGAGAAAAAAGCAATTCATTGTTGTATCTCTTTTTCAAGGTTTGTGGGCACCTTTCATTTTGACTGACAATTTATTACTTAATTTATTTTTCCTTTTTATCTCTTTTACCGGGTATGACAAAAAATATCTCTATATGTTTTTTCTTTTTGCATGATCATTTAGTATTAACAATGAACTGATGTTTTGATTTGAAATTTAATCATGTCATTCCCAAGTAATTTTAAACCGAAAATGATCATTCATGGAAACCAACCCAATCAATCGTCTAAACAAGTTTGATTAAGAGGTAGTACGTAAAGAACAACCAATCTAAAGCTTGAAACTTTAAACCAATTGGCAAAATAAATACACAAGATATACATACCAGATATCCCCGAAATGCAGTCTGAATTTTAATAGCCGCAATTTCCTCCTTAGATTTTCCAACAAAGCGAGGAACAGTCGTCAGTCGAACAACCTCAGCAGCAGCCTGGGCAGCCGCAACAGCTGCCTCTGCAGCAGCGGCTGTGGCAAGTGCAACTGAATAAGCATGCTTATTCTGCCCATCAACATCGTCGATTTCATTTGGCTTTGACTCTACAGCTAATGCTGGAGGCAATGCCGGAGGAGTAGGAGGAGAAGTACTGGTAACAGTTACTTGCTCATTTGAAGTAACAGCTTCCGAGCTCTTGTTTTCAGCCGGGCTTTTCTTTTTCGATTTGGATTTCTTAGATTGAGGGCTCAAGGCATTCTTCACAGCAGAAAACCAATTCCCTTTCTTCCCCATCTCCTAATTCATCAAGCTTGAATCATAGATCACATCAATTTAAAATCTTAATAAAGTATAATTATGTCACATAATAAAGACTTAATATTTTACATATTATGATGGGCTAAAATTTATACTCAATTTGTCCCATTAGAATTGGGACATTTACTCTAAAAAGCTCTCAAATAGATTTACATAATGCTACAATCTCAATAGGACACATGAGTAGTTCTTAAAATAATATAATTGTTAAATTATGTGCACTTCTTATTTACATTGGGTTGAAACAGATCTTAACCTTTCTTCCCTGTCTCCTACTTCATCAACCTTGAATAATACTCCCTTGTCCCTCTAGGATTGTTGTAAAAAGAAATTAATGTTTTATTAAGGAAATAGGTGAATATTTGGTAATAAAAGAACAGATAATAAACTGTGTGGATGAAATCAAAAGAAAGTTAAAATATATAGATGAGATTCTAATATACATTAGGTTGCAATCGATCTTAACCTTTCTTCCCATCTCCTACTTCATCAACCTCGAATAATACTCCTTGTCCCTCTAGGATAGTTGCAAAAAGAAAATTAATGTTTTTTAAGGAAATAAGTGAATAATTGGTAATAAATGAACAGATAACAAATTGTGTAAATGAAGTCAAAAGAGAGTTAAAATATATGGATGAGATTAAAAAAGTGGTGGGCAAGGGACAACCCAAAAGGAAGTATGATTAACTCACTTGATTAAGAATTTGAGTTTTACATATTATGATGGGTCAAAATTTATAACTATTGGTTTCAAATTATACTGAACTATGTTACAAAAACCGTTAAACTATGTGCACTTCTTATTTACGTGAGGTTGCAGACCGTGTTGCTAAATGCTAACCATGTTAAGATAAGTCGGTACATCCGACCCTCAAACCCAACTTAAGTAGGAGCTAACTATTGGAGTGATGGAATGTTGTTATATAATGAAAAGGTATAATTCAGCTTACAAAGAGTATTATATTACACTTAGATGAATATGTTAATAATATGAGATTGAAATGATAACCACCTCATATTTTAATGAAACATAGGAGTAGTTATAATCATGCATTGACTTCTTCAAAGATATATTTATGCTAAAACTAGCAGACTAGCAATGTTCAAAACAGACAACCGATGACGCTATATATACCCAACCTTGGAACCAAATCCGACTTCAAAATGAATTTAAATAATGTAAAAATCAATGTGGACACAAGATCCGATTTAAAACCGATCTAAAACAACTAAACAACTAACCCGAAATTGACCCGATGATCCAACTAAGCCCTCTAGCTAAAACCCTAGGAAAAGATTTATAAAAATTTAAAAAAACATATATAATATACATTAAATAATGCAAGAAGAAAGCTAAATAGCAACACACCCACTCTAGACTGACTCATCCAACAGAGATATTTACCCAAAAACAGAATAATTTTACTAGATTCAAATCTTCATACAATATCACCAATCAAATTGTTAAATGAACATTAGGGCACACATTTTTATTTACAAATTAAAAAAGATTGAAAATTTACACTACCCAGATTAATTTCAGAAGTAAATGCAGTTACCCAAAACCTAAAATTCAAAGATCCCCAAAACCCACAAAGGAATAAAAATAATAATCACAAAAAACAAATCAAAGATTCAAACTTTAACTAAATTAACTACCATCAAATAAAACAAAATGATAACATTAATTCAAATGAGAAATTTACCTGAAATTAATCACTTTTTTGGCAAGATCTAAAATATAAAATCTCTCTAAATAATTTATTTTCCACAAATTACCCAAAATAATGAAAAATTTAAAAAGATATTAACTTTTCTTGGCCCTGTTCTCTTGGCAAGATAAGAACAATAAGCCCAGATCTTGCCAATGAAGGAAAAAATCAGAGAAGAAAAAGGAAGGAGATAGAAAGAGAAAATAAGAGATAGAGAGAGAAAATAAGAAGTTACAGAAAATATGAAGGGAAAATCCAGTGCAAGTCACAGCTGGGGTTATCTGGAGGAGGGCCCACACTAAGGAAGTTAGTAAGGAAATTATGGAGCATTTGATTAAACTTTGAATTATGATTTTATTTGATTGATTTAATCTCTACCTTCTGATTTTGGCTCCATTTATAATTTTTGATGTATTTTTGGATTTCGAAATAAACAACAACCGACAAAAACGATAAGAATACCGCTGTCTTACCGTTATTACGGATTTTTCTTTAACCACAAGTAATACTTTTTAAAAAATTTAAATCTTCTTATATTTTATTTTCTAAAATATTATACAGAATTGGTACAACAAACTAGTGAAATATAATTTCCCATCAAAAAAAAACTAAAATATAATTTATAAATTTATAATTGTAAAATAATACAAAATAAGTAAATTGGTATAACAAATTAAAATACTATATAACTGGTACAACAAATCAAAATATTTATTAATTTATATATATATGGGAGAGATCCATATGAGAAGGAGTTGAAAATGAAAAAGGGTAAGAAAGACTCTACACCCTTAATTTCACTAAAAAAAAAAATTTATAATCACGATTGAGCCAAAAACTCATAATTGTAAAGGTAACTATGTTACACAGAAAGATAAAAACTCATAATATATATATATATATATATTTATATATATATATATATATATATATATATGGAAAATTATAAAAATAGATAATTGTTTATTCTTAATTCTTAATTACAAAAGATGGTTATGAACAATTGATGGGTTTATTTTTAATATATATTTCTAAATTGGCTTATTTAAAAGTAAATATTAGGTGAGTGGGTTTTACTTTAAGTGGATCAACTGAAGATGGTTTACTATTGATAATTTAGCATATAGGAGTGTGTGTATCTCTCTATATATAAATATATGAATGGAGACTTTTGGGTTTATTTGTTTTCTAAGTTAGAATTATGGATTTGTTGGTTTAAGGTTTGATTTTTAAATTTAATTTTTATTTTAATATTGATTTTTGAGGTAATTATCAGGATGAAAAGAAGAAAAACGACAAAGTTTAACTTTATTGTAAGAATTGAATTAAAAAATATAATTGAATTTATTTGACAAATAGCTATTTGTTGAAGAAGTTTACAGATTTTACTATATGTAAAAAATGATTGTTTTGTTAATTGTTAAGCCAACTCTTATGAGTATGCTCCATTATAAAAATATTAATTGTTCCCTATTTGTTGGAGAAAAATGAGTCAAATAGTTAAAAATCAATGAAAAAACTGCTCACAATAGTTTTTTAATTTTAGCTTTAAAATTTTATCACTCTTTTTTAACTGTATAACTAATTAAATAATTAAAAGTAAAAAATTAATTAAAAAATCAACTATAAAATTAATTGACAAAAAAATCAATAAACCTAAAAATAAAAATGTGTAGGTAGAGAATAAAGTTTCCCCAATTTCACATTCAATTTTTACTTCCTTTCTTATTCTTCATCTAGTTTTTTTCCTTTACTCAACCTATAGCCATTCACAACTATATATCAAGTATAACAAGACTTTATCTTTTGATAGTATCAAAGTGTAACAAGACTAAAAAAATAAAAAAAAAATGTACAATTTATACTCCATATTAATAAGTGTTGATATAATTATCATAAATTCACCTCTCAATTGGCATAGTATACTCACCGTTACACTAATAAATGAAGCAAATTAAAGGAAAATAAATGGATAAAGTAAATGCACTTATGAAGGTAGTTAGATTCAATCAAGTCATGATAACCATGCATCAATCCATCAAAGGAGCAATAGAATAGAGACTTATAACCAATTTTTTTTTTTTTTTCCGTTTATTTTTTATTACCGTTATCAAATTGTAAAAAATAAATAATAAAAAGGTATATAGGTATATATCAACTCAATTCTAATATATATCAAAGAGAAAGAGGTTAAGTTTTAAGAAAGTGGTAATAAATAAAAAATAAATTGCGTATATGAAATTAAAAGAAAGTTAAAATAGATGGATGAGAATAAAAAAAGTGATGGGCCATTGTCCAAAAATTAAAATGATGCAAAATAAATAAGACAGACGAAAATAGAAAATGCTGCAAATTCAATAAGACAAAGAGAGTATATTTTATCTTTTATATGTATCTCAATAATCTTTTTCAAATGGGAAATTATCAATGATACCCCTCAGTTTTTGCAGTTAATCAATGGTACCCCTAAGATTTTTCAATTATCAATTTAATTTTCGTGTTATTGAGCGTCTTACAACCGTAACCTTTTCTAATTTTTTCTACCCAAAATCATTAAGTTTTTTTCTTTTTCTTTTATTTTTCAATTTAAAACATCAAAAAAAATAAAAGAAAAAGAAAAATAGTTAACAATTTTGTACGAAAATAAAAATAGAAAAGGTTACCATTATAAGACGCTCCATAACACGAGGGTACTATTGATAATTGAAAAAATTTAAGGATACCATTGATAAAGTGCAAAAATTTAGAAATACTATTAATAATGTTTTTTTTCAAATTTATCTCTCTTTAAAGAAAAATATTCTAAATATATTGAATAAATATTAGAGAACATATAAAGTACTAATTATTATGTGATATATGTTAGCTACTTAGCTTACATCTATCAAAAACCTAAATCAAATATAGCCGAAAGAGTATTTGCATCCATTCATCTATTTTTGTCACCCCTAAATTTATATATAACGTTATATATTGGTATTAATACATATAATTAGTCTAGTATTTTAATTCAACTGAAACATATTTGAAAGGAGTATAAAAAACTAATTAGAACTCATGTTTCATTGATACTTTTGCACATGTTGGTGATTTTATGGCAAATAATAAATAAGATATTTGTTTCAAATTTGTTTGTTTTTGTCCCCAATTTGTTGTACTTCCTTTAGAATTAAAGAAAGAGGAACTCTTGTATGGTTCCAAACTTCTAATATCATCATTCTATATACTAAAATAAAAACCACTAATGACACGTGTCAGTTTTTAGTAGAAAATTTTCCCGCTCAAATTAACTTCTCACATATATTTTCTTGTAATTTTATTGTAGTTTTACTATACATTAATGCATGCAATTGTAATAAGTTTGACTATTAATTTTGCCTGTTTAAGATTAAGGAGATTTACATTTTTATATACGTTGGAATATTATATGTGATTTAGTAAGATTGAAAACAAATTTTCTTTCCTTTATATGCATTGGAATATTATATGTGATTTTAGTAAATTAAAAATAAATTTTCTATTTAAGATTTATCTTCTATATATTAATACAAATTACTGTGAATTTTTCCATCTTTAAATTGAGTTTGCCTCTTTATTTATACTTTATATTATTAGTCATTAGTCCATATATTAAAATGTTTACTAAATGAGGTTGATAAATAACTTAATCAAGTAAGTGGCTAATTGCAAAAGTAGTTGTCTTCTATTGCGAAGTAAAGACAAAAGAGGTCAAAAAAATAAATAAACTTATTATTATTAAAAATAAATCATTCTATATTATTGTAAAACAAAGACCGCCTAATGATATGTGTTAGTCTCTGGTAAAAAATTTCTCCGCTCAAATTAGTTTCTCACATATACTTTCTTATAACTTTATTGTAGCTTTCACGACAATTCTATATACTAAAACAAAGATCACCTAATGACACGTGTCAGTCTCTGGTAAAAAAATTTTCCGCTCAAATTAGCTTCTCACATACACTTTCTAATAACTTTATTGTAGCTTTCACGACAAGATTACTATACATTAATGCATGCATTTGCAATAAATTTGACTATTTATTTTGCCTATTTAAGATTAAGGAGATTTATATTTTTATATGCGTTGGAATATTGTATGTGATTTTAATAAGATTGAAAACAAATTTTCTTCCCTTCATATGCGTTGGAATATTATATGTGATTTTAGTAAAGTAAAAGTAGCCAAAAAACTAAAGATTTTAATATTTGATGATTATGATAATATTTAGAAAAAATTACCTAGAATAATCCAACCTATTCATGATATTCCTACAATAATCTCATCAATTGATCAACCATGAATAATCTCAACTTTAAGGTATTTGTCTAGAGTGAGTAAACTTGGGTAACTCGATTTAAATTATTATTTATATTATTTTTTTATGTGTTGAAATTTTCTATTATTTTTATGTAATTATTTATAATCTACATTGTTTAGTGCATGATTTATGATTATGTTTTATATATATTAGTAATATATCTCAATCTAATAATAGTGCATTTATAGCTTTTAAAAAAAATTTAGAGTCATCTAATAACTTAATTACTTATATCAAATTAGTAATTTTTTATTTAAATAATTTATAAGTCATACCTGGCACGAGAATTTATCTAGTAAGTCACTAAAGCAAAACCACGTTCTCCTTAGTTTTTTTTACATGATATTAAAAGTTAACGTGATAAATTAATTAAAAGTTTGAATATCAATAATTTTTTATTTCAAGTGAAATATTTAGCACTATTTATGAAGATGGCATTCCTTCCATATGTACTTTTAGCTCAATAACTATCATATAAAGGGCATGATAGAGTACAGTCGTTTTGATAATGGGACCAATATAAATATGATTTTGGGGAATAATGGGTAAAGTATATTATGACACAAACTTGTCGTTGCATAAAAAAAGTTAAATCTCAACTATTCTAAGTGCAAATTGGCGAGACTTTTCTATGGTTAATACACCCACCAAAATCTATGTACACTCATTACTTAAGGTACGGAGCAAATATTACTCTTGTATAAATAAAAAAAAAAAACTTACTAAAATCAAAATTATGTATCTCAAAGTGAATGAAACACACCAATTTATACGTACTTTCTAACAACTCTATTTTAACCTCAATAAGCAGGGTATAAAGGGGTCGTATCCTATGACCCACCAGCTCATACTATACATGAAAGATGTATTATTAGCACTAATAATAATTTGGAGACAATAAGCAATAATGAAGACAAAAGTAGTTAGTTTGAGACAACTTGCAAGAGTAATTAGCTAATACTTAGCTTTCGTTAAAATGAATATAATCTTTCACAAATAAGTTTTTATATTCGATTTTTCCCAGCTCTCCTTTTCTCGGCCGAGTCTGTTACAGTTAAAAGTATCAAGCAACACCCATATCAAACTGTTCCCTTACTTCCTTCAATTCATTAATGTCTTCAATTTAATAATGCATAATTTATAAAGTTAAATTACATTAATCTAAACTTTGCTAATAATATGTTGGAGAAACTAAGCCATTATATTGGGATAGTTTCGATATAAATTATTGTATGAGACGGTTATATATAGGTCAAATAGTCTATCTAATACATACTACGAGAAAATAGACTACTTATTTGAGATCGTATTATCGAAAAAAGGTTTCTCACAAAAATAGCTCTATTTTTAATACTTGTCGATTTAGACATTTTGAACGCAGTATAGTAGAATTTTTGAATGGATAGTATAACTTTGCATGTGAGGGTCGGGGATGATAGCGATAGTTTTAAATGTAACATTATGTTTATTGGAAATCTGATTTATGATTGTATAACTCTAAGATTCAAAAAATAAAGTAGCAGTTGTTATATTTTTAAAGTATTTGTTGAAAATAATTTAAACAAAATTTAAACTGCTACTTTATCAAATCGTGATGTTTTTTAAAATATCATTTTAATCTCATTAAACCGCAATCTCAAAACACAACATCGATATGAACATCCTTAGCTTGAAAGTAGTTTTGAGTGAAAGTTTGAATAATAAGCTAAGAAATGTATTGTTGTCAGTCTGAGAGAGAATATGTCAAGTGTGGTTGACATAATTAAGTTCACATGCCATCCAACCTCATTCTATAGTCTTACAGGCTTTAGTAGTACTTCTATTTAGTAGCATGCTAGTTATTCCATTTTATTTAATTTATATTATTTTTATTTTTGGGTGATAGTTCATCATTTTCTTTTAATTTTATTCATATATTTTAATCTTTTTTTTAATTTCATTCACATAATTTATTCTCTCACTGAATTTATTATCACATTATTAAAAACTACTCTCTTTCTCTTTGATGCAAATCAAAGAGGACAGAGAAAATATTTATTACTCTAATGTCATTATGTAGTTCTAGATATGGTGAAATATAAAAAAGTCTAATGTATAAAATATTACCTTTATTAATAATAAAACAAATAAAAATATTGAATCTGAATAACCTTAGCAAATACCAAGTGCAATTTCAGATAAATAAGAAGCACTCATTATTTAACTAGTTATTTTACTTTAGTTAGTTATATTTAAAATTAAAAAATTATAAATCTTTGACCCATCGAAATATGCGATATTTTTATGAGCATAGTGCATATACCCAAATTCCAATCAAGGCGGCATAAAACAGTTACAAATGAGGTAGTCAGCCTATTATCATCTTTTTGTTTGATTAAACTTTAATAAATTGTGCGGATATAAACTATAAAATTATATATTAAAACGAATCAAATAAATTTCTTTAATTATCTTTTTCAAATATATATAAATATTAAAAAGTAAATAACACTGATCAAGGAATAGTAATTTTGGGCAAGTATATCAACTGATTTGAACCATAGTCAATAATCTATTTGATCTTATTTGTTTTTCTATATAGAATAGGAGAATAACCAATGAGAGAGTAGTAAAGTATGGAAATGTTCTAAAATTGTTTAATGATTAATTATTAAATAATTGTTGGGACTTGAGAGTAATGAATAAGTGATTAAGAAATAGAAATTTTAATTATAGGAAAAAGATAAAGATGGAAAAAGTACATTAATAAGAGAGAGAAATATACATAAAGAAAAATAATCGTGTTACTTTTTGGATTGAAATTGTAAATTAATATATAGTGAAACTATTAGTAAAATGTACTCTCTGTTTTTCAATATTCTCCCCATTTAAAATATTTAATTTTGGAGAGAAAATTATTAAGATTTTTAAGATATATATAAATGCTAAAATACATCTATGTGAGATATTAAGACTTAAAATTAACTTTTAAAATTATCTAAAAAGTAAATGAGAAAAAAAAAATTAAAAGAAAAAAAAAATGAGAGTTAGCCTTAGATAAGGTTATTTTGGTCCAAAACCATGTCTTAAAATAGAAATTTATAATAAGAAAAACTTTGTGAAATTTCTATTGTAAAAAATGAGAACGAATAAGAACAAAGGGAGTATTATTTCTAAAAATTATTGAAATAAAATGAGAAACAAGACTTTAAAACAAGTAAATAAAAATATAAAATTACAGATAAGATGAAAAGAAAATAAATTTATAAATAAAATAAAATTAAAAGATAATGGAAGAATTGTAAAAAAAATCGTAACAGAAGTCATAGCAAAATAAAGAAAAAAAAACATATAGAATACATACTAAAGGTGTGTTTGGCGTATCATTTCATGTAAATTCAGTAGTTTGTTTTTTTGTTAAAACGTTCTTAATAAAAAATATTGGGCTTCAACTAAGTAATGTTTAATGTTGATAATAGTGGTAGCAGTATAAACTAGTATCGTATTTGAAAATAAATATACAAGATTCAAAAAAAGCATTAAAAAAAAATTACTGTAAAAAACACAATATTTTAATCTTTTCCCAATTAAAAATATCAACTACAACTATGAGTAATACAACTTTAAGATGAGTTTTCCACTAACATTTATATCATGTTATCAATCATTTTAAGTAATTAGATAAAAAAAAAAAAAAAAATATTTAAAAAACAAAACAAAAAAAAATCAAAACCTCTCCACCATAGGCCACCCTCCTCCCCCTCCACCACCATGGGTTGCTTCTTCCCCACGGACCACACCCCTTGCACCGGCAGCGACACCCCATCAGGTATCGGCACATACAATTCAACACCTAAATCCCAAATTAACACAACCACATCCCCCTTGCCAATCTATGCCGAGCCTATATCAAAATAGCTCAACTCACCCTCGAGCTTTGTTAAGCCTAGATATGTGCCCAACCCAGCTTAGTTTTCACTCAAACTTGAATTCAAATAAAACCAAGTCACGATCAAGCCAAATGAATTACGCTTTTGACTATAAAAAGAAAATACGAAAAAAAAATTCTCTATATTATTTGAAATTGTAAAAATTAGTATATAACTACATATTCATCCCATTTGTTTTTCCAACGTATGGCTTTGGCTTAACAATGTTTCAAGTGAAGCCGACTAACTCAACAAAAGCCATTTTAAACCAAGTTCAAGCCGCTGAGCTTATGCACCAAGACGACTCTACTTCTAAGTTCTAAACATATCGGGTTTCCATCCTATTAAATCAAACAAACCTTGAACTTAGTTCCCATATGCTTGGAGACCTAAGAGTCATCCTTGGTTTCAAAACAATACAATAGTGAACAAAGTTAGCATTTTACAAGTTCTTAGGAGCAAACAAAAATAGACTTCATTTCAAAAACTTCAAGAAACGAAAGTCGAAAAGTATAAAAGACGAAAATCACATTTCAACAACTAAAGTACTTCATATGAATATCTGAAGTTCTGATCATAACCAAAACTAAAGGAAGCAGGACATAATTCTATAACAAAGAAATGATAACCAATTTGCTGCCTGAATCGAAAAACCATTCTACCAAAAGATCAAGCCACAAGGGTGCTGGCAGTTGTAGACTCGCTGCAAAAAGTCGATGTTCAACATAATTTAGTTTAATGAAAGGATCATCAGCATTTTAACAAAAATTAACGATAAAAATAATTAATTTTTTTATTATAATATCCGGAGGAAAACAAAAGAAACAATTGGTCAGCAATCAGAACATTGTTAGAAGAAACTCACTATTTCCAGACTGGTGGAAGCTTCTTTGTCTTCTTGTAATAACGAGCGAGCCTATGGATCCTGCTCTCAACCAAGATCAACCTAAATTTGGAGTCCTTATCTTTTCTGTTTCGCTCCAAATGCTTACGGATGGCAACGGCCTTCTTAATTAGATGGTATAAATCCTCCGGGATTTCAGGTGCCAGACCTGTACAAGTATAGAGTAAGTAAGAATATCAACAAACACATAAGGTCAAATTTCACGAGCAATCCAAAAACAAGCGTAGCTTAGACATATTAGGTCCAAATTCACCTTATAATGTTTAACCACTAGTTCAGAAACAATTATCAAATAACAGTAGTTCAGAAATTCAAAGTGATATTTCCCCAATAAAATATATATAAAAAAAGAGTACCAAAGCTAAATCCTAACGTTAGAATCCTCGCATCTGTAACCATTCTAATGTTTTTCTTTCATCTCTAGTTCCAACCAAACACATACAGAAAGTGTATATTAATGTTTTTCCGATAATGAGATTTAGAGTTCAAAACTTTACCCCTCATTCTTTTTACCCAAGTTTAAGGTTTGAACATCCACTTATGCACTTAAAATTCGCCTTTAAGCATTACAACTTACAAAGCACACAAACCAAAGCCTCATTTGATACTCGATCATAAATTATGGTAATAATAAACAATTTTAGCCTTAATTTTAATGAAATGTGTTAGGTCATTCTCATGCCGAAGCTCTCATCCTCAAATATAATATTGCTCTTCTAAGTGATAATGTATATAAATACATTGTGTAAACAATAAAAAGAACAATGAAAATAAACCTTATCAAGTAATTTTCAATGCTAGCTTGCATTATATTTTCATTATCGTTCGTAACATTTGCTACGAACAACAAATGAGTCCTACAGGGTCCACTTTTTTCCGACAAGTAAATGGTCGAGTTCTAAGTGGTCAAGTTCGACAATACAATGTTCTACAACAACCAAACACTACACAACTACTCTTATGAGAGACCGTCTCTCAAAACAAGATGCCCACAATCTTATTTTCTATTTAATTTGTATTAATTAGGCTATTCAGCCCATATGTCTAATCATCTCTCGGAAAGACCGTCTCTCGCAACAATTTGTGTAAATTAAACTACTTTCACACTAGAGAACAATATATTAAGTTTATGATAGAGGCATGATTAATTTCTAGCAAAATCCTAGGGAATTAAAGGATAAAAACACTCAAAGCTCTAGTACTGAACGGAGACATACATTGATCATACCAATTCGCAATATCGATTAAACATCTATCTAGATTCTAGAACATAGTGCAAAAGTACTATTTCGATCATGGTCACGGTAATGATCACAAAACGCGGTCAATACAGATGATTTTGAGGTCAATATGGCTTACACTTCAGACGTGGTAAACTCAAAAACGTTAACAATACGATAACTCGATACTGTGGTGCGGCCTTATAGAGTGTCTTTCCCTTTAAACATATCATATTGTCAATATCAAACATTTCTAGAAATTCAATGAAGGATGAATGTACCATGAGCCTTAAGAATACGGAGGATCTTGCTACCAGTAACACTCTTAACTTGGGCAATACCATGTGAATCCCTAAGAATCACACCAATCTGAGATGGAGTCAGACCCTTCTTTGCAAACTTGCAAATACTATCATCCACCTGCAAAAAACCCCAAATAAGAAAAACGGGTATTCGGGTAACAAATTGAATCAAATCAATGATGATGAAAAACTAACATCTTGTGAAGTGATCTTCAACCAAGTTGGTGGGGTGCGCTTGTATGGAATAGCAGATGAAGATATACCCTTACTGAAAACATAAAATTATAAAGCAATTGATTAGATTCAGAATCTGCCATTAGAGACTAAAGAGGAGAGAAGAGAAGAAAATAGAAGAGAAGAGATACCCTTTGCTGTGCATTCGACCCATGGTGACGGCGGTGCAATTCAAAAACTGCTAGATCTCTAAACTCTACTCACTTTATTTTTGTCTCAAGAACCCTAATTGTATTGTTCGGTGCTTGCTTTTATACTCCTTATCTTCCATCTTTAGGGATCCGATTTATAAAACGGGTTTATTTTGTATTTTAGGTTTAAGCTAGTCTTGGCCGAGACCGTCTCAATATGAGACGGCCCATCTACCTTCCAACCCAATCTTCATTAACATTTAAAAAAAAAAAAGAAAAAGAGAAAATATAAAAATGCTAATTTTGAAATTAATTCGTTGCAATAATTCTATTCGATCTGAATACTTATCATTAAATCAATAATTGAATATTATAAGTTCAAAATTGAGTTAGATAATAAAACATCAATTGTCAATTTACGTGTCACAATTTTACTATTAACATATTAAATTTGAACTCAGTACTATACAATATATCTATACAGTTTGAATACTTATTTTTAAAACTATAATTGAAGATTATAAATTCACAATTGAGTTAGATTATAAAACATTATTGTCAAGTTATATGTCACAATTTAACTACTAACATATTCAATTTGAACTAAAACCAATATAATATCTTTAATTATAGACTTTGAATACTTGATTTTAAAACGATTGTAATAACTGGTCATATGCCTCATTTTTAGTCTGAACGAATAAGATATAGCTAATACAAGAACTGACAGAAAAACTTAAAATTGCCTAGTCCCAAGCCACCTAAATCCAATTTCAACAAAGTACACAATAATCCCCATTAAAACCATTTCAGGGCACCTCGTTAGTAAAACAAGCATAACTCTCTCATATGGAATCGAAATAGAGCGATTCAAGTGGCAATGCGTTCACATTCAAAGATCTAAAATCGATATTTCTACTAAGAAAACCTAAAAATGATCGAAACCATCTCAAAATAGCCGAAAACATAACGAAGAGAATGTGTCCAGAAAAATGAAATGAATATTTCTTCTTTTTTGTTTATGCAAGAGAATGGTTATATATGAAACACTTCATCATATTTTAGACACATACCCATATATAAAAAAATATTACTCGGATTAACTCAATTCGAATCCCAATTTAACTTAATTAATAGTATAATTAAGTTGTATTAAAATAGTGGCTTTTTCATTTTCACCAACTTAAAATAATTTTGTCTCCGAAATTACAATGCAAATCATAAATAACTTCAGACACTCCCCAACTTAATTAGTACTATAATTAAGTTGTATTATAATAATGGTTGCCACAAATCCTAGCATCAATGCCTACGTTAATTACTACTTAATTATCCATTTATGGATGAGTTATATGGACTCCTCCACAAACCACATGCAACCGACCACCCCTTGACATCCTCCCATTTTATTTATTTTTTAGTTTTAATTTAATCATCTGTCAATTTAATTGCAAGACGCAAAAAGATTACGCGAAGAAATGCGGGCGTAACAAAAACTTAAACGATGATGAATTAAAACGTACATGCTTTTATATTTTTAATCGACTAAATATTAAATAATTATCAATCCAAATGACGTTCTTAAACTGGTAGAAATAATATTAACCTTAGTAGAGAGATGGAGGATAGATTACTAGGATGAAATTGTTTAATGTGGTCTTGTGTTATGCTTTGTGTAGTGGCCACTAGTGGGCTGATAAGGCTATTAATTGTTTGTAAGATTAAGTTGTTTGTTTAAAGTTTTATATGTGATTGTAAAATATTGTAAATTAGGGAGTACCAACAAAGGGAAAGCACCCATTGAACCCTGTACTCCAGAGGCGAAGAGAGAGAGACCGAATTTTGGCCCAGTGCCTATTTGGAGAGAGGTTTTAACCTAGATTTATGGAGGATAAGGGGAGACGAAAGTCTCTTTTAATTTAGGGTACGAATGAAAATGATCCAAGATAAAGTAAATAGGGTGTGTTACGATTTAGTATCTAACATGAATAAGTTCGAACATCTTTCATCAATTCGGAGGGAACTAAAATATTACGAGGAGAGCCTAGTGGAGTAGATCAATCAGAGGGAGCCTTGAATCGTAAGATAACCCCACTCGACCAAGATATTGGGGAAACTTTGGAGGAGGAAGAAGACAATGTACCAATGAACAACATTCCGAAAGGCGTCTAAGAATGGGTGTCAGAGTCTGAGAGTGAGATTGAGATGTTGGAGGCAAAGCCAGAGTCTCATATAGTTATAGAGTTCACAAGTGGAGAAGAGTAATAGGAGAATTGAGAATTCGACCATGATATGTATGGGTATGCCAATGAGTTCGCTAGGGGTTGAGGATTTCAAAGAAGCACCATCAATTGATTAAGCTTCTATAATATATTTGAATAACATTGTATATACTCCTATTATGATATTACAATATTTAAAATAAGTTTCTTTCTCCCTTTAAAGTCAGATCACTATAAAACTAACCAATTTTTTTTTAAAAAAAAAAACCTGCTTAAAATGATGTGTTGATTTGGACAATTAGTTCACTATTGGAAAAAACATCATTTGCTGCGGTTTTTTGGCCATATTATATTGCGGTTTTGGACCCACGCATTAGTGATAGCACCAATGGCCTATTTTAAATGCTGTGGTTTTAAACCGAAACACAAAAGTGCATTATATGCTGCGGTTTATCGGGAACCGCAGCATAGAGTGTATTTTAAAAAGAAAGACTATATGCTGCGGTTCTCCCAAAAACGCAGCATATAGTCTTTTTTTTAAAAATCAAAAATACACTATATGCTGAGGTTTTGGGTGAACTGCAGCATATAGCATATAATTTATTTTTTTTTCGTTTTATAATAATCCAATGATTAATGTACAATGTAATAATCCAAAGATAATCACCAATCATCACCAACAATCACCAACTAATATATATATACACTCTCGATCGTATATATAATACATATATAATTTAGTTATAAATATATATATATATATATATATATATATATATATATATATATATTTATATATATATATATATATATATATATATATATATATATATATATACAAAAGTCCTAAAGCTAAACTAATTACATTGATTACCAAACACATAAATTTGCAAGATATACGGAAATCTTGTCTTTTAATTCGCGCATTTTCCCATCTTTCAAAGGGCGTGTTTCCCTTGAACTGTCGTATAAAACTATAATATAATATTATATAAAATACTTAAAAAAGTTTAAGTGATACATAAACATTAGATTTTACCAATACTAAATATAAAATATTATAATTTAAGAATGTAACAAATACTTACGGCATCAATATTTTCGACTCCAAAGTTCTTCACGGATTGTAAGAGATTGTCCATGTGTTTGAGAGTGTAGTAGCCGCAATCAACAGTATTATCTTGTCGAAAGCACTACGAGAAAATAGATGTTAGTGCCAAAAACGCTTAAAAACCTTTAAAATCGCAACTTAGCACGTAATTTCAAGCATATGACTATGATTTTCAATTCTAACCATTTCAACACAATAATATACACCAAATAGTGTTGTGTGCCAAGTTTCGTGCAAAACAAACCAAGTTTGAGCTACTTTATGCGCGAAAGTGCCCAGAAAGCTTAAAAACCCTTAAAATCGCAACTTAGCATGTAATTTTAAGCATATGACTATGATTTTCAATTCTAACCATTTCAATGCAATAATATATACCAAATAGTGTTGTGTGCCAAATTTTGTGCAAAACAAACCAAGTTTGAGCTACTTTATGCGCGAAAGTGTCAAAAACACTTAAATGAAACGTATTTCGAATAGTATTGTGTACCTTTACTGCTGTCCATTTTGGATATGTGGCTCTGGATATAGATCCCATTTCTCCACGCACTTTCTTCATTCTGCTGAAACGCATAGGAAAAGTATAACTATTTATATATCAATGCATGTAATAATATTAATGTAATACTATATATATATATATATATATATATATATATATATATATATATATATATATATATATATATATATATATATTTATATATATATATATATATATATATATATTTATATTTATATATATATATATATATATATATATATATATATATATATAACACTTAAATGAAATTGGTAAAATTTATAAAATTACGCATTCAACAAGGCTTTGAATTTTGTGTTGCGAGGCGGGTTTTGAGCTTTATGTAATGAGTCGAAGACGTGCACAATATTCGTCAAAGGACATAAGACCAAAAGTATCCAATGCAAACTACAAACGCAAATTTAAAATCAGCAAATTAGAGAATATGTGAACTTAAAAATCAAAAGATAAGTTCAATTTCAAAAATAAACTTACTCTTCCACATATGGAGCCAGAATGAATATGTTTATATGCAAGGGAATTATTCAAAGCAGTCTCAATGTATGCTTTGACGTCATCTGGATCATTTACGCTTTTAGTACCTGAAATCGATTCAGGACAAAACCATCCAATTTTTATTAGAGTTTCGCAAGAATTTAGCTCCTCGTAAGCCGCACTAGACTCATGAATAAGAAAATTTTGTCAGTAATTCGGTTATTAAAACAATTAAACAATAATGCCTAAATTGTAAGATAATGAACATCACCTCATGTAGACATGGATAAGAGCAACATTCAACATTTATTCTCTCAAAAATTGCCCAATGTCCCTAGGACCAATAATTACAAAAGGGCTCTCAACAAATCAGAATTGTTTCTTTTGCAGGGGTAGAACGATTGTGTCCTCATGCATGCGAGATGCACATGTGTGCAGCCATTTGCAATCTTGAGAGAGATCTTTTATCTCCGCATCAGTCAAAATTGGATTGATTGCCACCGACTTTGACGCAGTCGACACCTTTGATGAGGAACCAATCTCTCTCCTGAAGCCCTTTTGGACTCTTTTGCTATTTCAATTTATACAATTAAATGCGTGTGATAGTTTCTCAGGGCTCCATTTTGGCATTGGAACCGGGAGTGAGAAATCTTCAAACCCCTTTAGAATAGTTTCTACGGTCACACTGATGTGGCCACTTGTAACAGGCATGGAATGAATTGTTTGGCTCTCTTTGGTTGGCTGTGCCACACCATATGCAACCTCAGTTAAGTTGCCACCATTGGCAATACCTAACTGAGGCAGCAAAAGAGAACAAGGAGTCGCTTCCTGAAAATTGTGTCGTTTAGTATAATAAGCATCATAATAAAATATTAAAACGTTGCAATTTAAATTAATAAGTGCTTATATATTTAAAAACTATGTGAAACTGGCGTCACTCCGGTTGAACTTTGACTTAATGTTGAAAATTTTCAACACGACTGTTAGTTTGGTGAACTTTGTACATCCAGGGTACAAAGGCTTTTGAGAAGCCTCTGTCAACAAGTCAAAAACACGAGGACGTTTTCCTAACTCATACTCAACTCCCTCCATCATCTCATCAACACGATCTACATCCTCATCGACGTTCTCTTCATCTGTCTCATACCCATCAACACGATCTACTACATCCTCATTGACATCCACATTATTGACATTCTCAACAATACTTTTTTCGTTGTAAACTCCCTTCTCACCATGCCAAACCCAAACATGATATTAAGGCTTAAATCCACGTGAAAGTATGTGCTCCCTAAGGATATCAACACGCCGTCAATAAATTCTGACGATTCAATGCTTCCATACATCCAAGAACGAGCTTTTGTCATCCTAAGTGTGATTCATTAATTCAAAAAAAAATTAGTAATCATTTTTTAACATATATACTTAACCCTAATTTAACCAAAAAATTAAGTAATAATCATTTATTTAACCCTAATTTATAATAATTAACTTTCATAATCTATAAATTGTTCCAAAAATATGTATATTCTAATAAAATCATTGTTTTAACCCTAATAATAATACAAATTTTTTTAAATTGTCCAAATTATATTTGTTCTAATAACCATTATTGACATTCATACTAACAACTAATACTAACATCATATAAAAACAATAAAAATAAAATCACATTCATAAATTTGAACAACTAACTAATTAACATTCATATTAATATTCATACATATAAAACAAAATAATTAACATACTAATAATATAAACTTGGGCAAATGTAATACTTACAACTAATACATTCTAAATAAAATCACATTTAAACTATAAATAATAAACAACATCATTTAACCCTAAAAGCTTGAAAAACAATGAAAATTGGTATCAAAAGAAACTACCTTGTGTATCTAGATGGAGAATAGCTACAATGTGACCTACAATGAAACAAGAAAAACAAAATTAGTAATTGTATCCATTTCTCAAAAAAAAAAAAAAGAAAACAAAAAACAAAAAATAAAAACCAAACGAAATACCTTGAACTTTTTTGTGGGTTTATAAAGCAAATGAAGAAGAAGAAAAAGAATGAAGACAGTGAAGAAGAAGCAAATTTTTTCGTAGATTTGAAGCAAACTTTTTCGTGGGTTTTTAAAGCAAACAATGATGGAATAGTGCGTGTGTTTTTGTGGGTTTGAAGAACGAAGATAAACAGTAGCAAGTTAAAGAAATGCACGAAGACGATGATGAAATTTTGTGGGTTTGAAGAAAAATTGAAGCTTGAAGAAGAAGAAGATGATAAAACAGTCGCGTGTTTTCGTGGGTTTATGCAACAGTATGTAAGGGTTAATGAAAATGGAACGTTAAAAGGCAGGTTTTTTATTTATGAGAAAGTTATTTGCTGCGGGCTATATAAAACCGCAGCATATAAGCACTTATTTGCTGCGGGCCACACAAAACCGCAACATATAACCACTTATTTGCTGCGGGCATCATGAACCGCAACATTTAATCTTTATTTTTTTTCCTAATTATTTTATGCTATTTAATGCTACGTTTGCTAAAAACCGCAGCAAATGTCACGCAGCAGATACGTTTTTTTTCCACTAGTGGATATTTAATTAATTGACACATAATAATGCGTTAACCATTAAAATAATGACATTTGGCAAAGCTCTCATAACCTGTCATTTGTCATTTTACAGCAAAATTATTAAAAAAGTATGATGATTAATTGGGTTGTTTGTGATATCCAAAATTTCTACTCAATACATAATTTAGTGACCAATTTAAAATTCAGTGTATTAGTAGCTAAAATTGTGTTTAAAATAATTTAATTATGTCTTATTTATTGCTCATTTAATAATTTTTCCTATTTAACCCATTAGTTTCATTTAATTTTTCATACTTTCTAAGCCAATATTTCAACCTTTAATATTTCTTATTATTTTTAATTAAAAATTATATAAAATTAATATTCATAATCTTTGTCTTGAGATCAATCAACAAGATCCTACCTAGCTATATTTTAACTATTAAAAATGATAAATGAATAGTGACAAAAAATTAAAAAAGACTAATAAGTAGAACAGGATGGAGTACCATCATTCTATATACTAAAGCAAAGACCGCCTAATGACACTTGTCAGCCTCTGGTAAAAAAATTTTCTGCTCAAATTAGCTTCTCATATACACTTTCTTACAACTTTATTATAGCTTTCACGACAAGGTTACTATACATTAATGCATGGTATTAAAATAAGTTTGACTATTAGTTTTGCCTATTTGAAATTAATGAGATTTATATTTTTATATGCGTTGGAATATTATATGTGATTTTAGTAAGATTGAAAATAAATTTTCTTTGCTTTATATACATTGCAATATCATATGTAATTTTAGTAAGATTGAAATTAAATTTTCTATTTAAGATTTATCTTCTATATATTAATACAAATTATTGTGACATTTTCTACCTCTAAATTGAGCATGCCTATTTATTTATAATGTATATTATTAGTCATCATTATATATACTAAAATGTTTACTAAATGAGCTTGATAAATAACTTTATTGAGTAAGTGGCTAATTGCAAAAATAGTTATCTTCTATTGCAAAGCAAAGACAAAAGAGGTCAAACAAAAATAAATAAACTTGTTATTATCAAAAATGAAATGGGTAACTCAAAGGCTTAAAGATATTCAAATGAGGTGAATAGCAAAGTGAAGGTGTATAAATATCGTCAATTGCAAGATTATGAATTTCATACATCATTCCTATTTATTAGCACCCAAAAATAAATATTGCGTTCAAAAGAAAAGTCCTCATAAAAAACAGAAAGGCAAATGAGGTAAAATTGCAATTTGATAATTTTGTTATGTTTGAAATTCTTCTTTACATTTATAAATATTACTATGTGGAAATTCATTAAAATATATCTAACAATTTAAGTTAATTATATTTCGCTAAGTACCCAGTCAGTGAAAAAGCGTTATTTAAAATTAAGGGGTATTTTTTTAGTATATTATATGATATGATATGATGACTTTACTGTCTTTGTCTCACTTGGTTTGTGCACATTTTCAAATATATTAATCGATGTTCTAATGCGTTGTATTGTGAATAATTAAAAATTATAAAATGTTGATATTAATAAATTGTATTATAACAAATCAAATAAGATCTCAATTTACTATGATTTAATTTATATATTGGGAATGATTCAAATTAAGAGTGTTATGAATAATGTTAAAAACTAAATTGGGTAAATGAAGGGAGTATGTTTTAAGTATATCTGCATTTGAATAATTAGAACTGTTAAAACTAAATATAGTATATGAGTTTAAGGTATTTCAAAAAGAGATTTTAATAAAAGATAAATTGAAAATTGGTGAGAAATTGATTTCATATTCGAACGTCAAAAGGATAGAGAAATTTTGTGTTTTGAGTTCTTCAAAAATATATTTTCCTTATTTTACAAGTACTCTTTATCTTCATTTTGTATAAGTTGTTTGATCTATAAAGCAAAATAAAAATGTAATCTTGCATTTTTCTTGTGCATCTACTCCATTACATATGTTGGAGTATTTATAGTCTATTCAATTTTTGATAAAATAAATTTTTATATATCGTGTTTAACATGTGTAATCAACTATTATTACATACATACATTTAACATATAGTGATTATTAAATTGCTCGTAATTTGCACGAGTAATCAACAATTATGTTTTAATGATTTGTAAATATTATTATTTAAAATTCAATTTTCTTTTGTTATGATTTTTTAAAGATTATTATTCATAACACTTTTTGTTAACTTTTATTTAATATATTTGTAACGATTATATTATTTATACTTTATAATTTCTAAAGTATTGTGGTTTGCTTTAGCACGGGAGATTACCAAGTTCATGATATTTAGAAAAAACCTTTTCTTAATTGGTACTCAACTACTCATTTAGGTTGTACTCATTTAGGCTCACTTAAACCCTTAAACCCTAAGCAATTCCATCTCCTTCCGTCACCGGCTGCGGCCTTCAGTCTGCACTCTTCTGCTGCGCTGCCGCCCCGTGCTCTCTCTCCGCAACCGCAGTTCCGCCACCTCGGCTCGGCAGTGCTGCGCCAGCCGCCTGTCCTGTACAAGGTATGAAACTATGAATCAAATCAGGTTCTTTAAAGTTTAATTAGTAAATTCAATTATTCATTATTGTTTTCCACTTTTCTAATTACTTGGTTTCTTGTTTTCTATTCACTGTTTTCTTAAGTTACTTGTTTTCTTAAGTTATTTGTTTTCTTTCAAAGTTTAATTAGTAAATTCTTAATCAAATTAGGCTTACGTAGTTGGTTGTTTTCTTTAGTTTATTGTTTTAGGTTAAAATTACTTGTTTGCATTAGGTTGAAACTTGAAATTCATTGTGGCATGTGGATTGATGAAACTTGAAATTACTTGTTTTCTTTGAAGTTTATTGTTTTAGGTTGAAATTACTTGTTTTCTTAAGTTACATGTTTTCTTTAAAGTTTAATTAGTAAATTTATTGTTTTAAGTTGAAATTACTTGTTTGCATTCGGCATGGACAATTACCTTAATTAATTGTTGTTCAATGTAATTTTTTAAATGCAATTGATTGTTTTTTAAATTATCGACATCCCTTGTTTATTTTTCTGGTTTCACCCCTGGTGGGCTGTGATAGAGGTTTTGTCTTCTGCTTTCATTTGGCGACTGGCGACTGGCTGGTTCTGACTTCTGCTGCTGCTTCTTCATCGTTGACAATATATGCCTCCATCTTATTCTTTTGTGTTGCTCCATGAATTGACATTTCAATTCTACTAATTTTAATTGTATCTGTTTTGTTACTATTATTCATTTTGAAGTTGTATCTTGAATTGAATGCAGATTTTGAATTTGTGCTGCAACAATGGGGAAACTTGGAAAGAAGGCCAGAAAGTTTGCCAGGAAGAACCTGCAGTCTGTATTGAAACGGAAAAGGAAGTTGAAGTCTATGTTCAAGAAGAAAAATAATTCAAGTATGTTGTTCAAATGTTATCTTCTATGTTATTTGTAATTCATTTTGCAGAAAATTTATCAACTTTATCATGGAGGTTATGTGCAAGAATATATTGCGAAACTGGATTGAAGAAATTGTACTCTTTCAATGGTTGATTTTGTTTCTTAGTTTGTGTAATAAAAGTATTTAGTGGAACTAGAATTGTATTAGAATTTGAACTCTACGTGATAATATGTAGTATTTTGGTTAGGGTTGTAACATTGGATGTGTTAATTTTCATCTGAAATTCAGTTTGGAATATATATGATTATGAACTTATGGGCATTATTGGAGCTAATTGGAGTAGTGACACTGTGAATAATCGATTTATGTACCCACCCCATTTTGTTGTATTTTAGTTGCGTGAATTACACATGGTTAGCCGGTATTTGAACTATTTTGCATTTATTTTAACTTCTCTCGAATATTTTCTTTCTCAAAAGTTGAAAAGAATGCAACAAGTCATAAATGAGGGATTTTTTTAATGATACAATGGGCTTCAATGGAAGATTGAATTTTGATAAGGATGTGAAGCAATTTTGTATTCCATAGTTCAACTTTTTCAATAGATTTATCAAGATTCCCTTCTATTCGACGTGTCAAACATTACCTCCTAATTTAGAAAATCAAATGATTTTATGAAGAACCTTTATAACTATTGAACCACTTCTTTTTGCTCCATCATATAGTATTGCTTGATTTTTCCATCCCCATGTTGTTTGCATCACGGCTTTGACCTTGCTGTAATAAACCATCACAATTTTAGGAAAAGCTAAAACTTTGTCATAAAATAGTATACACGACCATCCATTTCGATGGTGGTATGTTAGGCTATTTTTTCATACAATGGAAATGCTTGTTATTTTTCGCACATTTGCTCATTACATATTTTGGCTCTTTTTCTTAATCTGAACTCAATGCACCTTTTCTATCACATATTTGCAGTTTCATTCTAAATAAGGTGTTTTTACTAGTGATATAAAGAGTAATGATATTTGTTTTAGTAATTTATATATATAATTTTATCGTTTGAATATACTAGGGGTTCAACATGGTGATCCTGAAGATTTAGCCGGAGATGCTACTTCTACTGGAAGGTAAAAAGGTGAAACCAATTTCAATCTAAAAGGAAAGAAAAGGTGGTGCCATTTAATTCGGCATTGGGCCTTTGATATGCTCTTTTCATCAACAATACCATCTAAATTTGATGCATATAGAATATCTATCTATATATTTATAGCCAACCTAGATCTGTGTTTTAAAAAGCGCGCGTTAGGAGCTCAGAGTTGGCCACTTAAACACCTCCTTCTATGCGTTGGGCGATACATGAGGCTTTTCAAAGGCGCGATACAGGATCCTCACACCCTCATGTATACTAGATGTGATATTTGATAAATAACATGTCTTTACCTAATATACTGAAATTCCCCCGATTCTTAGTTGTTCATTGAATGGATAATAGAAAGCTAAATATACCCTTTTTCTTGCCATAAACCAAAAATATAGAGTGAGAAACAAAAGAGCAAAAATAACCTTGAAGTGCGGCCATTTTCAACGGTTGACGTGTGATTCTGATTTAGATTTTAAGCATTTGTTTAAGTGTGTTTCAAAACATTTTAAGCATTAAGAACCCCTGTTTTCTTTACGAGTCTTTGTTTTAGTTATTGTATGACTTTATGTGCTAAAGTAGTGTTTAGCTTATTTATATGTTACTCCCTCCTATCCCCTTTACTTGTCTCATTTGGGTTTTCAACATTATTCATCAATCACTCTTATTATGTGATTTGTTCTTAATCAATAAGTTACAACATAGTTATGTAAGATCTTGTTTATTATTAATATTAATTTTTTATAATTTTACTCATGCACAATTAGAGATATTTAATATTGAAAACATGCATTGGAAAATGTGCCAAAACAAATGGGACAAATAAAGAGAATAGGAGGGAGTATTATATTATGAATTTCATGTTTTAACTTTTAAATATTAAAATTAATTTTAGAGGTTTTTAGCAAAATTGTGCGTCTCGCACACAAAAAGCCCGCACCCTTGCGCCTCGAAAAATAAACAATTTGCCCCTCGGTGCGTGGTGCGCCTCGTGCCTCTTAAAACTAAGACCTAGATATGAATTTAAGTTTAACTAAGACCATTTGGTATTGGAAATTAAACATTTTTCATGATCTTAATCCATTCCGTTTTTCTTTTTTTTCCCCCTCATTTTCAGAAATTTGATGTGGCTTTGAAGATCTTTGTATAGTCACTTTTTAGACTGTCTGTGTTTTATACCAATCAAATATTTTGTACTTGAAAATATAGGATTCCTGCACTAGCTGTGTATATTTAGTTTTGTGCATCAAAGTGCTGTTGTTATTGCTTGTCTTGGTGTTTTGGGATGGATCATTGTTTTTCATGGGCTAGCAAACATTTCTTCATATGTTCCTTATTTTCTTTACATTCGCCAGTCTATTGACGCATGATGCTTGTGTGTTTACTTTTAAAAAGCGGAACATTTGACTTAGCTACATCATAGTTGTAATGCTATTAGATTGATTCATTGTAGGCGTTACAACATTTAGAGATAAAGGTTTAATGGAAATTGGAAATTGTTTGTATGCATTTTTTCTTTTCGACAAGTATTTCATTAAGTTATTTCATTTTTTTGTTTTTAGGGAGTTACCTACCGGAGATATAGAGGATGCTTCTCTTGATATATTCTCAAGTGAAGGGGATGATGACATGGTTGAAGATGAATCTGACAGTGATGGATTTCTTTCTGAGGTTTTTATTGGAACCATGGTTTTTCTTTAATCATGCATTTTTTAGTTTTTACTAATTCTTCTCAAATGATCACGGTCAAATAAACAGGATTCAAATTGCTCATATGCAGGTGGGAGTGACACTGAGCTTCATTTGGAAGGTGAATTATAGAAAAGAAAATCTACTATATATTCTCATTGTCATCTGTCTGATGATCTGATCATAATTTGAATTGGACTATTTAATCAAATGTCAGTGTGTTTTTTTTTATGCAGACGCTCACCAAAGCAGTGACTTACATATTCACAATCAAAAACTTCTGTCGGAGCTTTCAAAGAAAAAGAAAAGGTTGGATGCTTTAAAGCGTAAGGTAATTCTATCTCTAATCAAAATATCAAAAGCTAAATTTTGCTAATTCATATGCTCTGCCTCTTTTAGATCTTTTTTTAAAAAACCAGAAGCTGTTTAGAAAGTAAAATGCGCTGAATATTATTATGAACTCTAGGTTTAATGCTTACACCTTCTGGTTTGTTCTCCTTTTTTTCATCTCAACAAAAATATAAGTAATAATCTGGAATTACTTTATAGTGATGAATTTTTTGAATGGGATGCACTATCTAATGTCAAACCTCGAGGATAGAAAATCAAGAGATGCAATCTTATGTTTATGATATGCGGTAAATGTATAGGTTTCTTTCACTACACCTTCTTATGCTTATTTGGGAAGTGATATGATCAAAGAGTGGGTATTAGTTTGAAAAGGGAATTTCACATTATTGTCTTTTCCTTTTTGGTTTTTGATGGGAATAGTTTGAGAACAGCTTGCTTACTATATTTTTAGAAATTCTCCTTACGTTCATGTATGGAAGAGTTTATTGTTGCCTTTTGGGAATTGGGATGGATTTCAAGCTTTTAAGTTCAACTATATGGGGTTTCCACAGGGCTTGGTAGTATATGTTGGAAATGGGAGGTCCACTTTGCCATCCCATTGGCATCTGTTAATTGATTTTGGTTTAACACCTTAATGCTACTTTTTGAGGTATCTTGTTAATGATGTGCAAGTGTCAAGTAAATTCTTCTTATATACGGTGATGAACTGTGTTTTGTGTAAGTGTTACATTAAGAGTTTACAGTTGTATTTGGCTAGTGATTTATGTCTTTAACTTATTAATTTGGGATGAATGATTTTGTTGTTTTTTAATTGGGCTTTTAGAATTAGTAGGTACTTGTATTTTTTCTTTACTTTTTTTGAGTTTTGTGTTTTTATCGTCTTGATTTATCTTGCTATATCTTTTTCATCTTCGAGTAAGTAAATGAAAATCTCCTGCTTCCCCAATCTCCTATTACCATAAACAACAAGGTTTTAAAGTATGATTGGTGAGTGTTGACTATCCTTTTATTTTTTTGTTTTTGGAAATATCTTAGGATCCTCGCTTCGTGATCTTCTTGCAAGAACACCTTAAAAGCCTTGATTCATTAGATGATGAACAATTGGTGAGTGATTTCTGGCTGTCCCTGTTTTTATGTTAAATGTTTTATTTTGTAGTTGATGCCATTAGGGTGTGCAGGAAGTTTAAATTTCTATTGGTTACTTTTACACTATATAGTCTTTCTCGTACTATTTAAGCTTGTTTTCCATGATTAAGTAATTTCTCTTGTTTTGTAGTTTGATGAAGATGGTTCAATCAATCAAAATCCTCAATCTTTTTCTGCAATTGTCTCTAACCGAAATGCTGGCAAATTGTTAAGTATGTCTACAATCAAAAACTGGGGTCAAAAAGTAAAGGAGGAGCATAGTTTGTCGGCTTTCCGTTGCCTTCTAAATGCGTATCGTGCAGCTTGCCTTTATGGAAGCGAATCTACTAAGTCTGATGTCCCCAATTCCTTCCCGTTAATACAAAACAAGGATACATTTTGCGGCATTTTGATGTTTATGCTTTCTGAAGGTGACAAATTACTTCGAGACTTGTTGGAGTTATCTGCCAATTGCAAAAGGGAGAGCATTGTAAAGTTAAAGAATTCCTCAAAATGGGAAAGTGTGAAGCTGATGGTCAAATCTTTTTTGAAAAGTACATTATTTCTCTTGAATCAGTTTACTGATTTGGACATTTTGGTATATGCCTTAAATCAGCTGAGAGTTTCATTGGTATTTTTTGCTGCTTATCCGTCTCTTGAATGCAAGCTAACTGAGGTACTTTCATTTGCAAGATGACTTTAATTAAATTGTTTATTTTTGTGCTCAAAATCTTTTTTTTCTTACTGTCATCTTGGTCCAACATATTTTGAAATAAATGCTGATGCAGTATAAGATGGGGAAAAATAGTTATGTTGGTTGGTCTCAATTTCAAGACGCCATTCTATATTGAGTTGCATTATGATTGCAGTTTACTAGCAAGGTCTTCGAGAAGCATAATTTTTACTAGTCTCAGTTGGATAAGAGTGAGTTTGCTTAGGTAGGTTCCTCTCCCACCCCTGGTGGTGGTGCATACATATGGGGCTTTTGTCCTCGTTGCTTGTCCAGTCTACATAACAGATTAACTACTACTTATTTTTAGTATTGTTGAGTGAACAAAACCCATTTATTGATGTTGAAAAATTCTATCCTGTCAAAGTAAGGATCTCTTAAAACTTACTGCCTATTCTGTTTTATTTAGTGTTTGTAACAGAAGTTGTTGGATTGTCTATCTTTGTTACTTAATGTATGTTATGATATAGCTATAGTGGATTCTTGATTAAGATTTGAATTCTTTTTTCTTTTAGCTGGGTCCTCTAAGTATGTTTGTGTTGATTTCTTGATTATTACAGGTTGCTGTACACCTTTGGGCAACAGGAGAAGGGACTCTCTCGTCATGTTCTTTTCTCGTCTTACGTGACCTGGCTTCTTTCTTTGGTCAAGAGTCCTATGAAAATTGCTTGAAGGAAACATATAAAGCCTTTATTTCACGGTGCAAAGTCGTAGATTCTACTAGTTTAAAGCATATAGAATTTATGAAAGCATCCTTCATTGAGCTGTGTTCTATAGACATGCAGAAATCAGTTAAAGTGGCTTTGGCATCTGCTCAGAAGTTATCTTTGATCCTCAAGTTGGGCTTGCAAACCAAAAAGGTATTTGGTACACTAACTAATATTGGTAGGAAAGTATATTGGTTTATGGCTAAACGAGTGTTCATCCTAGTAATTTAAATAGCTTTTGGTGATTAAATTAGGTCAAAATATTAGACAAAAAGATTGTTTGACAAGGTGATAGTTTAAGTAATGTTTAATGGTACGTGTAGTTGTTTTTATTGAGCTCTTAGTGTTTCAAGATCAAAAGTAGTGTTTCAAAATATTTTCTCTAGTCTTACCTCAACAGCTACTGTAACAATTAATTTTACCGAACACTAATACTTTACAAAACTACTTGGACAGTTAAAAACTAACAACTACTATATATTTATAGGCTATCCACTCACACAACTAACAACTATTTAAACAACTAACAACCTTCATAGCTACCTCGTGGTGAACTAGCCTGTCCCTATGTGTTAGCTCTAGCATAAACATTTATTACAATAACAAAATAAAATTGTCCTATTGCCCCGAGAGCGAGAATCTCAGAATTTAAGTCAGCATATTGTTGTCATTTTTTTCCTGATACGATCTGAGTGTTGGAATTTGATCTAGTCTTGAAAAACTTGTAGGAAGCTTTGAAGAAGATTTGCAGCTGGGAGTATGTTTTATGCATTGATCTCTGGGTTAAATTTGTTTCTAGCAATATTAAAGATAATGATCTTCATGGTCTTCTATATATACTCATTCAAGTCATTAATGGAGTCGCTAAACTCTTTGCTGGTCAAAGATATCTACCTGTGAGAGTCAAATGCGTACAATGGTTGAATGAACTCTCTGCATCGAGTGATGTCTTCATCCCCGTCGCTTCTTTGGCCTTGGATATATTGGAAAGCAGTAATACCCAGGAAGCTGGAAAATTTGAAAAAGGCGGTGTTAACTTGTCTTCTATTTTGAAGGTACAAGACTCATTTATATGTCTCTTTTTATTATATGATTATTTTTCTTAATATTTGTGCAAAACCCATGATACATTACTAGTGAATTGGAGGGAATATTAAATTATCCACTAGAAGCACCTTATATAGTGCAATTATAATAGCTATGGGCATATTATTGCATAATAATAAAAGTTTAACAATGAAAATGCAATTATAAGTTCAAATATCCCTTATGTGATTTTTTTTTTTACAAAAATTCACACCGCATGTTGCGTTATTAGTTATTACTCGGTTATAACTGTTTTCTGCAACATCGTGACCATTTCCGCAAACGCAGTGACTAAGCTTTTTTAACTTAGAGGTGTCTGTTTTAGCAATGTCTGCTCGTTCAACTGGAAAAGCTGCTTTTCGGTGCAATTTTTCCTTAATAAATTTAAGAAACACTGAAGGTATTCCTAGTTTGGTTGTTGGTTAATCAGCTCAATAGGTTTTTGTTTGTGGAAGTAATTGATTGTGGCATTTCTCTAAGAAAGTTATAGAAACCATAGAATTTTTAGTTTATAGGTATATATAGAACTTGGCTCTGCTTGTCAATTACTTTTGACTCTTGTTTATGATGGAGTACTTATTGTATCATTTACCCAATGAATGCCAAACTCCATCCCCTTGAAGTTTGAAAGTCTTGGGAGAGAACCTATATGAACTAGGTGGACTCTTGATTGAGACTTGGGACTTGGGAGTTTGTAGTGTCTTTGTTGTTATGTTCTTATTGCTCCAGTTTTTTGTGCAATCAAAGAGCAATTTGAGTATGGAACTTCTAATATCTTTGTTTTAAGACCAATTCTCTGGCTGAATATGCAAATAAGCTTTTTAGTCATCCTGATGATTATAAAATTTGTTTGTCGTAGTTACCCAAATATTGGCTGAAGTCACAAGATTTTCAAGAGGAGTGTGTTTTTTCGGCGGTGGAGCTGCTTTGTGCACACTTTATAAAATGGTGTTATCACATATCTTATCCCGAACTTGCTACTGTTCCTGTAATTCGTTTGAAGAATTTTCATGAAAAATCTACTTTTGATAGCCTGCGCCGACCAGTGAAGCGTTTGATTGATCAAGTATGTTCTTTGGGCTCTTGTATATGAAACGAATTGATTTTCTTGATGCTTTGACGGCACTAGGGCATCTAGTCATTTATCTTTATCTTTTATTGTTGTTTTACGTTGGTTTTGCTTTAGGTCTTTTCTAGTGAACACTATACAATGGTAAGATTGTTTAGGACAAGGACTCTATTGACTATTGCAGTGCTAGTATAGACCGTTGCTATGAACTTGTCCTTTGCAGTGTCATTGTGAATAAGCATTGTAGTTTTGTTAGAAAACTGCTTGTAAAAGAAGTCTTGTGAACTCTTGTAGAGATAAAAAAGGAAAGGAAACAAGAAACATTGTAATTAGGGGAGAGGAGAAAGAGATAAAGCGCACGAAACATAGTGCAAAAATACGATTTCAATCAAGGTAGTGGTCGTGAGATGGATTTTGTGTTTAGTGCAGACGGTTTCGCGGTCAATTCGACCTATATTTCTGTTGCAATAAATTCAATAACCTTTACGATATCGTTATTCAGTGATGCGGCCTTATTTTTGCATTATGACACAAAGAGTCGGTAAAATTTATTTTGTTTGTTGTGTGTGAGCGCTAGCCTCTCAAAATATATTCTTATCTTTTGCAATTGCATTTTATTTTTCTTTCCTAAATCTTCTTATTCCATATCAAATGTTGAACCTTTGTGGACACCACAAATAACACAAGCATAACACTGAAAATAAAAAGGTTAATTAAGTAATTGGGACTATACTAACATTAAGTATGGAAAGAATTATGAACCTGGTTTTGATAGACATGTTAGTGGTTGCACCTATATCTGCAAAGATGCGTGAAAGTATTTGAGATAGTTTGGATATATGCAAAGGAAGATACTCTTTTACCATTGATTGCAAAACAAAAAAAAAAAAAAAAGAAACTCTACATGACATTTGGAGTAATTAAGAGAAATTTAAATAAAAATTGTTTTAAGTAAAAAAAAATGGCACTAGTTGACTCGCCGTTTTTTGATGGAACGTTACAATTTGCGCATTTCGGAATGGTGCTTTCAAAAACCTTGTCAACTCGGCCGAGTTTTTGCACCATGGGAATGACAAATAATTTGCACATCTTTGAGGACTTGACTAAGGATAAATCTATTTGGAGACTACAAGTTCGTGATATAGATCATGAATTATTATCCTTGCAATGTTTATTGTTTGTGCCTTGTGATTGTCGTGGTATGGTCTGGGTCTTTGGTCTTCCTTATTGGTATCTCTCGAGCTGAGGGTTTCTTTGGCCACAACCTTTGCAACTCCTTTGATAAGGTTATGTTCTGCCATCCTCTATTCCTCCTCAAATCATTGCTTCTATGAGCGGAATGTTGTGTATGATGATGATGAAATATTTAGCGGTTGAGGCCCCAACAAATTAATATTTTTCTACTGAAAAGGATTGTGTAATGAAAACCTAGGAAGTTTATAACAATGAAGTGTGGAAAGGTCAAGGGACAAGGGTTGTGTTCAATTTGCTCGTCAAGTCGTCATACATGGAAACACTAGAAATTTTTAAGATTCCAACTTGACAGATTTAGACTTGTTTAATTGAGCTATTATAGTCACTGGCTTTATTTGCGCAGTGAAGTTTGCTTAATAGTCGACAATCATGTTGCTTCAGTTAGCTACTGTGATGTTCAATTGTTCAGTGTTCTGTGTTTGTGTTCACTCGTTCAATCAAATCCACATTGCTTTTTATGTTTTTGAAGCTATGCTTATGTTGATTACCTTTATTTTTATTTTTTCGCCTCACAGATAGAGAAGAACATGGATTTTGTCCAGAGAAAGCGAGAGGAAGTTTCATTTTCACCAATAGATCAAGCATCAGCGGATGCATTTCTTCTGGTTTTGACTTCTTTCCACCATCTTTAAAATGTAATTGTGAAACTCATAATATAGTTTTTTGTCTGATGGATCAAACATTTGAACTATGTGCAGAGTGAAAAGCACAATGACAATTCCCCTTTTATTCAGTACTACAAAAGTACAACACAAAATGCCATGACTAGGAAGTTCAACAATGATGATCATAAAAGGTAAGTCTGTTGGACTACATGCATTATATATATATATATATATATATATATATATATATATATATATATATATATATATATATATATATATAAATTAATTTGGTTGAGCTCAACTTTGCTTATTAACACTCCAATAGACTGAAATTTGAGGGTCGTTTTTTCCTTTGGGTAAAGGTGATTTTGATTTTTTTAGATTAGTTTCTGTGCTCTTTGCTAAAGCTCTTGATCTGGGCTTTTCGTTTCGAAAATTGAGATTAACGGAGGAAGACTGACTTGAGATAGGTTGTTGGATTTTTCAAGTCCCACACTCAAACATAGAACGTGCTATTTAATTTCCTTTTGCTCCATATTGGATTGTACTCGCAAAACAAGATCAACATCAATTCCTTATCATATCAAAACACTTAATCATCATTACCATTAACAAAAAGGCTGATGATCAAACCTTAATATCCAATTACCAATTTACCAAGAAATATACCATAGAATTCTCACAAATGCTCATGATGAATTACACGGTTTTCGATCCTTAGCTTTGTTGGATGTGTGTTGATCAATCAGATTTCTTCACTATTGTACTTTCATGACCTGTTTTTCTTGTATTTACCATTATAATCCCTCTACTTTCCCACTTGTACCCTTGTTCTTGCAAAACAAAACTCCATCGTTGATACAACGTTGTTGTGCAGGTTTCACTCTCAAGTGTTGCAATAGTGTGTTTTTTGTGTTTACTACGTCTGTAAGGAAGCATGGTTTGCGAAGCTTTATATTTTTTGATACGCTTGTTCACGAGAGTACTTTTAGTCTTCCCTATACTGCTTAGCTTAATGTAAGCTCTCCTAATCTCTTCAATTGAGGGAGGGAGGAGGGGCTGAGGTGGGGTGTCGGATTTTTCAGGGCAAGGAAAGGGGAGGGCCTGGGGGCTGGGGGTTGTCAAATTTTTCAGGAAGAGGAGGGGCTTGGGATGGAGTTGTCAAAATTCGCAGGCCACGACAGGGGAGTGGTTGAGGGCGGTGTGGTTTATTTTTCGTTTATTTTAGATTTCAAATGTTAATTTTTATTACTTTTTTCTTTTTATAAAATATATTTTTACCAGCTGATCAAGTCATGGGCAAGAATACTACTCCCTCTATTTCTTTTCGGACGTCCCATTTGCTTCTTGAGTACTATTCATCAACCACTCTTAATTTGTTATTCATTCTTAATCTATCTATAAATTAAAACATAGTCAAATGGGATCTTGTTTGATTCATCTCAACATAAGGTGTAATAATATCTAATTTTTATAATTTTTAGTTATGTACAATTAGAGATATTATAATAATATCTAATTTTTAAAATTTTTAGTTATGTACAATTAGAGATATTAAAAATAAACAAGCGCATTGACAAACATGCAAAAAGCAAATGAGACATTTGAAATAATACTGAGGGAGTATATGAAGAAAATGATCCCCAAAGTTCAACTCAGTGAATGCAATTTGCAAAATTGAGTCTAACCAAAACAATTTTTCTTATGAAAAATGGTGCTATCATTGATAAAAACATCGTGAAGTAATAATCTGAACTCAATTGAAATCTGCATCTTTCCACTAATGTGTTGCTCTCCCTCTTGTGATGGAATTGGTGTAAATTGTCCAGTCATAAAAAACCAAAAGGAAAGAAGTTGAAGATGCCGCGGAAAACGGAGGTTGCGGGATCTAATGGCATGGAGAAATACTCAATGATGAGTGACGAGCCATCAAACCGAAGTCAGCAAGTTACGAAGCGAAAGAAACAGAAAACTGGAGCGACATAACTATTGATGCATTGGTGACAATTGACATGATGTTAGCTGCTTGAATTGGCCGTTTTTGTGTCGCCTTGTTGGGGTGGTATTTTTGGTAGTTTAAAGTTGCATGAATGGATATTTGTATTATAGTTTGAGTGCCTAACAAATGAACCAGAAACATAATTTTAATTCTGTTCAAATTATTAGGATGAAAATACTTCCACTGTGGCCTTTTTTAATTAGATCCTTGCATTAAGCAAAATCTTTGTATCCTCATTCCTCTCTTACCTAGGGCTAGTAGTATGAGTAAATGTCTTTCTGGCTACCATTGATAAAGTGTTAAAATAATGGGTGCAATTGATAGTTTTCCATAATATTTTGACTTTTTGGCCGGTCAAGGTTGGGGAAGGGGAAAGGGGTGAGTTTAATGTTGTAACTTTTGGCATTATGGTGAATAATTCATACCTTAATGCCTAATTATTCCATTTGAGAAAGAATTCTTGAGGTTGTGTTGTGTTGAGTTGTGTTACGCCTTAAAAATACGTACACGCTTAGACATTGTTTATGCATATATTATTGAAAGTTATTTGTGTATGATAAAGATAAGAACACCTGAATAATATGTTAACTAATAAGTGTTACATTGGCAATGATAAATTGATACTGGGATACCCAATAAGATTAAGGAAGGATTTGAAATACCCAATAGGATAAGGAGAATTTTGAGATACCCAATAGAATTGAAAATTATTTTATTCCTATAGCCAGTGCCCAGTGTCCTATTAAGGGACATTAGGGGTATGTATGTTTGCCTATATCTTCCACGTGTATTCCTCTTGTTGGATTATAATGTGGTGACCCACTAAATATCTGACGTCATCAACCGTGAGATATTTTATGAAAAAGGATGAGCTGTTCTAAAGGATTGAATTAAAGGGAAGAACCTAGAGCTTTGTATGCTAGGGGTACTATGTTGTTATACATTTAATATTACGCCATAACCTTTGTTTTGATGTGTACTGTATTTTGAAAAAATTGAATTGAATAAGACAAATTTATCAACAAAATAAAACGAAATAAAATAAGTTTCAAAAGTAAGCGTGTAATTCCCAAATCTGCGGTTTGGGGTAAAAAAACAAACTAGTTGTTCACAGTTAGTAACTGCGAACAACTGTTGACTTTTTTTTTGACCTGTTCGCAGAACAACTACTTTGTTTTTTTATTTTTCCTAATTATTGAGTTGTTGTTTGTTGTATTTGCTTTAGAGATATTAGAATAAGTTATTACAACTCAATGTATGTTTCAAGCGGGATGATTCATCGCCAAAAGTCCGAACATTCGTAAGTCAAAGCTTGGAGGCTATGATAAAGTAAATAAACATATATACATACAATTAAATATATATAAATGTTTGAAATATATATATATATATATATATATATATATATATATATATATATATATATATATATATATATATATATATATATATATATATATATATACATATATATATATACATATATATATATATATACATATATATATATATATACATATATATATATATATATACATATATATATATATATATATACATATATATATATATATACACATATATATATATACACATACATATATATATACACATACATATATATATACACATACATATACATATACACATACATATACATATACATATATATACATATACATATATATATACATATACATATATATATACATATACATATACATATACATATACATATATATATATACATATACATATACATATACATATACATATACATATACATATACATATATATATATATATATATATATATATATATATATATATATATATATATATATATATATATATATATATATATATATATATATATATAGTCAATCCAAATACACAAAAACGAAACGCTAATGCTCATGACCCTTATCTATCATATCCAACTGAGTTGGTCTCCTACGCCTCCTACGGTAGTAAGAGGCGTTCGTGTGTCGCTCTGGCAGAAGAGGGGACTGGTACTATGATGGCTGGGATGATCTAGCCTGCGAGGTCCCCACAACGTCAACAGGGTATGAAAGGTCCATCTCCTCCAAATGATAGTCATAAGCAGGAAATGAGACGTGCGTATCAACGGTAGCCGGTGATGAATCCGCAGCGACTTTCGATGTGAAGTGCTGGAACTGCGTGCCGACGAGCATGCCTTGCGCAATCTCCCTCACCGGCTCCTCGTGGCTGTACCGCATCACGCCTGCAGCACCTTGTGTCTGCCATTAATATTTAGTTAATGTAATATTATATTATGTAATCGACAACTTAATCATTTAAATGCAAATGAAGACTTACAAATTGTGTCATCGTAGGCGCAGCAGGAGCATAATGTGATGCTGCGATGATGCTACGTGGTGTCATCCATCGGCGAGTAATGGAGAGGAACCACGACATGTAGTCTGGTGTAATAGGTGCGCCATGAATATCGATCAGCGCATCTTGGGCCAACAGCTCCAGTTGATCTCTGTCCAGTTCGCCGTACCCTGATTCTTGCACGAAATCAGGTGCAACTCAGGTTCAGTGTCGTAAGGCGGTGGAATTAGGGTAGGAGTAGGATTAGAAGCAACTACATTCCCTAAAGGTACTTCTTCTCCGTATAACTTCAAAGAGGGAATTTGGGTGGATTTTGAATGCTCCCACATAGCATCTATAGCTGCATCATCATCCTCAACAGGAAAGACTAGCAATTCTCCACTCATGTAATATTTAAAGCTTATATTTACGGTACTTCTAATGGGGTTCAATCCAATCTTAGAACATATAAAACGTTTAAACTGATTCAAATCCATGTTCGAATTGCATGCAATCAATCTACGTCTTCCCCCAACATAATGAACTTTGCCACTACTTTCTCGAATACAATAATTCCAAAAACATATTATAGTGACGCGAAATGATGCCATTTCTACATGAATACAAACAAAATCAACATCATCATCAACTTCATGCCCATACAAGTACAATATATTCATTTGATTATGATCTTTTTGGTCTACAAATTAATAAAGTCCATAATGTAACTAAGTTCATACAAATGTAATGCACATAAAATTCAAATAATAAATCAATTAATAAGTTCATAAATGATATTTCTAATAACAACATCAAAATTTCTAATAATATATAATGTACATCAAATTCAACTAATTCAATATGCTCATCAACAACAATACTTCAAAAAATAACATAAAGCTATGAAAACAATTAAACATTACCTTGAACAGTTATGGATGATTAAGAAGAGTGTTGATTTTAGAACTAGTAACCTACATTTGAGAAAATAACTAAACTTCATCAAAACCCTAAATAACAATATATATACTCAAAAAAACGCATAAAAGTTTACCTTTGTGCAAGCTGGAGTATCCCAGACTAATTTTGAAGTGCCAAATTAAAAGATGAATGCAAGAATTGATGGATTAAAGCTAGTCTAATAGTGATTTTATAAGGGGAATGTCAAGTAGTATAAGATAGGATTTCGAGAATTGGGGAAAATGGGAACGAAGGGAGCTGCTGTGCGTATTTGTGGAGCATGTTGTTTGCAGTTACTAACTGCGAATAGGTCAAAAAAAGTCAACAGTTGTTCGCAGTAAGTTGAAATAAGTTGAAATAACTGCGAACAACTAGTTTGTTTTTTTTGACCTAATTGCGAACAGCCACAAACCACAGGTATTTGGGAATTGCACGCTTATTTTTGGAAATAAGTTGAAACTTATCTTATTTCGTGCATTTTGTTGATAATTTATCTTATTCACTTCAATAGTTCCTCTATTTTGTGCATTTTTTTTATGGGCCTGCGATTATGTTGTCTTCTTTGACGACTAGCAAAATGATTACATGTTGGGTGTTGGCGAGTGAAGTTGAAGGCATAGGTTTGAAAACTTTACCTGTTATTGTAAACATATTATACGGGGAGTCAGGGACACATAGTTTTTTTCAAAATAAAATTTTCAGTATATTCTTGTATATGTGTTCAGTTTGGTTTAAACTTGACTTTACGTTACATCATGAGTGAGAATTATTTTGAAAATAATTTGTATTGAAAACTATTCTATAAGTCCCAAGGTTCTCGAACTGTTATGAACTAGTTTTATTTCAGCTGCGTGTTTGTTTCACCGTTCACGGTTGATAATGTTTCTTATAGTCTTTTGAATTTGCTTTGACTTGATTTTTTTACTTTTACTTTTACTTTGACTTTTAACCATACCTATAATTTACTAGTTTAGTTTCTTATTGGTTTTAAACACTTGTTATATAGACGGAACGACAATTCTAAACTGCTCTGAATTTTTTTCGTTGTATCATGCATGCAATGTGAAACTTATCAATTCTTACTTTATGTTTCTTCGTAAGAATCTACCTTACTTTGATGTTGGTTCTTCCCACCCTTTACATTGAGGTCAAAATTTCAAAGTTGTTACTACATAAAAAAAGTTCTAAACATTGTAATTAATAAGGAGTTTACGATTCACTAATATGTGGCAATTGAAATTACATTACAAAATCTTGAATTAGATTGTTTGTAACGTAATGATTTTAATTTCTTAGTAACTTTTGTATAACGACAATAACAATCTTAAATCCAAGTAAAAGTATTTAAAAATTAATGACTAATCATAAAATATAAATGAGAAAAAATTAAGTTCTAAATCCATATAATAAAAAAAGTTTAAATATCAAATTTATTATTTCATCATTTAAAATTCAAATATCTAGACTGAATTGGATACAATATTCCGTTTTGGCATGCCCCTAACAATGGGATACTATAAATTGAGTAACTTAGCTATGTAAGATATGACTCATTTTGATCATTACTTATTAATTTGGTACTAATATCATTATTAACATCATCATCAAAATCATCTCAATGAGTCCCACACCCCAAGGCACGGTTTAAATAGAATGAAAAAAACGGAAAACTAATACGGTCATCATCATACCCAATAAATCTCACATATAGTAAGGATCAATTATAGAAGAGAAACAATCCATATCTATTACCCCATCTAAAGAGAAGGTAGAACTCAAAAGGAATATAGTCTAAGAGATTGAAAAAGGGAATAACACTAATATACAAATAATAGAAAAAAAATAATATTATCTTACTTTTGAGATAATCACAACTGATTGTGACATGTTATATTAAAATATTAGTATCAGTTGCAAGTATAATAAAACAGAATAAATATAACAAAAGCAAAGCTAATGAAAGCTAATTAATTAGCTTAATTTTAATCTAAAACATTAACAAAATTATTAGTTTTACAACTTAAAGATCTAATTAAGTATGATAATCCTTTCTCTACTTTACCACTATTACTCTTTTCTAACATCCCAATTGATTTTGGACTCTTTTTGCTTTGTCTAAACTTCATATCATCCAACTCCATTTTTGTTGGGACTGTAAACCTCTGTAATCCAAACACTAACAAACACCAATACTTCATTTTTGACACTTTTTCTTTTGATGAACATTTTTTCAAACCCCATTTTTTCTTACTTGATGAATAATTCATAGCATTAAGTTGGGATAATTTTGGTGTTTCTTTACAAGAAATTGATTTCCCACAAAATATAATGTTATCAATTGTAGGGTATGATTGTGATTGTGAATTCGTTTTGTAAAATTCGAACGAGTCGTTACAGAAATCATTTGAAGATATGGTATTAGGAAAATCAGAATGATAATCTTGGCTATAAGTTGGAAGATCACTTAGGGAAAGTGTATCATGATCATGATCATAATCATGATCATGATTATAATCAGGATCATGATTATGATCATCTTGTAAGAAAATTTTTGATTGATCATTCATTGAGGTATAATAGTAAATTTCTTTGAAGGAAATCATGGGTGAATTTGGGGTTATTATAAGGTAAGGGTAGTAACTTATAAGTTGGGGTTTTAAGTTCGAACGTAGAACAAGACCATTTATATTGGAATAGATGGGTGAATTAAGGATTGTTTTTTTTTATTATTATTTTTTATTTTTTTCTTGTACAATACGCGGGTAATAATAATAAAAAAAGGGTTTTTGCCCTTTCAAATTGACCGAAAGTTCTTCTTGATTTCTAGATGAATTTTTATCTAGAAATAATACTTGTACTAGAAGCTATAAACTACTTTCCTGTAAAAGAGGAAAAAAAAGGTTTAGACTTTAATCTAGAGTGGCTATGTTCAAAATGTAGGTTCTTATGATTTTATTTATTAAGAATTCATTTTAATAATTAATACTTAGTATTTATGTAAGAGTGAGTGATAAATTTCAAACTATATGAGAAAACATACATTTTATAAAATTAGGTGTATTTGAGGGTAAAGAGAAAGCAACTATAAATTGTATACACGTGATTTTTAGGCACCTATAAAATGTCCGAAAGTACAAAACTACAAAACTTCAAATAAGAGGTTCAAAATTTTAGCTTACATTAATTTTATTTTAGTTTTACGATACCTTTTTCGGCTCTAATTTTTTAGTTCTATGTAAAATAAATTGGGTGATTTACGATTGATATTTTGTGTAGTCTCAAACGTCTATGTCTAAAATCTCTACAATATAAGTCTCAAACGCCAATATCAGAAACAATCACTCCACTCAAATAGAACTCGTTGATTCAAACGAGGACTATTGCTCGAAGCTAAACGAAGTTATTTTTTAATCATTTGCTTCGAAGCTTATTTTCAAGTTAAAAAATAAAAACTTAATTTAAAAAAGTTTTGTTCTTAATTTACTTAAGTTTTGTTTTAGTTTAATGACTTCATTATATAAACAAGATATTAAAACTTATATTATTTATTTGCGATCAATTTTTATTTGTGCCTCAAGCTTCTAAATTTAAAAACTTTTACAATTTAAATCATTGTATAATATAAATAATTCTTAGAAACAATTAATTTAATTAATTAAGATTGGGTAATGCATGATTTCTACTTTTCTAAATATTTAGGATGTGACAAATATTAGTGCAATGTTTTAAGGGGATTTTGTTTGTTTGTATGCAATAATTATGTTGGGGCTGCTGTTTGCTAGTAAATTGGGTCAACATTTTCCTGATGGCTAACACTATATATGCTAGTTGGAGTACTTATTTCCCAAGGTTAGGTATTCTACTGTTCAAAATTTATCCGATTAATTAAAATTAACTATAATTTTACTCGATCTAAAATAATTTTCATCTAAAATTAAAAATCAAATTGTTAATATGTTTATATAATGGTATATATCTTTAAAGTTGTCTAAAATTCACCCACTTAATTAAAATTAAGAATGATTTCACTCAATAAAAATAATCTGTATTTAAAATTTAAAACAAATTGTTAAGATGTTTTCATAAGTGTAGGTATAGTTAAAGCTATTTAAAAATCACCTGATTAATTAAAATTGAATATGACTTTAATTAACCTAAAATAAATAACATTTAAAATTTAAATCATATTTTTAAGATGTTTATATAAGGGTATGTATTGTTAAAGTTATTAAAATTCAAGCGATTGATTGAAATTGAGTATGACTTCATTGGACCTAAAGTTAACCTGCATTTACAATTTATATCAGATTATTAAGATGTTTGCATAAGGGTAGGTTTTGTTAAAGTTGTTGAAAATTTACAAATTTGATTAAAATTGAGCATGCCTTCACTTGACCTAAAATAAGCTGCATTTAATATTTAAATCAAATTGTTAAGATGGTTACATAAGGGTAGGCATTGTTAAAGTTGTTGAAGATTCACCAGATTGACTAAAATTGAGTATGACTTCACTCGACTTCAAATATTCCGCGTTTAAAATTTAAATAAAATTCTTAAGATCTTTATATACACAAAACCGAAATTAACCCACGTTGATATATCATATCCGAAATTTGCCCGAACATTCGAATATACACCTCTAAATATTTATTTATTGTAAACCGAAATTAAACGGGTTTAGTAGGTTCAATAGGGGATTAAAAACTCGCTAATTATAATATCTACAACGATTTATAGTATATTAGTAAGTACAGTATCATTAATCATAGGGATATGGCCGATTAAAGAAACAATATACCAGATAGTTAACAATGATACTACTAATAATATTAATTATAATTATAATTAATAATATAATGACAAGCTACCAATACAATTACATAAGAAAAGAAATCTTCAACTAATGTTAGGTTGTATTGATAGCACTTATAATATTGCATTAATTCAAGTACGAAAATAAGGTTGGACATAAAATTTGTCTCATTTTCTTTTATAACATCATATTAAATTATTTCTATTTTTATTTTTGGACATAATTCATATTTATTTTTTAATTTTCATTTATATATTTAATTTATGTTTTTATCTCATGCATATGTTTCTCCTATATTTCTATAATATACTCATTCTTTTTATCTTCTCAATTATAATATTGTGAATTTTAGAACCGAATAACTTGACTATGGATTATATTCAATCTATATGAAAAAAGAATATTCAAGTGGGATTTTGATAGATTAGTTTCAATGTATATTTTCAAAAATTAACTTTTCATAATTTTTAAAAACACAAAATTAAAGTTATTTAAATTTTAAATTTTGTATTGGGATGTAAAATTCCAAGAATAAAAGTGTTTAAGTTTGACAAACAAATAAATATTTTTGCATATTTATTGAAATTGAAATCAAATTGAGTATACGAGTTTGCATAACTTTAGGGCAACTGTAGCTAGGACGAGTGTGATCTCCTAAGATTTTTAGTAAGAAACCTATAAATCCAATGCAAATGTAATGTAACAAGCTAAGCATGCTCTAAGATTAAAAAGAAATGCAAGTTTAACCCCATTATGGGTTTGTCTCGAGCCGAGGGACTCTTTAGCCATACTCTTCTTTATGGGTATGAGTTGTCGCCTTCCTTGCCTCTCAAAACCCTAATAACAATTTTTTCCTATGAGCCTCATACATTAACCTCATTGATGTTTAACAATGTCATAAAAAAATATTATCAAGTTAAGCATGTACAAGAATTAAATCTAATCTTATAAGTCTAAAATTCTTTTTGAAATCAAGAAAACAATCAATTTAAAAACTAATTTTTGTCAAACATTCCTCCAAATCAAAACATTAGTAGCTTCTCAGTGCAATGCAAATATAAAAATAATCATTCAATCATAGAGTTATGGCATGTGCATCAAGGTCAAAAACACCAACAAAAGCCTTAAGCAAACAACACCACACCAAGGTCTAAACTCATAGAGAAAACGCAATAAAATCATACTCTATTTGTTTCATAATGTTGGTTATGTTTGATAGTTTGTACGATAATTAATAAAAATAATTATGAAATGTTTTACTTTTTATTTTACAAAGGACATTAGAAATTAGCTAATAACTTTGGATGTGATTTATTAATTTCTGATTTTGTTTTTGGTTAAGTATCAATTAAGAGACTTTTACCGTTTTTGCTATCCTCCATTAAATAAATGGACCAATGAAATTGCTTTGCTCATTTTCTCAACCAATTATAAAAACTTTTCCGAGAAGAAAAATTCCAAATATAACCAATATAAAATATACCTTTCACGAAATATGTAACTAATATTATGAAACAAAGAGAGTAATATAAGGACAGAAATAGAGGTGAAATTCATGCATAAACATGACATAATTAGAGCATTTCAAATCCCTAAAATTAAAACTTTGCTAGTCTCTTGCAAATATTGAATTAAACCCAAAAAAGAACGCAAGAGCACTCAACCAATAATGGAACGAGAAAAACTATCGTATAATGATTATTGGCTCTAAAAAATTGAAAAACATACATTTTTTTATTTGGTCATAGAGAATGCAACACATAACACACCAATCATAAAAGCTTGTGATGAGTTGCACTAGCATTTCATGCACTAAGTCAGGGTCAACTCTGAGTTTTTAGAGGCCTCGGGCGAAAATAAATTAAGGACCCTAATATAAATATAAATTAATATAAATACAAAACTTATAATATCAAAAAAAATGTTACGCACTAAAAATTAAATTAAATGTTATTCGCTTTTTGTTTGATAATCGTGCATTTATAATTTAATTTAATAAACAAGGTAACAATTATCATTAACAACACTTTAACTTCGTGGTTAAATGTACAATTTAATTACATAAAGTCTCAAGTTCAATTACATATGAAGGCAAAATTTATCTATCTTTTTCATAGATCTTAGATACACGTCCTTTTTACCCTTGTCTAAGGCTGACCCTAATTAAAGTTAAAACATTTAATTCTCTATGTTAAGGTTAGTACCCATAGGGGTCACAAATAGGTCTAATTTTGAGATGATAGAGTGTATAATTTATTTATTTTTTTTTCTTAAGAGCAAGGCTAAAATAAGCCTAGCTCTAACTCTAGTAGCAATAATCAATTAATAGCATAATTTATTGCAAAGGATGACTGTTAAAGCAAGTGCCAATAATCTTAGTGATGACGTTCACTTTAAACATATAGTCGAACATGCTTTGTCTTGTACTTTAGAGAGGGTCGATAAAGATGTGTCGAATATGGGTGGTTTAAGGCTTGGAACGGTTGATGAGAGTTGTTTGATCAAAGCAACAAGAAGTGAGGCTGACTATGAGTGGCTCGAACAACCGCTCGGTCGAGCAAAGAGTGGCTCGACCGGTCGAGCGGGGGTGGCTCGGTCGAGCAACAGGTCGAGCAATGTGTGCAGAACAAGTCAGTAGCTTCTCTGGAAGCTCGCTCGACCGAGCGAGGTAGTGGCTCGGGTCGAGCGGAAGTTCAGAAGGCTACATAGGATTCTGATTTCGTCAGAATGTGAAGTGACTATGCAATTATGTGGTGCATTACTTCTATTGTTTATTGTAATGTTTATTGTCATAGTTAATTGGATGTTAATTGTGGTTTATGGTGATTTACGAGGGAATACTAAGGGTGATGAATACTTGGCTATAAATAAGATTCATCACCCATAGTAACATACAACACAAACACACATATTGTTGAGAGGGCTATTGCATTGTTAGAAGCTTGAGAGTGTTCTTACTTTGCTTTAGTATTTGTGGTCTTGAGAGATTGTTCTCGAGACAAGGAAGGTTTATTATACTTGTAATTGTTGAATTCATTATAATAAACTATATTTGAGGGGGAGGTATTCAAGATACCTCATAAACACTTGTGTTCATTTTTGCATTATATTTTTCATTTGTTTTTCTTTGTTAAACCTCTTTGAGGCTTACGCTTTCAATTGGTATCAGAGCGGGAGTGTTTCTTGGGCTATTTGGAGTGTGAAAGTGAGGTTCAAAGAACAAGAAAGACACAATGACTGATGGGAAAAGTTTCTCTATTCAATTGTTTGATGGAAGAATCAATTTTTCCATATGGAAGAGCTCGGTGGAAGATTTTTTGGTGCAACAAGGCATCGATGATGCACTTTTGAAGGAGAAGCCAAATCATGTAGAAGCAGCAAGATGGACACAAATGAGAAAGAAGGCGGTAAGCACAATCCGGCTTGCCATTGCACCCGAAATCAAGTATCACTACTTGAAAGAGACCGATCCCGGTGAGTTGTTGGAAAAATTACAAGCGGTGTATGCTTCCAAATCCCTAACTAATAAACTTTGCTTGAGGTGGGAGTTGTATCAACTCATGAAGGATGAGGATACAACAATGCAAGACCACATTAACACATTTAACAAGTTGGTGTGCCAATTGTTAAACGCCGATGAAAAGTTGACCGATGAAGAACAAGCGTTACTACTTTTGGCTTCACTTCCCAAGGACTATAGAAACATAGTCCAAACATTGCTCATAGGTAGGGATTCTATCACTCTTGATCAAGCATTGGTGGCATTGAGAGAGAATGATAGGTTCATGGTGAGAAGAGAGGGGGAAGAAAAAAAGAATGTTGGGGAAGGCTTGTTTAGTGAGGAGTCTAATAGGGGAAGAAGCAAGGAAAAATATCAAGGAAGGGGTAAGTCTCGTGGGAGGGGTGACCTTAGTGACAAAGAGTGTTACTATTGTAAGAAAAAGGGGCACATACAAATGATGTGCAAAGAGTTTAAGGAAGACCTTAAGAAAATGAGAAACTTAAGGGATAGTGGAAGGAATGAGAGTGAGAGTAGCGGGAATGCCGCTCTAGGCTTTGTTGATGATGATGATGATGTTCTACTAGTTGATGGGGGAGTGGTTCATAGTAAGGAATGGGTAATAGACTCCGGTTGCTCATTCCACATTTGTTGTGAGAAAGGAAAATTTACTAAGCTTAGTTATGGTGATTATGGCCTTGTTACTTTACCAAATGATGAAAAGGTGAAAGTAGAAGGTATTGGTGAGGTTATGATTGAGACTCATGAAGGTGTCAAAAGAAGACTTGGTGATGTAAGGTATGTACCTAAGTTTGAGAGGAACCTTATTTCATTAGGTAGACTTGAGAGTAAAGGATGCACTTTCAAAGCAAGTGGAGGGGTTTTGAAAGTCATTAGAGGGAGCATGGTGCTCATGAAGGGAGTAAGGAGTAAGAGGAACTTGTATGAGTTACAAGTTAATTGTGGTAGCCTAGGCCACAAAGGTGTTGATGATAGTGTGTTTGGGTCAAGGAGAGTTACTTTTGCGGATGATAAGAGTATTGGACTTGAGGGGGAGATTGTTAAAGCAAGTGCTAATAATCTTAGTGATGACGTTCACTTTAAACATATAGTCGAACATGCTTTGTCTTGTACTTTAGAGAGGGTCGATAAAGATGTGTCGAATATGGGTGGTTTAAGGTTTGGAACGGTTGATGAGAGTTGTTTGATCAAAGCAACAAGAAGTGAGGCTGACTGTGAGTGGCTCGAACAACCGCTCGGTCGAGCAAAGAGTGGCTCGACCGGTCGAGCGGGGGTGGCTCGGTCGAGCAACAGGTCGAGCAATGTGTGCAGAACAAGTCAGTAGCTTCTCTGGAAGCTCGCTCGACCGAGCGAGGTAGTGGCTCGGGTCGAGCGGAAGTTCAGAAGGCTACATAGGATTCTGATTTCGTCAGAATGTGAAGTGACTATGCAATTATGTGGTGCATTACTTCTATTGTTTATTGTAATGTTTATTGTCATAGTTAATTGGATGTTAATTGTGGTTTATGGTGATTTATGAGGGAATACTAAGGGTGATGAATACTTGGCTATAAATAAGATTCATCACCCATAGTAACATACAACACAAACACACATATTGTTGAGAGGGCTATTGCATTGTTAGAAGCTTGAGAGTGTTCTTACTTTGCTTTAGTATTTGTGGTCTTGAGAGATTGTTCTCGAGACAAGGGAGGTTTATTATACTTGTAATTGTTGAATTCATTATAATAAACTATATTTGAGGGGGAGGTATTCAAGATACCTCATAAACACTTGTGTTCATTTTTGCATTATATTTTTCATTTGTTTTTCTTTGTTAAACTTCTTTGAGGCTTGCGCTTTCAATGACCTTAAGCCCAACTTAGCACTTCTAAATATAGAATAAATACAATTTTTCATTTTCTAATTGTTTCAATTTTAGAGTTGTCTAAATTTGATTTAGTTAATTGAAACAATATATTTCTCAATTCAACTTGAAATAAGGCACAGAAAAAAACAAATTAAATTATCATAATATCCTACACACATGGATTGAAATCAAGACAAGCCGAAAAATTATACTCAAAATCATCATCATTATCATAACCACTATATCCCTCTCAAAAAAATCTATGATTAAGGATACGGCCAAAAAATTCATCTAATTCAAGAAAATTTCCAAAGAAATCCACAAGCCAAACAGATTCGCTCGAACATCTGAATGTACACCTCCAAATATTTTTTTTAAAGTACACCGAAATTAAATGGGTTTAGTAGGTTCCAATAGGGGATTAAAAAATGGCTTATTATAATATCTACAATGATGTATAATTGTATAGTATATTAGTAATAAGTATAGTATCATTAATCATTGGGATATGGCCGATTAAAGAAACAATATACCAATTAGTTAACAATGATACTACTAATAATATTAATTATAATTATAATTAATAATATAATGACAAGCTACCAATACAATTACATAAGAAAAGAAATCTTCAACTAATGTTAGGTTGTATTTAGACTTGGGAAAATTTGATCCGACCCGAAAATGAACCCGGGACCCGACCCGACAAAACCCGAACCCGACCGACCCGAAAGCGACTTAATCCGAAACATGAACCCGATAATTACCCGACCGAAAATGACCCGACCGGAAACCGACCCGTTTTGACAGATATAATATCAATTTTTAGAGTAATTTCAATGTTAGAATTCATTTCAAATAAAATTTTAGTTTTCAAAGTATCTCAACATATTGAGTATATCACTTGAACCCTAAAACTCATCAATAGATATCAAAAAACACGTATTTAACGTCTTTTTAGCCATCGTAATTATTTTTCTTTAAAAACTGGACGTTATAATCATCTTAATTGAATACATGTATCTTGTTAAATCAGTCAAATGAGCTTTTAATTCTTCTACATTTCAGTAAGCAAATCAATATAATTTATACGAACGTTTCGCACGTTTGAATGAGCTTTTCAAAAAACGAATGTCGCTACCCTAAATTATAAAACGCGTATCTTATAAGACGAAATAAGTACTTAGTTAGTTGTATATCTTTCCAACATGAAAATTGTGAAGATAATTTTAACGTCATTTTTATCTTACGTTACAATTATAATAAACAAAATAACTTTTATAAAGCGCGTATCTTACAAGTCTTTCAAAATAAGTATTAATTCCCCTATTTTTCTTGCACTTAAATGAACCTGACATACCAACTATTTTTTGAAAATCGTACATGTAATTTCTCTAATGATTTTTTTTAGACATTTTAATGATTTTTTTTTTTATGTTGAATTAGTCGATTGGATATTCTAATGTTTTATGGTAACCCGTTGGGTCAATCCGAACCGACCCGAAACCCAGAGTGATCCGACCTGAAACTGACCTGATCCAAAACCCGACCGACCGACCGTTTTCCCAGGTCTAGTTGTATTGATAGCACTTATAATATTGCATTAATTCAAGTACGAAAATAAGGTTGGACATAAAATTTGTCTCATTTTCTTTTATAACATCATATTAAATTATTTCTATTTTTATTTTAGGCATAATTTATATTTACTTTTTTGTTAGAGTATATAACATATCTTGGGGCCTCAACCATCAGCTTAAGCTTTTAGTTGAATTGGTTCCTTAACATGGTATCAGAAGTCAACGTGAGAGGTCACGGGTTCAAATCTCAACCACCCCTCATTTAAAGTGGAATATTCAGCGCCTATGCGCATCCACACTTCTAGCCCAATGGGGTCTCGTGTGAGGGGGCGTGTTAGAGTATATAACATATCTTGGGACCTCAACCATCAGCTTAAGCTTTTGGTTGAGTTGGTTCCTTGACAGCTTTTGGTTGAGTTGGTTCCTTGTCATGGTATCAGAAGCCAATGTGACAAAAGGTCACGGGTTCGAATCTCAACCACCCCTCATTCAAAGTGGAATATTGAGCACCATGTATGAGGAGAACATGTGTTGCATCCACACTTCTAGCCCAAAGGGCTCTCGTGTGAGGGGGCGTGTTAGAGTATATAACATATCCTGGGGCTTCAACCATCAACTTAAGCTTTTGGTTGAGTTGGTTCCTTGACATTTTTAATGCTCATCTACACATTTAATTTATATTTTTATTGCATGTATATGTTTCTTCTATATTTCTATAAAATACACTCATTTTTTTTATCTTCTCAATTGTAATATTGTTAATTTTAGAATCAAACTTTGACTATGAATTATACTCAATCTATATGAAAAAAATATATTCAAGTGGGATTCTAATAGATTCGTTTTAATGTATATTTTCAAAAATTAACTTTTCATAATTTTTAGAAACACAAAATTAGAGTTATTTAAATTTTAAATTTTGCATCGGGATGTAAAATTCAAAGAATAAAAGTGTTTAAGTTTGACAAACAAATAAAAAGTTGAAATTAAAAACAAATATGTTTGCTTATTTATTGAAATTGAAATCAAATTGAGTATACTAGTTTGCATAATCTCAGGGCAACTATAATTAGGACGAGTGTGATCTCCTAGAATTTGTTTTACGAAGAGAATTAGAAATTAGCAAATAACTTTGGAATGTGATTTATTAATTTCTAATTTTGTTTTTGGATAAGCATCAATTAAGAGACTTTTACCGTTTTTGCAATCCTCCATTAAATAAATGGACAGTTGAAATTACTTCACTCATTTTCTCAACCAATCATAAAAACTTTTCAGAAAAAAAAAGTTTTCAAATGTAACCAACATAGAGAAACACCCATCACGAAATATGTAACTAAAATTATGAAACAAAGAGTAATATAAGGACAAAAATAGAGGTGAGATTCATGCATAAACCTGACATATTAGAGCATTTCAAATCCCTAAAATCAAACTTTGCTAGTCCCTAGCAAATATCAAATTGAATCCGAAAAAGAAGATAAGGACACTCAACCAATAATGGAACAAGATAAATTAACGTACAATGATTATTGACTCTAAAAAATTAAAAACTTACATTTTTTTATTTAGTCATAGAGAATGCAACACATAACACACCAATCATACAAGCTTGTGCAAAATTTTCCATAGCAATCACATGGTGTTTTAACAAATCTAGCTCACTTTGTGGGCAATTTTGCACTCAAGTATTTCAACCATCTCATTTGTTTTGGGATTCTACACCCTAATGACTCGTGTGAAGAGAGTCTCTAACCATAAGTTGCAGTAGCATTTTATGCACTTAAAAGTCAGGGTCGGCCTTGAGTTTTTAGAAGTTCGGAACGAAAAATAAATTAAAAACCCTACTGTAAATATAGATTAATATAAATACAAAACTTATAATATCAAAAAAATGTTACACACCAATAATTGAGTTCGATGTTATCTCTTTTTGTTTGATAATCGTGCATTTATAATTCAATAGTTAGTAAAAAAGGTAAAAATTATCATTAACAACACTTTAACTTGGTGATGTGCAATTTAATTACACAAAGTTCAAGTTCAATTGCATACGAAGGTAAATTTATTTACCTTTTTTCGTGGACGTTGGATACAAGCCCATTTCACCCTTGCCTAGGGCCAACCCTACTTAAAGTTAAATACTCAACTCTCAAGTCTCTAGGTCAATAGGGGTCACAAAATGGTCTAATTTTGAGGTGATAGAGTGTATAAGTTGCTTTTTTAGCGCTTGCTATGCACGTGCTCCCCTAAGAAATCCTATCTAATATAAAATTTTAATTTAATAAACTAACAACCTTTTAATAGTTAAACGATTCTTTTTCCAATATAATGCTTATACCAAAATTATTTCCCAATCATTACATATCCCCATCGACATCCAGTGCTATGTCGCCATTTGTTCTTCCAGCTTCCATGACCATTCCTCCACATCCATCGCCTCCGCATACAATCATTACATATCAGCATGCTAATCAACGACGAGCACTTGCTCTTAATATCATCGCAGAGGTTGACGAGTCTACACCATCCTCATCCACCGATGCGCACAACAATAGTGGTCGGGAATTGTAGTTTAACATACTTTGTATCAATTTACATGGCTTGAACTTCTTGTATCACTGTCCAAGGTTGTAATATATGTTCGTATTATTTTCATAATTAATGTTTACAAATCAAGCTGGTTCGTAGTTGATTATTGTGGAATACATGGTATTGAACTAGTATAATGCAGGTCGTGCTAACTATTTATGGGAATTGAAAGAAAAAAATAAAATGTTGCACGGACATAGAGCAAACCGCCACATGAGATAGCGGTTTACCAGGAAAAATCCGCCACATGAGATGGCGGTTTTCCCTAACCAAATCGCTACTTCATGTGGCGGTTTATTGGTTAATGCAAACCGCCATCTCATTTGGCGGTTTTGTCTGAAAAATTTAAAAAAATAAAAAAAAATTACCACATGGACGGTATTTCGAGAAATACGTTTTCATTTCATGCAAAGTGAGAATAAGTTATAAAACTTGCAAGTGGGAAAAGATTCTAGTTAAACTAATCAAAGAGAAATTGTGGGTTTCCATTAACTAAGAAAATAAAATACTATACTTATTCTAGTAGAAATACTAATGATCTCAACTAAAAAAGTGATTATGTTCTTAAATAAACTTAGTTAATCCACAACTAACAAACCCACATTAAAATGGTTTTATGAAGTTAATTGCTTGATGATAATCAACCCAAAATGTATAGACTTTGATAATGTTAAACTTTAAGCTTTGTTACAAAATCACGCAGAACAATGCCATAAAACAATAATATTACAGACTAATTCCACATGCTAACCAAAATTTTCATGTTTCACTATTGAATCATCAAATTTCCAAAAAACAATTTAGCTTTTCCGGCAAGTTTAGGTTGATGATGGTGATGAAACCCTAGAAGAAGGAGCATAAACTGAGAGGAGAAGAAAAAAACAAAATTAATACCCAGAAAACGATTCAGATCGAAAAATTAACAAAAGCAACAAAATTAGTACCACAAAACCCTAAATTATATCACACAAAGTGAGAAAAATTTAAGCAACGAAGGGAATTGAGGGTTATGAATAAGGAAGAATTGAAGGTAAGCCATAGAGAGTGGCGAGAAGAAAATGACAAGGAATAACAACGAGAATGGCGAGAAGGAAATGGCGAGATGACTGAGAATGAAAAGCGTAAATGAGAAAGAACAGGGAAGGAAAATAAAAAGGCATGAATATAGGATGACATGACAAAAGAACTATGGACATTGCAAATGTGAATAATGTTATTGCAAAGGATGACCTTAACCCTAGCTTAGCACTTCTAAATACATAATAAATACAATTTTTTTTTCTAATTTTTTGCATTTTAGAGTTCTTTAAAATTGATTCAATTAATCGAAACAAAGTATCATATTCAAATCAAATTATCATGATATCTACATATACACACGCAAATTAAAATCAACATAAGTCAAAAAATCATATTCAAAATCACCATCATCATATTCAGTACATCCTGATAATAAAAAACTATGTCAGAATCTGTGAAAAAAAAAAACAATAACTCATATCCATAATTCAAGATGCAGTCAAAAACTTCATTAGGTCAAGAAAAATCAATAAAGAAAAAAATCATAATCAAAATCCACCGCCCCAAACAACCGAATATAGACCACTACATGTATATAGGCATGGCCACGGTCCGGGTTGGTCCAGTTCCGTTCCGGTTCCATCCGGTTCCGGTTCCATTTGGAACCTGTCGCGAACGGTTCCGGTTCCGGGCGGTTCCAAACGGTTCCTTGGCGGTTCATGAGGCGGTTCCGGCGGTTCCAACTCACGGGACGGGCGGGTCGGACCATCGGTTCCATTTTTATTTTTTCTTTAAATATTTATATAATAAAAAAATACTATAATATCGCGGACGTACCTTTGATGATTACTTGATTATTAGCGAAATTCATTGCATGTCAAGTTGTCATCGTTATTGAAATATTTACTAAAAAGAATGAAAAAAATAAATTAATAAGAAACGAATCAATGATAATGTCGATAAAGATGATTAATAAAAAAAGAGGGAGACTATGGACTTGAACCTAGTACCCAAATGAATACTAAGCTGCCTACGTATCCCGAAGGAATCAAAGCCCACGTAGTTCTTTGTCATACCTTTTATTTATAGTTGTTGAATGTTGATTTATCGTTGTCGTTTGTCGGATTGATCCTATTCGTCTTCGTCATCATCATGTGGTTGATTAGATGCTTCCGCTGACTCTCCTCCTGACGATGATGCAGATGTATCCATCATCATCCATGGATCATCATCGTCGTCTTGATCATCATCATTCCTTAGTCCTTGTGTTCGAATCTCCGCTTGATCCCAATCTTTCTTGCAAACACATATTTGAATACTATGTGGAGCAAGACGAGATCGCTTTTCGTCCAAAACTCTTCTACCTGCACTAAAAGCAGACTCCGACGCAATTGTTGACGCGGGAATTGCAAGGATATCCTTTGCAATTCTCGATAAAATGAGAAATTTAACAGATTTTTCTTTCCACAACTCCAAAATATCATAGATACTTTGGTCTATTTCAAAGTGGTGTTTAAGATAACTATCTAGTTCTAAATATGAGGTCGAGGAAGAAGAAGATGATCCTACAAAACTATCATCTTGAGTCATTATGTTAGCTATTACCGAATTATAGTAAGAGGGACGTGCCGAAACGCTAGCACGCCTAGACATATCGCGTTTCGGGTTATATACACTAGCGTAAAAATCATAGAGTTCTGCTAAATATTTTTTACATGTTTCTACATAATTATGTACATCAGTAGACGGGCGATCTAACGATTGGTAATAAAATCCTATTACTTTAGTAAGGACCTCAGTTTTAAAACGTGGGTCCAAAATGGTTGCGATTCCATAAATATAAGAAAAATCGGTAAAATATGCTTGCCATTTTTCCATCATATCTGCAAGAATCGGCCTCAATTTTGGGTTAGTATCTTCATGTGTATATTTAAGGAGATGATAAAAAATAGTAATACATTCACTTATTACTAAGTGAACGTTCGGTTCATAAACATAAGAAAAAATCTTAGTCGCGTGGTCATTCGCTTCTAATATGTTATGTACACCTATAGCTAATTCCCAAGTGTCATCAGCTATGAAACTATCTGTACACTCACTATATAGTTGTGCTATTACTGGGCGATAAGCAATCGCCTTTCTTAATAAATCGTTGGTTGAGCCCCAACGTGTAGGAGTATCTAATGACCAATACACTTTTTTAAGTTGGTATTGGTCACATAATTGTTTATATCGTCTTTTTATCTTTCCGATCCTAAGCCATTTCACTATATCCCTAATTGGTTCTAATAAATCACTTAATTGTTTTATGCCTGCTTGGCAAGATAAGTTAATTATATGCGCACAACAACGTATGTGTAATAAGCTACCCCAAGGATTAAACTAAAAGCAGGTTCGTTAAACAAAAGTTCTATACATTTAATGTTCGCGGTTGCATTATCAGTTGAACAACAAAATATTTTATCTAATAAGTTCCATTCTCTACATATCTCTACTAATCTATATTTTATGTTTTTACCGGTATGTCTTTCTGGCATTGTCTCAAAAGCAATTATTCTTTTTTGCATAATCCAATTTCGATCTATCCAGTGTGCTGTTACACACATATAAGGTTCTAAATGTGGGGGAGCAGACCAAATGTCAGTTGTTATGCTAACCCTACCATTAAACGATTTAAACATTTCAACTAATTCATAGCGCATTGATTCGTATAATTTAATTGTGCGTCTTTTAAGAGTGCTCCTAGGGATTGCTCTATATTGTGGTTGCAAAGTTTTTCTATTGAGACGCTCGTATGCCCTACTTTCACCATGGTTAAAAGGCAATTCATCACAAATTACATACCTAGAAAATTCATCAATCATGTCATTACGATTGTATCTAAAAGGCATACCTGTGATGGGAATGTCCCATTGTGTCTGTCGGCTTCCACTTGTGGTCCCGCTCCCGCTTGCTGCATGAGTTTCTTTTGTGATTCCATGCTTCTTTGCCAAATGTTTGTTAAAAGATCCCGTACCACCACCTAACACGTATTCACAAAACACAATAAATAAATGTTTATAAAATATGAATATATAATGTATCAATGTATTATGTATGTCAGTATGTATAAAAAACTTAAAAAGTATTTACCTCTGGCGAAACTGTATGAAACTAAGGGCTTTACTCCTTGACTTTCACAAATTTGACAAGTGCATAAGAAAATATCTGGATTCTTGGTTGGTTCTTTTGTGAAATACGACCACACATGTGAAACAGCTCTATCACTAGGAGGTGGCATTTCCGGAAAAGGTTTTCTTACCGGTTCATCTTCATCTAAATAAATAATTTAAAATTATAAAACTATAATTAAATAAATAAATAATTTAAAGTTTAATTAATTTGAAGAATAAAATTATAAAACTAACCGATAGTTTGGAAATTGACTCGTCTACCACGAGCTTGTCTTTGTTGTTGTTGTTCTCCTTGTTCTTCATGTGATCTTGTTGATGACTGTCGAGATATATTTATCCCAATTGGGGTCGTTGGTTCCTCTTCTTGTTCTTCTTCTTCATCAATTTGTATTTTTCTTTCCATTTCTTCTGCATAATTATGTAACTCCGGGTCGTACCCTTCCGGATAATTATGTTCATAATTATAATTACTAATGGAAGGTGTTGTTGATACCGACGGAGTAGAAGTGGCCTTTCTTTTGGACGAACTGGAACCTCCCAATGATTTTGCCACTTTAGTAACTTTTTTTGTGGCTTTTTTCAAAAATGAAGACATGATTGATAATATTGAAGTAATAATAGAAATATAGAATTAAGAAATAAATAAATAATTAATTATGTAACTAACTAAATTAAGAAATAATTAAAAGACTAATTATTTAATTAAGAGAATAATTGCGTAATTAAAGAATTAAGTAGAGAGAGTAGGAGAAGAGATGAGTTGTGAATGAAAATGATTGAAATTGATGAGTATTTATAATGAAAAATGCAACGGCTAGTTCAACAGTCATAAACGGTAACTTTTGGCAAACCGGTTCCATGGAACCGGTGGGCCGGTTCAACCGGACCGGTCCCGGTTCCACGGAACCGTTGAGCCGGTTCAACCGGACCGGTTCCAGAACCGGTTCCATGGAACCGTTGGACCGGTTCTCCCGGACCGGTTCCGGTTCCAAACCGCGGGTTTTTTACCCGGTTCACGACGGTTTTTCCGGCGGTTTCACAGTTTCGCGGTTCGGTGCGGTTCGGAACCTGTCGCAAACGGTTCCGGATCCGGTTCCAAGCGGTTCGGGACCGGTTCGGTTCCGGGTAACCCGGCCCGTGGCCATGCCTACATGTATATAAGCAAAAATATTTTAATATAAAAATCGGGTAATAGCCAATTAGCATGCAGTTTCGTGACGATTCACTATTAAAAAAAAACCCACCCGCATGCTATTCAAAGTCGTGGTGTGGACTTGTGGATTCCATTTCACCACAATTTCCAGTTTTCTAATTCAATCTTCTTAGTCCTCTCTCTTTTTTGCTTTATACTCTCGCCTTGCCTAGGGTTTCTGCCTACTTCTAAGGTTAGCTCTTTATTTAGATTTCATTTTTTGTGTCTGATGTTCTATCTCAATTATTCATATTGATGTTCATTTTGATTTTGATTTTGATTTTGATTTTTATAGTTATGTTATTATAAATCCTTTTTATGCTACCGATTTACTTGCGATCTTAGCTTGTTGCTATACGCGGATGTTTTTTTTTTTTATTTTTTTGGCAGATTACGTGAATTTGGTTCTTTTTCTGGTTCGTATGCTTGTGTTTCTCAGTTTCTTAGTAGATCTACTGCTTCGCATCATATTTAAATTTTTATGTTTCACTGATTGAATTGCAAGCATTTTAATTAATTTTCTAGTAGCTTTTTAAATTACAGTCAAGCAAATGATCAATCATCAACTGTAAAAGTGAGTTTTAATATGCATAATCAACCATAATCAAAGTTTTTTTGGTCAAAGTAAGTTTTAACAGTTGTAATGATCAACAAAATTAACTATTTATAGTGGAATTCAAGCTTCAACAGTAAAAAAATCAGTAAAATTGTTTAAGTGAAAGTAAGTTGAATCAGTTATAATTTAAGCTCATTATAAACAAATTGAAGAGAACAAGGACCAAGCTAACAACTGAGATTTAAATTCTCACCACAAGAACAGTATTAAATTACTCCCTCCATCCCTATGAAATTGCATCATTTAACTCAATAATGAGAAAGCTTTTGGAGTCAAATGACGCTATATCAATCAGACAGAGGGAGTGACAATTTTACTTTTCACTTGCGCGAGATTGTTCAATATTAGTCTTTTGGTTGATCTGATGCTTTAGTTTAATGTTTTGCTATTTTAGCCCCAATGTTAGCTGCTAATTCATACAGAAAAATTGTTCTGTAAACATCTTGTAGTGTGTATTTGTATAGTGATTGGTTACATACTTACATGAATGTTTGTGCTGATAGTTTTTATTGATTCTTTACATATGCACCAGTGTATTGTATTTGTCTTTTAAGAGTTTGAGAATTTTTAGTTGTCTTTGGTGTCTAAATTCAGTGTTAATCTAATTGCAGGTTAACAGTTCTTAAGTGATCATGGGCAAGGAAAAGATTCACATCAGTTTGGTGGTTATTGGCCATGTCGACTCTGGCAAGTCTACCACTACTGGTCATTTGATCTACAAGCTTGGAGGTATTGACAAGCGCGTGATTGAAAGATTCGAGAAGGAAGCTGCTGAGATGAATAAGAGATCCTTCAAATATGCCTGGGTGCTTGACAAGCTGAAAGCAGAGCGTGAGCGTGGTATTACCATTGACATTGCTTTATGGAAGTTTGAGACTAACAAGTACTACTGCACTGTCATTGACGCTCCTGGACATCGTGACTTCATCAAGAACATGATTACTGGAACTTCCCAAGCTGACTGTGCTATACTTATCATTGACTCCACCACTGGAGGTTTTGAGGCGGGTATTTCCAAGGATGGTCAAACCCGTGAGCATGCACTTCTTGCTTTCACCCTTGGTGTGAGGCAAATGATTTGCTGCTGCAACAAGGTATGATGAAATAATCGTGTCCTTTGGTTTGTCTTAATACAAGTCCGTAGTTTTTTACTTCTGTTCACTGACTCCTTGTTTGCTAGAACAGATGGATGCCACAACCCCCAAATATTCGAAAGCTAGGTATGATGAAATTGTGAAAGAGGTCTCTTCGTACCTCAAGAAGGTTGGTTACAACCCAGACAAAATCCCATTCGTACCCATTTCCGGGTTTGAGGGTGACAATATGATAGAGAGGTCTACCAACGTTGACTGGTACAAGGGACCAACACTTCTTGAGGCCCTTGACTTGATCAACGAGCCAAAGAGGCCATCAGACAAGCCCCTCCGTCTTCCTCTCCAGGATGTCTACAAGATTGGAGGTATTGGAACTGTGCCTGTGGGACGTGTCGAGACTGGTATCCTAAAGCCTGGTATGGTTGTTACCTTCGGTCCTACTGGCCTGACCACTGAAGTTAAGTCAGTTGAGATGCACCATGAGTCTCTTCCAGAGGCTCTTCCTGGTGACAATGTGGGTTTTAATGTGAAGAATGTTGCTGTCAAGGATCTCAAGCGTGGCTACGTGGCTTCAGACTCTAAGAACGACCCTGCTAAGGAAGCAGCAAATTTCACTGCACAGGTCATTATTATGAACCATCCTGGACAGATTGGAAATGGTTATGCCCCTGTGCTGGACTGCCACACCTCTCACATTGCTGTTAAGTTTTCTGAGCTAATGACCAAGATTGATAGACGTTCAGGTAAGGAGCTCGAGAAAGAGCCTAAGTTTTTGAAGAATGGGGATGCTGGTATGGTGAAGATGATTCCCACCAAGCCCATGGTAGTGGAAACTTTTGCCGAGTACTCACCGCTTGGTCGCTTTGCCGTTAGAGACATGAGGCAGACTGTTGCCGTGGGTGTCATCAAGAATGTCGAGAAGAAAGAACCCACTGGTGCTAAGGTCACCAAAGCTGCTCAGAAGAAGAAATGACCCGTTTTTGTATTGTTCGCAGTACATGAGCATTCCAAAGCTGATTATTATAAAGATTACGCGATGTATGTTATTAGTATCTCTGTTGTACGCTTACGTCTTCATTTGGTGTATTTTAGTCTAGCCTTGTCCCCGACGTCCAGTGCACATTCACAGAATTGGGTGCTTGATCGTCGGTGGTAAGGTTTTGAACTTGTTTGTGTATTTTATTCATAAATATACCGAGTATACAGTATGTATACTCTATACTACAAGTACATTAGTACTATATATAATAATATATGATGTATAATAGAAGTGTTGTGAAGAGTTTTCTATTGTTGTAGACTTTTGGTCACCATATATATATATATATATATATATATATATATATATATGAGAAAATTATAATAAACTACCTATTCTATACCCCTCTTTGCAAAAAACTACCTTATCTAAAATTTTTTGTAATTATATAATACATTTCTTTGTAAAAGACTACCTTATGACGCTTTTTAGGGTTTGACCGTTAAAAGTAACCATTGACTATCACGTGATAGTCACGTGATCTGAATGGATTCCATACCCTGTATTCAATCAGCTCAAATGTCCACCATTTTCGCATAAACCTCAAATGTCTTATTCTGTTTCGGATACTGCTTCTTAAATACTTGAACCGTAACTCCTAGCTCCTACATCTACATATATATACCTACTCTTAAAACTAATATCCACCATTGATGGCAAATACTTAATATTCTGTATATTCTTTTTCAATGTAATCCAAGGTTTCAGTGGTTCCTTCTTAATCAATTCCTCGGCTTTCTAAACAATCTCTTGCTTATACCCCGGAACAATAGAACACTCCTTACTCCAGTATAAAGAACCATGATTGCAAGTAAAATCTTCTTTCTTCATCACAATCTCTCGTGATGCAACACTTTCACCACCATTTTCACCATCAACAAAACCTTAAATTTCACGAGATTTAATAAATATGCAACAATTGAATAAAGCAATAAAGGAATGTAAACTTTAAGTTTCATTTGTTCTTGTATGGACTACTACATACCCTTCGGGCTTCAAAGTCCTTCCAATTTCTTCAGAAACTTCCGAATATTTGTTCAATTTGTCTATTCTTCCATCACTGCCGTAGAAAATGAAATCAAAGGTCACGTGATTCAAAGCAGATCTTGGAGAGAGAAAACCTTCGGTAATCAGATCTTGGAAAATCGAAGAGTAAAATTGGAGAGAGAAGAAGGGGAAGCAACTGATTCAAAGCAGCGTGAAATGAAGAAGAAGGCGTGTTTTACAAGGTCACGTGACTATCACGTGATAGTTAATGGTTAATTTTAACGGTCAAACCTTAAAAACCGTCATAAGGTAGTCTTTTGCAAAGAAATGTATTATATAAGATAGTTTTTTGCAAAAAATTTTAAATAAGGTAGTTTTTTACAAAGAGGAGTATAGAATAGATAGTTTATTATAATTTTCTCTCTCGATATATATATATATATATAATTATACGCTATGATATTTCTATTTCTTGCTATGTTTACTCTTATGTGGGCTAAAATAAAGCAAAATATTGCCATGTCACCGAATTGCAATTCTACTTGTACAAAATTTTGCATTTTTCAATGCTAATTTAGCATGGGTGATCCTATTATTAGACATACTTGTATTAAGAGCAAATATTTAAAGTAAAAAATAAAAGTAAAACTATACATTAAAAATAACTAGTGGTGATTTTAAAAGTGAATAAAAGACAGAAAATATAATAATACGAGGAAGATGAAGAAAAAAGTATGATGATCATCTCATATTTTGAGGAGGAGGAAAATATTTTCCCTTTAATATTTATTTAATATTTACCCTTATAATGAAGAAACTAGAGCTTTTATTTCTTCTTTTTCATCCCTTTACACTTATTTCTTATTATTACCAACAATAATATTCTTGTATTCTTTTAGTTTTCTACTTTAATAAGTACAACATTATTACAATAAGAATTCAGATTGTAAAATAAAACAAGAAATTTATTTCAAATATATTACATGAATTTGAAAACGAAAAAACATAACTAAGCGTAACTAAATTCAAACTAAAAACTACAGTGAAATTAACTAAAATTTAAATTTATTATTTAAATTTTTCAAAACACTAAATTTGTACCAAACTTAAATTTTCATACAACGTAAAAAAAAAGAATTCAGATTGTAAAATAAAAAGTCCTAGCAACTCTTTGTTGTTTATTGGAATTGCAAACGGATTTGAAATATGACAAATACTTAGCTTTTCTTATTTATGCTTGCTTTGAAGCTTAAACTATACGCAGTTCCATTTGTATTTGTTTTAGACATTTCAATACATGAAACTATATTTGAACTTATTTCATGATCCAACACTTAAATATACCAAAAAGTAAATATACCTGGATCCACCCTTAAATGTGGGAGGTGTGGCAGTCGAGGACTGGAGCATAACCGTTTCCGATCTGTCTAGGGTGGTTCATGATGATGACCTGAGCAGTGAAGTTAGCAGCTTCCTTGGCAGGGTCGTTCTTGGAGTCGGAAGCAACGTAACCACGCTTGAGATCCTTCACAACAACGTTCTTCACGTTGAAACCAACATTGTCACCAGGGAGAGCCTCTGGGAGACTCGTGGCGCATCTCAACGGACTTAACTTCAGTGGTCTCGTGGTGCATCTCAACGGACTTAACTTCAGTGGTCAGACCAGTAGGACGGAAGGTGACAACCATACCAGGCTTCAAGACACCAGTCTCAACACGTCCCACAGGCACAGTTCCAATACCTCCAATCTTGTACACATCCTGAAGTGGGAGACGGAGGGGCTTGTCTGATGACCTCTTTGGCTCGTTGATCATGTCAAGAGCCTCAAGGAGAGTTGGTCCCTTGTACCAGTCAAGGTTGGTGGACCTCTCAATCATGTTGTCACCCTCAAACCCAGAGATGGGAACAAATGGGATTTTGTCAGGGTTGTAACCGACCTTCTTGAGGTATGAAGAGACTTCCTTGACGATTTCATCGTACCTAGCCTTGGAGTACTTGGGTGTGGTGGCATCCATCTGATACAAGGAACAAAATGTGTCAGAACTATACAAGCATTAAGAGAAGCTTTCTCAGCAACTTGAGAAATTGCAAGTGCATCTAATGAAAGGACTTGTTAAATTATACCTTGTTACAGCAGCAAATCATTTGCTTCACTCCAAGAGTGAAAGCAAGCAAGGCGTGCTCACGGGTCTGACCATCCTTGGAGATACCAGCCTCAAAACCTCCAGTTGTGGAGTCAATAATGAGGATAGCACAGTCAGCCTGAGAGGTACCAGTAATCATGTTCTTGATAAAGTCACGGTGACCAGGGGCATCAATAACTGTGCAGTAGTACTTGTTGGTCTCAAACTTCCACAAGGCAATATCAATGGTAATACCACGCTCGCGCTCAGCCTTGAGCTTGTCAAGCACCCAGGCGTACTTGAAGGACCTCTTGTTCATCTCAGCAGCTTCCTTCTCAAATCTCTCGATCACACACAAAATTATATATTTAGAACTTCGTCACAGTTTTCATGGCCTTACACTACTGTGGTGCATCAGCTTTACCCAACATACATGATTTCAAATGAAATCACTCAAAAAACAAAATATGGACGGAAAAACAGGCAAATAACAATCCAAAGTGAAAAGCAGTTTTGATTGCTAGTTTTGACTAAAACCTTAAAATCAATATGAAGATTTACGACCATTTCACAAGATAGAGATATTTGAATGTCAAATATTGCTTTTTGTCTATTTCAATTATAATGGTGGGCCATAAATGCTTTGAAGGTCTGTAAAATCACATCTGATAAATCATCTATACTGTGATTAATTCTCAATCATACAAAAAAAACTATTAATAGAATATGAAGAACAAAACGCATAAGAATTTAAAAATCACACTAAATCTAGATCTCATAGCATCAAAACAATCAACATGAGTTTTTTCATCTGAATAGAATATAGTATGATTATGTCTGAATGTCCTTTATTTGTATTTGAAAACGATGCTATATTAGAGTTCGAACAATGTGTTTCAAACTCCAATATTGCCCAGATCGAATGTATGAGGTTTAGTGACAAACAAATTACGCTATCAATGATATCAATGTTTGTAGGAGAAAGTAAAGCAATAAAACGACACAAAGATTTAACGAGATTCACCCAACTAAGGCTACGTCCTCCGGTGTGTAGTATATCATATATTATCAAAGGAGTTCAAAGAACTCTCAAATATGGAGAATTAGAATAGAGAAGAGATATAGGCTAGTGTTTGGCTTGGGGTGTATTTTGTGGATGTGAATGTTTACAATGTGAATGAGAGCTTTCTATTTATAGGAGAGATCTCACTAAGTAACATTAAGTACATTAAAACTATGAATAAGTGATAATGAAACATCTCCAAGAACTTGAAGAGTCAAAAACAGCATCTTAGTAGCATCAGAGACATCGCTCGACCAAAGCAGAGGCTCGCTCGGTCGAGCAGCCTGATCGAGCGGACTACAGAAAGTTTCTGGTTGCATTCTGTCTGCTCGCTCGACCCATTCTGAAGCTCACTCGGTCGAGCGAGCTGGTAGAGCATCTTGAATTAAACCTTTGAACTTCTTCATTTAGGTCCCATAACTCTCATGATTAACTCATTAATTCATACTGTAATCATCATCATAAACCACAATCATCAAGACTCATCTTAATACACCCATTCATGACATACTTATGGGATTCCATCCCAAGAGTAACCACATGAATGCACACACCAAATGTGCACTCAAGTCACACCATTCATAACAGTATTTGTTTGGAAAAATAAACAAAGAAAACTGAATTGTGATAAAGACTTAATGAAAATATTTCAGTTTTTACCTGATAAAGATATGATTTACCCATGGATTGGGGGTACTTGATGAAGAAAGTAGTTTAATAAAATCAATAAGAAGTCTTAGGGCTTTACAACCACAAGCATCACAGACCCATGTCCCATAAACCTCTGTTCTATTGTCCCATGTACCACTTAATACCATTCCTGCACGTGAGAAGTTGACAATTAGGAAAAGTCCTGGGATAACAATGATAGAAATCGATATACATGTTGTTACACCCCCGCATTATCATGACATGGATGTAGATTCACCCATGAATCCTATTGTTAGTCCCCTGTAATGAAAAAAAAAAGAAATTGAAAAGATTAATTAAACCACTTGATAACACTATTGATGCACCCGGGGTTGATGTAACACCAATTCAAACAAGTCAATCCGTTAGCTAAATTCCTTTAGCAAAGCTGTAACAGCCCGGTCTAAGTGACTCGGAAATTCATATGAAAATACGAATTTCGATTCACTCTTCGGACTATAGAGAAAAGTCTCCTCTAGGATCGTCAACGTTCCATTGATAAAGAAATATAATTAAGACAGAAAACAGTGCCAACGCGAAAGAAACAAGTCAGCGGAAGTTCTTACGTACAACTCGAGAGCCTAATGGCCTCTAGATAAACTAAAGAAAATAAGCGAAAGCGAAAAGAAACCAACACAATCTCTTGTTACATGATTCGGAGTTATATCTACTCATAATCTTATTATAAAAAGGAAACATAGTCTTGATGATTACGGGTTCTAAGTCGAGTCCTTACTCCAGTCCCCACCTGCAATCAACCTACTAGTAGTCGTGTGACAACACGTAGCAGGTTCCAAAGAACAATCCAGTACACGTCAGGGACTTCATATAATTGTCAAACAGATTGAATGCAAGCAATGTGTTCATCCTAGCACGTATAGGCTTTAATGCATCAATTACTTGATAATTCCAATTTGTAACGTAGCCCGTTCTATTTAGGTCGTTCAAGTATAAATCAAATCCTTTTTGGAGGAATACACTTGGGAGAGCTAATCCCAAGACAACCACCGACCTAAGACGTTGCCCGTCCTGTGCGAATCATCAGAGGTAAAGTATGCATACCCCCATGGTGACCGTAATGATCCAAAACTGTCATGGGAACAATAATTATAATAATCCAAACCAAAAAGTTAACCCCTTTGGTAACAAACACATAAATCCTCAACTTCCAAGTAACTTCTTTCAAATTATTTGAGATGTCTAATCCTTATGTGATTTACAATGCCTTGATTAGAAATGAAATAACACTACTTGCAGAATCACATAAACAGTATGGTATAAGCGTGTACCTTCAAGCGTTGCAAACAAACGATGCTCAAGCACGACAGAAATTTCACTTACAATGCCTTGATTAGAAATGAAATAACACTACTTGCACAACCACATAAACAGTATGGTATAAGCGTGTACCTTTAAGCGTTGCAAACAAACGATGCTCAAGCACGACATAAATTTCACCCTCTTATGAATCGAGGTCCTAAATAACACACACAAAAGGATCACGTATTAGAACGTATTTACACATTTAATCCACTCCATACTACTAAGATATTACTAAGATTTGATAATTTCAAATGTTTTCATCCAATTCCCAATAGTTCAAAACTTTAAATTTTAACCAGAAACTTAAATGGTCAATTCGGACAGTTTAGAAAATTCAAATGGAAAATCCGACTTCGCCACTGCGTCCGGAACGTGCCAATTACCTTGAATACCAAATTTCATAATTTCTAACATTCAATTACTATTTTTAATTATTTTAAGCGTTTAACGAGTTTTTAACGCATTGGGTACATAAAACAACAACGGAACACGACTAACGTTTCCGGATCGGCGCCAATACCGAGGCAGAAACTGCTGCTGCCCGGAAATCCTATTATTTTATTATTATTATTATTTATTTTTTTTATACATACATTATTCAAATTATTAACCCTTTTAATCTCATGACCTAAATAAATCTAACAAGACCAAATTCGCAACTACTAAGATAAAACAAACAAGACAAGTTTTTTTTTTTCTATCACATAACCACTTGATATTTCCACACATACATTAATACACAAAACCCCATCATCAAAACATAAAAGCCATCAAATAAAAAGAAACATGCTCATCCACAAGATCCTTCAAGAAAACTTAAAATTTTATAAATTATGATAATTAAATTAAATACTTAATTCTCTTAACAAATTAAAATTTTGTAGAGAATCATAAAACCAATCACCCTTTTAAATCAAGACATATATATAAATACAATCCTTCAAGCAAATCAAAGTTTGCTAAAGGATTTATAAATTCTTGGATGACTACATTACTTGATCCATACCATTTACATTTCTTCTAACAAATTGTAATTTAGTTAGAGGAATGTAGACTATAAAAGAAATTTATTTAAATATCAATGTAAACTTAATTCCTAATTCTTATAACAAATTTAAACTTTGTTAAAGAATATAGATCGAGAAGTTTTTTTTTTGAAAGAAACATAACTTAATCCTTTTAACAAATTAAAGTTTATTAAAGGATTATTAGAGAAGATTATATAAAGAAAAATATTCAATCCTCCTAAAAGTCATAGGATATCATCATACATAAAATATAATTCATCTTAGAAATCTTATATATATAATCTATAATTAACAATTCAACTAAACTTACCCCTTTGATCAAAAGATTGGATGAAACAACAACTTTTTTTCTTTGAGGTGCCGAAAACAAGAGAGCAAAGAGGGAGATTTTTCTGAATTTTTTGTTCACTTGAAAGTATAAATGTGAAGGATTATGGGATTAAAAGGCTATTAAGAAGGTAATTCACTTAATGTACCATAATGCTCAATTATGAGAGGAGTTACAAGACTCCTCCCATGATAGCACCAACCGGCCACCCCTTCACCTCCCACAACATAAATTTTTTTTTTTGAATTAATTAATTAATTAAGTAATTGTCTATTTTTTTTAAACAGAAAAGAAACGCTACGCGATAAAATGCGTTATCGTTAAAATTTAACTTACTTTGTTTCTTATAATTATCTATGTAAATAATTTAATTTAACAATATCTATTTATTTATTTTATTTTTAAAACCTGATAAAATACGGGGTGTTACAAAAGCCAAGTATTCTAAAGCTTCCACCAAAAAATTACTAACAACCACTGCAATTAGGAAGGCATTATGACAAGAACAACCTTAAAAACTTATATTAATGTGGATGCAAAGCATGATAGGAGGAAGATTGCAAATAACAGCCAACAAATGAGAATTGCAAATGACAGTAATAATAACAATTGTGATGATGATTACATCCCATTAGAAAGTGAAAGTATATTTGATGATGATGATTGTATTGATAAAAAGTTAAGTGATGATGGTGATTTTGAGTATGTAAATGACAGTTATAAGCCATTTGAGGATACAATTTGGGGTAATCATATTGATAAAAATGAGAATGACAGTAACTATATACAGAGGTTGCATCAAAATTAGAAAATGGTTGTGGATAGGAGTAGGGGTAATATGTCCATTTAGCACTATACCAAATTTTCATTGACAAGCAACCTGTGAGAAAGTTGTTAAGGACTATGCAATTCGTTGTGATTTTGAAATCTTGGTGAAGTGCGTAAACAACAAGATTTATCTACAATATCTTTTTTGGATGGGAATTGTGAATGGAGACTTCATTCAAGTAAACTTCTTGATGGCATTATATAGGCAATAAAAAAGATTGATAATCCTACACATAATTGCAATAGAAAAAAATAACAGACTTATCACTGTAAAGGGCTGGAATCAAGTTAATGAATGACATAAGGGCAAATAATGACATTTTATGGGAAAACATTAAATGATTTACTAGAGTCTATTTATAGTGTGAATTTGAACACTTTATACAAAATGAGATCTTTTGCATTGAAAGAGATAAATGGGGGTTATGATGCGAGTTAAGGACGCTACCTAGGTATGCTGAGATGATTAAGCAACAAACCGAGGTTAAATTGCAGTATGTGCTTAGGAAGAAGAGTATTCCGTTGAGAGATCTTTAATATTTATTAGTATCGTCATTTCATTCAATGTTGCAATCAATGGACTGATCAAGGGATGTAAAAGTTGAATAGGGGTTGATGGTACACATCTAAAAGATCAATATATGGGTACACATTTGTCAACTATTTCTTTGGTGGTAATAATCAACTATTCAGTTACATGCCCTATTTTTTGTACCATGATATACTTGTTTAAATCCGTAGCTCGCTTGTGCAGGGAATAAAAATAGCATTGAATGAGCCAATGTTGAGACGATATTATTGTAAAAACTTGTCTGCCAATTGGAAGAAAAATACCCAAGGCTACTGATGTATACTTTGTTTTGGAGGGATACAAATGCTTCTTCACTATTTAAATTCAAGGAAGCAATGGAGGAAGTTGACAAGGATAACCTTACAATAATATAATGGCTTACAAAAAATTAGAGACATTTGATCCCAAGGTCTGTTGTGATAAAAAAAAAACACTTTTGTTGAGAGCTTCAATACCAGCCTTAGAGTTGATAGGTACATGGTTGTATTAACACTTCATGAGGATATATGTACTAATTATTAGATTCATGTAGCAACTTTGACCCCTTCACTCTCTTTGTACAAAACATATAGTATGGTAACTATAGTATAGGTATAGGAGGATAATTATGGTGAGAATGGCAACAAGAAACGAGAATTGTTAGAATTGGATAGACATTGATTTGTGTCGTAACATTGTAAGAGGCTGAATACCCTTACTTTTGATTCAAGAATATGAAGGGCTTTCAAGTCTAGTTATGGTCTCAATGAGATTCATGATGATAAATCCTTCAACTCGAGAAAGATCAAGAGAAATTCCTACAACGAATAGAATTAAGTGAAGCTGATGCTAACTCCGCAAGCGTGCATCTTAATCCTACAAGCATGACCTTAAAGATAAAATAAAATGGCTATATAACCAATAAATCTAATGCGTTTCTCAGAGAGGCTGTCTCTCACATCATTTTGTGATAGTATTTTAGAATAATAACATGACTCCAACCAATCATAATCAAATAAACAAGGAGCTAGTCTTATGAGGAACGATCTCAAAACAAAGAGTACATACGATAATAATTCTTTTTGTTGAACTATTCAAACAATGTTGAAGAATGTTTCATGGTAAAATCGTTTCACATCAAATTTTTTAATAAACACAAGACCCAAGTTCTCCCAAATGGGCCAACTGGGAAGTTTTATTGGATAGACACACCCGACGTAGAACCCGGACCACATTACAAAAGATGACCTAATTCTGTTTTCATTCCGTAATTTCTAACGGTCGTTACGAAGTATCTCATTTCACTATAAATTGAAGCCATTCTATCATCATTGTAACCCTAGTCGCCTCATTTGCACTCTTTGTTAGTCTCCTATTCTCCTCTCTACAGCCGTTTATCTTCAGAAGCTTTGTAAGCTCCTTTCTCCCTTCTATTTGTCTTAATTTTTTGATACTATTTTGATTCGTTTTCTTCTGATTTCTTTGATATGTTTGGTTGAATTGTTAGTTTTTATAAATCATCGTGAATGACGCTTTTGATTTGGATTCTTTTTTCTTTGAGCAATGCTTTTTTGATTTGCAATAGTTTATCGATGCGTATGTTGCTTGATGAATCAATTGTTTGTTTCATTGAAGTCTAATTTTCTCATTCATTTGTGTGACCATTTAGAAATATTGTTCATGTATCACATTTTTCACATCGATTTATTTCCTGTTTTTTGCTATCATGATAGATGTGATATTTGATGATTAATAATCACTTAGACTATTCATGTGTAATTTTTGGGTAGATAGTCATAGTTAATGATCCGATCTGTTTAATGGATCCTATGATTTCGAACTGATGGATACTAATCTGACCTTTAATGAAGGTGATGGTGATTTTTTAATCGTAATTAAATTGATTTTAAGATCTTCTGTATTTGTTTCTTTGATAGTGACTAAGTTGATTAGAAGATCTCGTTTACTTGTCACTTCAATTGACTCGTGCTTAATAAACCACAAATTAATAGTCAGAATTGCTCATCTGAAAGTTGAGAATGAGAATTTTTTGAGTCATCAGTTCAAATCTGGTTCGTGGGATTTTTTTAATTTCTTTTTTATTATCTTTATTGTGGTGTCTGCAATATATGTTCAATTTTGATTATCTAGATAATATTTTGAATTTGATATTTTTGTCTCGTCACTCATGATAATTTCCGTTTAACTAAGCTGATTATCGTGAAATAGCTTTTTTGAAATTCACTTGTATATATATACTATGTTTAGTACTTGGGTTGTACGTGAGCTTATTTGAAGTAATTTAACTATTATGCGTTAAACTCTTATTCTTTATTTTGAGTGCTGAGCCCATCTCTGAATGTTTGCAGATTGCTTTGTTTGAGATTTCAGTATGGGTAAGGAAAAGATTCATATCAGTTTGGTGGTCATTGGCCATGTCGATTCTGGAAAGTCCACCACCACTGGTCACTTAATCTACAAGCTTGGAGGTATTGACAAGCGTGTGATCGAGAGATTTGAGAAGGAAGCTGCCGAGATGAACAAGAGGTCCTTCAAGTACGCCTGGGTGCTTGACAAGCTCAAGGCTGAGCGCGAGCGTGGTATTACCATTGATATTGCCTTGTGGAAGTTTGAGACCAACAAGTACTACTGCACAGTTATTGATGCCCCTGGTCACCGTGACTTTATCAAGAACATGATTACTGGTACCTCTCAGGCTGACTGTGCTATCCTCATTATTGACTCCACAACTGGAGGTTTTGAGGCTGGTATCTCCAAGGATGGTCAGACCCGTGAGCACGCCTTGCTTGCTTTCACTCTTGGAGTGAAGCAAATGATTTGCTGCTGTAACAAGGTATAATTTAACAAGTCCTTTCATTTGATGCACTTGCAATTTCTCAAGTTGCTGAGAAAGCTTTTCTTAATGCTTGTATAGTTCTGACACATTTTGTTCCTTGTATCAGATGGATGCCACCACACCCAAGTACTCCAAGGCTAGGTACGATGAAATCGTCAAGGAAGTCTCTTCATACCTCAAGAAGGTCGGTTACAACCCTGACAAAATCCCATTTGTTCCCATCTCTGGGTTTGAGGGTGACAACATGATTGAGAGGTCCACCAACCTTGACTGGTACAAGGGACCAACTCTCCTTGAGGCTCTTGACATGATCAACGAGCCAAAGAGGCCATCAGACAAGCCCCTCCGTCTCCCACTTCAGGATGTGTACAAGATTGGAGGTATTGGAACTGTGCCCGTGGGACGTGTTGAGACTGGTGTCTTGAAGCCTGGTATGGTTGTCACCTTCGGTCCTACCGGTTTGACCACTGAAGTTAAGTCCGTTGAGATGCACCACGAGTCTCTTCCAGAGGCTCTCCCTGGTGACAATGTTGGTTTCAACGTCAAGAATGTTGCTGTCAAGGATCTCAAGCGTGGTTACGTGGCTTCCGACTCCAAGAACGACCCTGCCAAGGAAGCTGCTAACTTCACTGCTCAGGTCATCATCATGAACCACCCTGGACAGATCGGAAACGGTTATGCTCCAGTGCTCGACTGCCACACCTCCCACATTGCTGTTAAGTTTGCCGAGCTTGTTACCAAGATCGACAGGCGTTCTGGTAAGGAACTCGAGAAGGAGCCCAAGTTCTTGAAGAATGGAGATGCTGGTTTTGTTAAGATGATTCCCACCAAGCCCATGGTGGTGGAGACATTCTCAGAGTACCCTCCTCTTGGTCGTTTTGCCGTGAGGGACATGAGGCAGACTGTTGCTGTCGGTGTCATCAAGAATGTGGAGAAGAAGGATCCAACCGGTGCAAAGGTCACCAAGGCTGCCCAGAAGAAGAAGTGAACTGCTTTTGCTTCAATAAGTTTGTATGAGTACTCTAAATATTTGATTTCGGTTCGCAGTGTCATTTTGTTGCTAGGTCTTTGTTGTGCATTTCATAATCCCTTAACTTCACCCACATCCGGAACCTATTCTCAGAATTGGGTGCTTGATCGACGGTGGTAGGGTTTTGATATGCAATGGTCATTTTTGGTGTTTTGTGTTTCTGTTTCGGCTTTTTAGATAGTTGGGACGAGTTTTATTTTTATATATTGATGTTGAGATATTACTGCGGTTATTATTAATGTACTTTTTTTTATTTTACATCCTTCTCTCCCCTCTTTTTGTGGCTTTCACATCTAATTACATGAATGGAAGACAGGAATTAGCAAAACAAGCATATTTTTCATACAGTTAATGTTGTCTAAAGTTGTCAAATGTGGGGTTTCTTCTGACCCTCCCCGACTAATTTTGTTAATGTTGTCCTGCTTGTGATGTTCCGATGGGGTTCTTAATTTTGTTTGTGCTGTTCTGCTTGTAAAGTTTGAATGGTGCTCTTCATACAGTTATTCTCGATAACGAAGTATTGAAATTTTGCATCGCCTTGGTATTTGAGATTCTTGAACCCTTTCATATCTGAGTAAATTGACCATATTCTTCTGTTGTTCTTTGTGAAGGGAGTACAGGTATAGAATGTCCGTCATCTTTTAAACTCTACTTTCGAGTGGGATATTGGGTATGATAATGATGAAACCCTTTTATATCTAGGAGGTGTGTTTGTCCATCCTTCGAAGCATTTGCTTTTCTTCTATTCTCTAGTCCAATGTTTGTTTGACAATAGTTGTCCTTAAATCAAACTATATAAAGATAAGCTATTAATTTATCTGTATTTTTTAATTATGTGGGGGTTTTAATGATTTTTGATACATAAAATTAATCGAAAATAATCTTCAACATTGTCGAGTGTGACACCCTTACAAGTTTATTGGCTCACCATCAATAAGAGATCAATTTTGTAAGAGAGACCTAATGGAAGCAGAAGCGAAGCTTAATGGTGTCGATTAAAAGCTATGATGATGAGTTGAAGGTTTATTAATGAAATAAGACTATTTGCAAGTACTAAGATGTAAAATCTTTAGATGTGTCAAGGATCAATGATTAAGCGTTCTACGTATTATTAGCTAGCATCTTGAACAAGAGGTTAACTTTAATTTATCAATGTTTGAGTTAACTTAATTCATCAACATTTGAGTTAGCTATAAGCTAAGCTTTGTGAAGGAATTAACTTTTAGATGCGCAAAAGATCCAAGATTATAATGCTTAATTATATCGGAAAAAAGATGAAACTAAGCCCTAATTCTTGAATCAAACAATGAATGCACAATTAACAATCACAATAATCAACACAAAGCAACTTAAAGTGATTCATTAAATATTGGATATGTCCACTACATAAGGCTAGATGTTTTTATTATGAACAAGAGCTTCAAAAAGCTATAATGGCTTATAATGAGGTTTTTGGCGATTGGAAAAAGAGAGAATAATAGAGATCAAGACGAGGAAAATTGTTAATATATCTAAATTATATGATTTGTGATTATTTATAAAATAATCACAATTACATATAGCATGGCCAAAGACTAAAAATAGGGAATTGAAAAATAAAAATAAGTCACTAAAGAAATCAGACAGTAGCAAAAAATGAATCGTTTTTTCTTTGAATTGCAAATTTGTATTCTCTCTCCATCCTTTCTTCCACACTCCTATTTTGTACTCGCTAATTAAAATTCATTCACTTGTGAGTTGTGAGTAGGGATGGCAATGGGTCGAATCTGGATCGGGTCCAGGCGGACCCCGATTCAGATCCGTTTGCAAGAGCGGGACCCAAATCCAGACCCGGATCCGTGGGACTAGTTTTGCAAGACCCATATCCGGATCCGTGGATACTGCGGATCCAGTATCGAATCTTGATCCAAAACGGATTTCACTTATTTTTTACTATTTTTTTTTAATATTTTTAGATCATGTTGAGATTGCCATAAAGCTATTCATTGACTAATGATAATAGTTATAAATAATTTCACAATTGATCACTAAAAAATCAACATAAAAAAAAACAGAAACGTAAAAAAAATCAAAATCTGCTGCGTGTCGTACGATGAGTATTGGGGATTACAGTTTGTGTCGATTGGTGTCTGGAGATTAGGAGTTGGGTGGGGATTTTAATTTGTAAATTGTAATAAGTTGTATTATCACATTTAAGATACAGTGAATCAGATACAAAATATAAGGAAGACTCGGAGAGTAATCACTTGGGTTTTTAAATAGCCCAAATTATTTTGCAAGCCCAGTAAGTATATTTAATAAATATAAAATTAAAAACGGGTCCTCCAGATCCACAAGTTTGGGCATTTTTCTGAGATCCGAATTCGGACACGTGAAATTTAAACGGATTCGGATCCGACGAATCCAATTTTTAAGGACACAAATCCGTGAAAACGAATGAGGATCCACGGATTCGGATCGGGTTCAATACCCATTACCATCCCTGCTTGTGAGATTCAAGCTTAAGTCCTTCAAACACATTAATACTAACACTAGCAAAGGTGTTGTTTAATTGTTGAATTTTCATTCTAATTACTTGCACTATTACCTAACTCATTCATTGCACATGTGTACCATACACTACCAGGGGCAGAGCAAATAATTTTGAGGCCCTATTTATTTTTTTATAAATTTCAAAAATTTGGGCATTTTATAATTAAGAAGAGAAATTTTCTTAAACTAAAATAAAAACTGTGACTCTGTGAGGTTGGGTATCCCGGGCATGTTGGACATTTAGTGTATATTAATCCTAAGATATATTACCAAGCACTACAAAATAGCAGTGGGACAAAGTATATTGAAAATACAGGATCCAGAAAGGGTCAAAAGGAAGTACAAAAGGCAAATGGGAAAACTGAGTCAGGAGGAAAAGTCAACTCGGCTTTCCTATGGAGGGCCACCAAAGCCAACTCGGCTTCAGCTGTTGTCCAGCCTTAGTTTGTCTTTTCGTCTTCTTTGATCAAATGGCATTGGATTCCTTTTCTTGTTCACTTCTTATTCCGATTATATGAGTTGTGTTAATACATGGAATGATGCTCATGAATACCACAATAAACATGGTATTGATGAATGATCATTATAGTTTATCATCAATGATTATTAAGTGAGTCATAATCCTTTGGTATACTTAGACTCGTATAAATACGAGTCTTGGGGAAGAATGTCACATACACTTTTCTGAATTCTATTATGTTGTTTGTATTTCGTTGTAAATTTTCAAATTTAAATCCAAGTACTTTTGTGAGAGAAATATCACAAAAGAAATGTAAGCACACCCCAAAACCGCTCCTATACACTGCAATATTCAATCGTTTGTTCACCAATTGGTTGTTTCATTGCTCCCACTCCCTAACACCAATCATAACCAAATGGATTCCCATGACACTCAATGATGCACTTCATAGCCATAATGAAATTCTTGCCATGGATTAGCTAACCCAATTGGAAATTTCGAATCTTTGCACAAAAACTTTGCCATAATTTATACTTTGGTTTAAATTTATTAGAAAATAATTCATATGTAATTTTACTTTTAAAATATTATAGAAATATTGACTAACGTATAAGTTTGATGGGATATTCCTTCTATAATAAATTGGTTTTAGGATGTGGAATTTGATTTAGTTTTCATGCAGCTCTCTTTCTCTTATGCAGGTCTTATTTAGTTTCCAACTGAGACAAGACTCTGATTTTTACAAAAGTTTATGCTAATTGAACAAAAATTACATCACTTAATGCTTTTCTACATTTTAAAAGTAATTGTTAGACAATCTTCTCAAGTCTACTGTCATCCATCATTCCAATAGTATGATCCAAAAACTGATTGCAAAAATCAAGTTTTTAGAGAGAATAACTTAAAAGGGAATTCAAGAAAAATATAATATGCAATCAAAAGATTCGGGGAAAAGAAATAAAATCTAAATAAACAACCTTTAATTTCATTAAATTGCCTAAGAAATTTAGTAAAGAATATATACAAGTCATAGCAGAAAAAGAAGTGCACCTGAAAAATACTTTTTATTTTTTTTACTTGCATCTAAATACTTTTTTATGCAGTCTAATGTGTTTGTTGGATTGCTTATATTTAGAATTATACTCAACTAAAAATTATTAAAATTTGATATTATGAAAATATCCAACAAGACAAATAAAACAAGATCTCACGTAACCATGTTTTTTCTCGTATAATAGCTGCAATATGTAAAATAATTGAATAATGAATAGTGTAAAATTTGTTTTGGATTCAATTAATTAAAAAAAGGGAGGTAAGTCTCGTCGGGTGTGCAAAATGAGACCGGACCGGCGATCTGGACCGAAATCGATTGAGACCGGACTTAAATCGGAACGGACCGGTTGCATCCGGTCCGGACTTCGGGTCTTATTTATTCTTCATTCCGAATTTTCGGTCTAAACCCGGGAAAATCTGAGTTAGACAGGATACATATAAAAGTAATTTTGAATAGGAAATATTTTTTACGATTTTTAAGTGTATGCTTATTTAAAGGGCTTTATATTTTTTTTATCTAATAAAAAATAATTTTTTAACTCAAAAATTTTAATTCTATAATAATTAATTTGCTAGATTATTTTAAAATCTTCCATTTTTTTAAAATTTATTTTTGGTATTAAGAATTACCTCCGGTCTAAACCCGGACCGGATCGAGAGGAAACCAAGTTAAATCGAGACCGGACGGTCTTAGAATATTCAAAGTTCCAGTCTTTCGGTTCGGGTTTAAACCGGTATACACCCCTATCTTCACACATGATAACTCCCATCTAATTTCTTGTGAAATTTAATGAGCCTTCTATCTGGGTATGCTTTTATCTAAGCATGCTTTTATTAAAAGAAAATATTTAAAAGAGAAATAAAAAATAAAATTATATAAATGAAAATTAGTGGAGGTAGAATAAAAAAATAAAGATTAATATAGTATGAGAAAGATTAAATTATAAGGTAGGTCAACAACCTTAAGAACTACACACTTCATTAATCTTCTTAAAAACAAGAACGAAAAAGGGGCATTCCGAGAATTGAACTCGGGACCTCTCGCACCCTAAGCGAGAATCATACCACTAGACCAAATGCCCATTGATACCAAAAATGTAACATTCATAAATATTCATTTAAAATCCAACACTTACTACTCACTACTCGAGACTTAGGGTGAGAAGAAGGAAATATTTAAAATCATTTCATTAATGTGACTATTTACCCATAAAATATAAGGATTAATTCTTTAATTTCTTCTACTCCGTCACTTTTCAATTTCTCTGTTTTTATATGTTCTTTTTGAATAAAATTTACGAATTTTAGTGTCAAATTGACTATGATTTCTCATCGATTTATATGGAAAAAACTTATTTATGTGGGTCTTGACAGATTTGTCTTAATATATATTTTTTAAATATCAAATTTTTAAAATTTTAAAAATTCGTAATTAAAATTATTTGACTTTTAAGTTTACATTAGAATCTGCAAAAAAATAAAAATAAATGAAAGAACAAATGAAAACAGATAAATATTTCTTATCATTAACAATAATAATATTTGTGTAATTTTCATTTCGAATAACCTTAGTTTCTTAGTTTGACTTTATAACCTTAGTACCGGTTTAGACTGCGTCTTGCTAGTCTTCTAAGAAGATCAAGATGGCTTAAACATTTAATCTAAAATGCCCTAAAACTCTTACAAAAGTGTTGTATAGACATAATCAATATTTTAATGTGAAACCATAGAAACGTAGCAAGCATTTCATAATAATTGTTCTGTGATTAAAATTTTCCAAGTAAATACTTAGTATTTTAATAACCATTAAAAATAATTCACACAATAATAATATGGATAAAATCCTTGGATTTCTCACACTTTTGCCGTTTGAAACCACAACATTAGAAAATTTTTTCATCATCATTTAAGAGCCAACCATTAGCAATATTATCCCAAGTTCTTCCATAGGCCACATTTGATGAAGACCTCGTTAGTAAACATATATTCTCACAGAACATTAGAAATACCAAAAATAAATATTAAGTCGAAAAGGTAGGGATACATCAGAATTCAAGCAAACAACTCCAGACCAAAATCATGCCACCGTCGATCAAGCACCCAGTTCTCAGAATAGGTGCCAGATGACACTGACGAAAGGAGTTTGCGACAAAGAGATGGCAATTCTAAACAAAACACACAACTAAGAAAAAAACATAAGTCTGTATAAAACTCATAATTGAACAATTTGTATCCCTTGATTGAAGCAATAGCTGTTCACTTCTTCTTCTGGGCAGCCTTGGTGACCTTGGCACCGGTTGGATCCTTCTTCTCCACATTCTTGATGACACCGACAGCAACAGTCTGCCTCATGTCCCTCACAGCAAAACGACCAAGAGGTGGATACTCTGAGAAAGTCTCCACCACCATAGGCTTGGTGGGAATCATCTTCACGAAACCAGCATCTCCATTCTTCAAGAACTTGGGCTCCTTCTCGAGTTCCTTACCAGAACGCCTGTCGATCTTGGTAACAAGCTCGGCAAACTTAACAGCAATGTGGGAGGTGTGGCAGTCGAGCACTGGAGCATAACCATTTCCGATCTGTCCAGGGTGGTTCATGATGATGACCTGAGCAGTGAAGTTAGCAGCTTCCTTGGCAGGGTCGTTCTTGGAGTCGGAAGCCACGTAACCACGCTTGAGATCCTTGACAGCAACATTCTTGACGTTGAAACCAACATTGTCACCAGGGAGAGCCTCTGGAAGAGACTCGTGGTGCATCTCAACGGACTTAACTTCAGTGGTCAGACCAGTAGGACCGAAGGTGACAACCATACCAGGCTTCAAGACACCAGTCTCAACACGTCCCACGGGCACAGTTCCAATACCTCCAATCTTGTACACATCCTGAAGTGGGAGACGGAGGGGCTTGTCTGATGGCCTCTTTGGCTCGTTGATCATGTCAAGAGCCTCAAGGAGAGTTGGTCCCTTGTACCAGTCAAGGTTGGTGGACCTCTCAATCATGTTGTCACCCTCAAACCCAGAGATGGGAACAAATGGGATTTTGTCAGGGTTGTAACCGACCTTCTTGAGGTATGAAGAGACTTCCTTGACGATTTCATCGTACCTAGCCTTGGAGTACTTGGGTGTGGTGGCATCCATCTGATACAAGGAACAAAATGTGTCAGAACTATACAAGCATTAAGAGAAGCTTTCTCAGCAACTTGAGAAATTGCAAGTGCATCTAATGAAAGGACTTGTTAAATTATACCTTGTTACAGCAGCAAATCATTTGCTTCACTCCAAGAGTGAAAGCAAGCAAGGCGTGCTCACGGGTCTGACCATCCTTGGAGATACCAGCCTCAAAACCTCCAGTTGTGGAGTCAATAATGAGGATAGCACAGTCAGCCTGAGAGGTACCAGTAATCATGTTCTTGATAAAGTCACGGTGACCAGGGGCATCAATAACTGTGCAGTAGTACTTGTTGGTCTCAAACTTCCACAAGGCAATATCAATGGTAATACCACGCTCGCGCTCAGCCTTGAGCTTGTCAAGCACCCAGGCGTACTTGAAGGACCTCTTGTTCATCTCGGCAGCTTCCTTCTCAAATCTCTCGATCACACGCTTGTCAATACCTCCAAGCTTGTAGATTAAGTGACCAGTGGTGGTGGACTTTCCAGAATCGACATGGCCAATGACCACCAAACTGATATGAATCTTTTCCTTACCCATACTGAAATCTCAAACAAAGCAATCTGCAAACATTCAGAGATGGGCTCAGCACTCAAAATAAAGAATAAGAGTTTAACGCATAATAGTTAAATTACTTCAAATAAGCTCACGTACAACCCAAGTACTAAACATAGTATATATATACAAGTGAATTTCAAAAAAGCTATTTCACGATAATCAGCTTAGTTAAACGGAAATTATCATGAGTGACGAGACAAAAATATCAAATTCAAAATATTATCTAGATAATCAAAATTGAACATATATTGCAGACACCACAATAAAGATAATAAAAAAGAAATTAAAAAAATCCCACGAACCAGATTTGAACTGATGACTCAAAAAATTCTCATTCTCAACTTTCAGATGAGCAATTCTGACTATTAATTTGTGGTTTATTAAGCACGAGTCAATTGAAGTGACAAGTAAACGAGATCTTCTAATCAACTTAGTCACTATCAAAGAAACAAATACAGAAGATCTTAAAATCAATTTAATTACGATTAAAAAATCACCATCACCTTCATTAAAGGTCAGATTAGTATCCATCAGTTCGAAATCATAGGATCCATTAAACAGATCGGATCATTAACTATGACTATCTACCCAAAAATTACACATGAATAGTCTAAGTGATTATTAATCATCAAATATCACATCTATCATGATAGCAAAAAACAGGAAATAAATCGATGTGAAAAATGTGATACATGAACAATATTTCTAAATGGTCACACAAATGAATGAGAAAATTAGACTTCAATGAAACAAACAATTGATTCATCAAGCAACATACGCATCGATAAACTATTGCAAATCAAAAAAGCATTGCTCAAAGAAAAAAGAATCCAAATCAAAAGCATCATTCACGATGAATTATAAAAACCAACAATTTAATCAAACGTACGAAGGAAATCAGAAGAAAACGAATCAAAATAGTATCAAAACATCAAGACAAAAATAGAAGGGAGAAAGGAGCTTACAAAGCTTCTGAAGAAAAACGGCTGTGGAGAGGAAAATGAGAGACTAACAAAATGTGCAAATGAGGCGACTAGGGTTTCAATGTTGGTAGAATGGCTTCCATTTATAGTGAAATGAGATACATCGTAACGACCGTCCGAAATTGCGTAATGAAAACAGAATTAGGTCATCTTTTGTAATGTGGTCCGGGTTCTATGTCGGGTGGGTCTATCCAATTAAACTTCCTAGTTTGCCCATTTTGGAGAATTTGGTCTTCTGGTTTATCACAAATTCTTATCTTATGTGAAAGATCTTATCGACATTATTTGAATAGTCTAACTAATATAATAATTATTATATATTTTCTTTGTTTTGCTATCGTTTCTCATAAGACTAGCTCTTTGTTCATTTAATTAGGATTGGTGGGAGTTATGTTATTATTCTAAGATCTTATTTGATTCGTGGCATACCTTCTAAGAGACCGTCTCTCTAAGAGACGTCTTTCAGGCCAATCTCATCAAAGATAAATATCTACTTACTGTATTCTTAATGCCTACTTACATCATCCTTAACGCCTACTTGCAATATTTTTAATATCTACTTATATTATTCTTAAATGTCTACTTATAGTATCCTTAATACCTATTTACATCATCCTTAACTTCCTACTTACAACATCGTCCATAATGCCTACATACAATATCTTAAATTTCTACTTACAATATCTTAAATATCTACTTACAATATCCGTAATGCTCACTAGGTAAGCGTGTAGTACTTACAATATTTTAAATGACTACTTATACTATTTTCAATGTCCACCTAGTACCTTACCATACATTTTCCTTTATGATCCGACCCAATTAGATATGGTCTCTTAATTTCTCACAAGAATTTGTGTCTGATTCGATCCCATTTTAGGGGTTGAGTATATGGATGGGTCGGGTCCAGCTAGACCCAGATCCAGAGCCTATTTTCTTATTGGACTTAGACCCGAACCCGAATCCATAGGATTTAAAAATTTAGACCCGGACTCAAACCCTTTAGGTTTGGCAAGTCCAGGGTCTAGATCTAGATCCAAAATAATATTTTATTTATTTCCTTAATTTTTTATAAAATAAATTATATGGTTTTCGAACATTCGTATAATAGTATTTAAGCATTTTCGATTAACAAAGATTTTTTATTACCTTATACAAATTGAACGACCAAATATATGAAGCTTTCCAACATTCAAGTTCTTAAAAGGAAATACTCCTCAAATCTTTTGATTTTTAAAGTATAAATCACATAATGTTCCAAAATATAACAAAGTTACATATTAAACAATTAATAAATACACATGACAGCTAATATATAATTTTGAGAAAAAGATGTAAATGAGTCCATGTGTCGGATCTGAGTCTCAAACGTGTGAACCCGGGCCCGGATTATGGTTATGGACCCAAATCAAACTCGGACCCATAGGGTCCAAAAATAGGTGGATAGACCTTAAATTAGGGTCAGGTCGAGTCTATACCCTTAGAGTACAAGACCCATGCACATCCCTAGTTGAGTCTACTTCAAAAAGCTAATGGGTTTGGATTTGAATTAAAAATTTATGGCTAAAATAGTCAATAATAAACCAACATTTGCATGATCTGCTGAAAATAAACCCACATATTGTTTATTTTTAAATAAATCCACCTGTTAGATATATTTTCTTCAAAGAAATCTATCTATTATTTATAACCGTTACAAGGATCTTGTATAAAGTAGAATGGTTAAGAACACCATCATATAGAGATTATAACTTAGTATTAAGAGGTGACGGTGTATATTGTTTTAAGATGTGTAACACCACATGCCCTCAATAGCTCCGCAATAAACTTATGTTGCTCAAGAACCATACTATCATTGCTATAGTTAACTTTAATACCTAGAAAATGGTTTAATCGATCAACTTTAAAATCATCACCACTGATAATGATATCATCTATATAAACAACTAAAATAGTAATAATGTTATTTTGTTTATTACTAGAAAATGGTTTAATCGATCAACTTTAAAATCATCACCACTGATAATGATATCATCTATATAAACAACTAAAATAGTAATAATGTTATTTTGTTTATTATAAAAACGAGAGTAATTTTTTTTTATTAAGTATATATTCTATATATTAATTCATCAAGTAATTTGGCATGTCATTGACATGAATCTAACTTTAGACCATATATAAATTTTAAAAATAAACACTAGAAAATCCTTTGGGTATTTTCATATAGAGCTTTTCATGTAGATCTCTATGAAGATATACATTATTTACATCTAATTGAAGTACGCACCTGCCATTTTGAATATACTACAATACTTAAAATACAACTAATAATTAACATTTTTACCATCGGAGAAAAAGTTTCTTCATAATTAATTTCATATTTTCGATTAAACTCTTTGGTAGCTAATCTAGCTTTGAATCTCTCTAAAATTTCATTGGATTTTAGCTTAAATTTATGAACTCTTACTACCAGTTTTTTTAATTTATATAAAACAATTTTCCATGTATCATTTTTAGATGGGAAATTCTATATGGTAGCAACATGATTTTAAGAAACGCGAGTGGTAGCTTATTTTTAAGATTTTTCCACGCAGTAGCAACATGTTTATGCATTTATTAATTAACATAGCCTTATTGTTGTAATTTTTTTTTACAGATTTTCATTACGTCTTCAGGAATTAAGGTTGGGAGGGAGGCTTTAAATTTAAAGCACATCATTGTATGAGTGAAAATTTCATCTACTTCAGATTGAAATCCATCATTGTTAGTATCCTCATTCACCATTGTTGGTCATCAACTTAAGCATGCAAAGAGCTATAATATGCAATCTTGTTAAAGCTATGGCCAACGGATATGGAGATTAAAGACACCCGAACATTTAAATGTTGTAACCATAAAGAGTGTGTAACACCCCAGAATTTCCGACCCCTTAACGAAACCAAAACCGTAAAGGATGGGAGAAAATTTGGGTGTTACATAAAAGAAAAGAAAGAGAATTTAGATAAACGTTAAATAATAACTTTAAAAAGTTGAATGGAAATTTTGGTAGCATCTGCCTTAAAACTGTGCGCCTTTGTAGAAAAACAAAAGTTATTTAGAAGCTAATAAAGTAAAGGCACCAACGGCCTATCAAAACTATGCCACGGCGGAATGATTCATCGCCGGCTTCTCTAATCAACATGCCAAACACAGATCGTGGTTCCAGTGTCGACGTTTGCGTTTTAAAAAGACTCAACTCCTTAAAACCATACAGAGTTATAAACCACGCAGCGGAAATACAAATATACGAGGGAGGACACAAGGCCTCATAACAAAACATATACAACCAAAGTTTAAAAAAGATAACAAGAGCTACAAAATTGAGAGATAGCGGTATGACACAGGTTATGCTTCGCCCTCATCACTCTCCCCAAATGCAATGCAATGCAAAAGAAGCTCCAGTACCTGCTACACCTGTCTATGATCCTCCTGCTGCTCGACATTCGACCAAAGGCCAATGTGTCATAGTAGAACAATCATAGAAAGTCATCAATAATCAAACATAAACACAAACACGTACACGTCAGTAACTAGCATCAAATATAATAAGGCCAACTACTAGATATCATTATATCATAAAACAACATAAGATGATTTCATAAAATGCAAGCACGGATAGTAACCGTTTATTGGCCACTTATATTTCTTAATTTCATTACGTGCTTTCCAAACCGAACCATGTGTTCTTAGGTAGAATGCAGGTCTTCACGCTCCTCTTTTCAAACATAAACTCTTGCGAAACACGTATAGTACAACTCGACCAAGGCATTAACATAATACCTAACACATGACCTTATAGAGCTTGTCTATCTTAAGGCACACTTCTCACTAGCATAAACTATTCTATCAATAAGTAGATGTTCTATTAATGAGTAAACATTCTATCAATGTGTAAGCTTTCTATCAAAGAATGAACCTTCTATCATTAAATAACTTTCGATCAATGAATAAACTTTTTATCACTGAATAACTATATATCGGTGGATCTTTTCTCTACTTCCTGGCATAGTGACACGGCCAAGGGCGTTATCGGCCGCACGGCGCCCATGGCAAAGTATGAGCTCATGCCCCCTCCAGCTGACCCTCTCGGGTCCTACCTTCGGGAAAAACTAACACACTAGGGTACTAACCAGCGAAGAGGCCATCATATTGGGGTTTGCAAGGCCCGCATGGTAACACCTCGGTCAAGGGGCAGTATCGGCCACCCGGGGCCCAATGATTATTTTTTATCCTTCAATTTGGTTTTATTGATTGGTATTGTTAAATTACAGGTTCTTATTTGATTAAAATGAGTATTTCGTTCTAGAATCAAATTTGGGAACATAAGTATCAATTGGGTATTTGATTAGTTGATATTATTTGGGTATGATATAAGTTGGGTATTTAATTAGTTGATATTATTTAGGTATGACATAAGTATCAGTATTATAAAATGATTTTCATAAAAATTAAGCATGTTATAAAAATTATATTTAAATAAAAATTATATTTAATTTAAAGAGATTACAAAAGCATGTTTTGTATTTTATTGACTTATAAGATATGAGTCTTGAAATATCTTATTATGAAAATAAGTTATCATTATTGATTTTAAAGAAAATCAAGTGATTTATTGATTCGTTTTATATTGAAATGTTCGACATTGAAAAACGTCTGATTTTCGAAATTGACAACGGATATTTGTATACGGATTATAGTGAAATCCTATAGCTTGATAATAGGTAATGGTTATTCGGATCGGTCTCGAGCCCCCGATCCCGTTTCGTTCTTGCAAGAACCGTATTTTCAGTGATGACGATCACCCGTGTTCCTAGGATTTAGATCAAGCCTACTTCCTGACGATCAATATATTCCCACGTTTTAAACTGTTATTACATTATTTTTTTTAATGAGTTTTAAATAAATATGTTTGGTATATAAAGTTTTGTTTGTTTCGCAATGAAAGCATATGTTTCATTTGCCGTAGTATTTCGCTATTAACTTGTAAAGTTATAAGTATTTGATTCGTTATGAACTAAAGGTTCATAGCCGTATTTATGTCGATACCAAACGGTCTATAAAAGAGTTTGGATTCGGATAAAATAATGTTTATAAATGGTTACCAAGTGAACAAGGAATTTGATTGAAGATGTTTGTTAATGACATGTATATAAATGTAATAGTTTGTTGGATTACTCAACAATTCAACTGTTGACAGTCTTTGATGGGGATAGATCCATTTTCAGGTTAGTTCTGATGTGGTGACGATGCCTACTTATATTGTGTTTAATGTGCGAGGCGAGGACTTCTTTTTGAAATACAAATGTAAATTAGATATTTGTAAATTAAATTGTAATAATTTTATAATGTTCTGTAAATAATATTCACTTAATTATGTAAAAAGTTTTATACACTTTGATATTAGTTTACTGCAGCTATCGAGCTACAGGTTGGATTCAACCTAGACTTCTATAAGTCTTCCGCTATGCTTTGTAAACAATATTATTATATTATTTAAGCACGTTAGGGCTGTTTCAATATTGCCTTGTAGAAGTTTGAGACCAACAAGTACTACTGCACAGTTATTGATGCCCCTGGACACTGACTTTATCAAGAACATGATTATTGGTCCCTCTCAGGCTGACTATGTATCCTCATTATTGACTCCACAACTGGAGGTTTTGAGGCTGGTATCTCCAAGGATGGTCAGACCCGTGAGCACGCCTTGCTTGCTTTCACTCTTGGAGTGCAGCAAATGATTTTCTGTTGTAACAAGGTATTATTTAACAAGTCCTTTCATTTGATGCACTTGCAATTTCTCAAGTTGCTGAGAAAGCTTTTCTTAATGCTTGTATAGGTCTGACACATTTTGTTCCTTATATCAGATGGATGCCACCACACCCATGTACTCCAAGGCTAGGTACGATGAAATCGTCAAGGGAGTCGCTTCATACCTCAAGAAGGTCGGTTACAACCCTAAAAAATTCCCATTTGTTCCCATCTCTGGGTTTGAAGCCCGGTATGGTTGTCACCTTCGGTCCTACTGGTCTGACCACTAAAGTTATGTCCGTTGAGATGCACCACGAGTCTCTTCCAGAGGCTCCCCCTGGTGACAGTGTTGGTTTCAATGTTAAGAATGTTGCTGTCAAGGATCTCAAGTGTGGTTACATTGCTTCCGACTCCAAGAACGACCCTGCCAAGGAAGCTGCAAACTTCACTGCTCAGGTCATCATCATGAACCACCCTGGACAAATTGGAAATGGTTATTCACCAGTGCTCGACTGCCACACCTCCCACACTGCTGTTAAGTTTGCCGAGCTTGTTACCAAGATTGACAGGCGTTATGGTTAGGAACTCGAGAAGGAGCCCAAGTTCTTGAAGAATGGAGATGTTGGTTTCGTTAAGATGATTCCCACCAAGCCCATGGTGGTGGAGACTTTCTCAGAGTACCCACCTCTTGGTCGTTTTGCCGTGAGGGACATGAGGCAGACTGTTGCTGTCGGTGTCATCAAGAATGTGGAGAAGAAGGATCCAACCGATGCAAAGGTCACCAAGGCTGCCCAAAAGAAGAAATGAACTGCTTTTGCTTCAATAAGTTCGTATGAGTACTCTAAATATTTGATTTCGGTTCGTAGTGTCATTTTGTTGCCAGGTCTTTGTTGTGCATTTCATAATCCCTTAACTTCACCCACATCCGGAACCTATTCTCAGAATTGGGTGTTTGATCCACGGTGGTAGGGTTTTGATATGCAATGGTCATTTTTGGTGTTTTGTGTTTCTGTTTTGGCTTTTTAGGTAGTTGGTACGAGTTTTATTTTTATATATTGATGTCGAGATATTACTGCGGTTATTATTAATGTACTTTTTTTATTTTTCATCCTTCTCTCCCCTCTTTTTGCGGCTTTCACATCTAATTACTTGAATGGAAGACAGGAATGAGCAAAACAAGCATATTTTTCACTTCTTTCAATCTAAACTTGTCAAATGTGGGGTTTCTTCTGACCCTCCTTGACTAATTAAATACTTAATAGCTTATTTGCTTTTTATATGTTTGTCTATATACTAATTGTGTATAATTAAAAATTATAAAAACTAAATATTAATAAATTTTATATCAAATGAATTTTAAATAAGATTTCTTTTGATTATAGTTTAATGCATACATTAAAAATAAAATATTAATTAAAAACAATTAATTAATATTAACCCAAAAGCAAATTAAACATTTGAAAAGAAACGACCAAGTGTTATTTTTTTTTTTAAAAGAGGAGGAATTATTGATTTTCAAAATCTGAGAGGTGGGTCCAAGTTGGAATGAAATCAGTTGGTAACCGAAAAATCCAACCGTATAAATAAGCTCACTAATCCCTGCCATTCTAATATCAATCGCTCAAAATCCAAGTATAGAGTACACTCTTTACTCTTTCTCTTATATCCAAAAACTACATTCACAAATTCTTCGATTGAAAGCCATGGAAGATGGGAATCTTGATACAAACAAGGCAGATAGAGCTGTGTGGTTGATGAAAAGTCCACTTATTGTTTCTGATTGTCTTCAACCTTCCTCATCCTCCATTCCCAATGGTGCCCGCGTCGCTAAAGTCATTGTTTCTATTGACCCTCTTCGCCCTGACGCTGATGATTCTACTGAGGTTCTCTTTTCTCTCTCGTTTAATTAATGATTATTTGTTTGAATTCTTTTTTTTGTTGTCTTGAATTTCGGAAATTTTTAGTTTTTTTTATTTGGGTTTTTTTTTGTATTGAATTTTGATTCTAGGGTTTTGATGCTTTTACTGTATCGTAATCCTGCAAAATGGGGTTGAAATAGAATTGGGAAAATCTTATAAATGGGCTATGGCCAATGAGATTGGTTTGTGTTCGTTTCTGGGTAATTATCTTAATGTTTTCTTCGTGTGCCAATGAAAACATGGGTATAGACTATACTTTTCAACGACATTGGAGTTAGTTTATTTTAATTCTGATTTTTCGCTTTGGATTCTGTCGTTTTTGCATGAGGTTTTGCACTATTAGGGATTTCAGGAACAATTGTTTCAAAAGTAAATTTTTTTGTGTAACAGGAATATTAGAAAAACACTATTACAATGATTGATTTAAGCTAGATGTCTACATTAACGATTTCTTTACTCTTTACACCAAAAACGGAACAATGTGATTATTGTTCATGGAAGAAGAGACTGAGAGCATGTAGTTGTGTATTTAGACTAGAGGTGGCAACAGGTTAGTGCCTCTTCACGAGTCAGCACCGTTCACCAAAACTTGATTCTAACAACGATGACACTTCTCAGGGCTATTGCGGATTAGACGAGATTTTGATGAATTAGATTCATAGGTCGGTTCACAAGGTGATGCCTATTAGGTTGCGGTTGAGGTTAGTTTAAGACCGGGGTTGTTTGAGAGGATTGCCACACAAATTTTGCAATTTTTGATCAAAAATGTGCTTTGAATCTTGGTTTGGTTCACGGGCTGGTTCATTTCAGAGCCAACTCACGATAAAGATAGGTTTAATGTAAGGTCATTTCAATGCCATAGTTAGCTATAGGTCGACAAGGTTGGTTGGATTTCATATATTTATAAAAGCAAAAAACAAATCTGATTCAAATTTTTGATTGGGCTGAGGTGGTTCGAGCTTCCAGTCTAGACCCACCAAATGGTCATCTCAAATTTGGAGATTTCTAAAATCTTGACACATTTTGTCTTTGGTTTTATGCTTTGCGTGTTATGGGATATATTTGGGGGATTTTCAACTATCTTTCGGAATTGTGCATCTTTTCTTTTTTTGAGTCCTTATTAAATAAGTTATTTGCTTTGGATCATTCGAGGTTTCTTTTGGGCCAATAATAATTGAAGCTACTTGATTGGTATGTTGTGTTTGGTTTGACTGTTGGATTTTCGACTGAATGATATATCATATATATGACTGAATTGTGTGTTAATACTATGCAAACTCATACAAGGTTTTTAGGTTGTGCTATACTACTATTTGTGAACCTAGGAGAAGTTGCAAAGCCAATGGAATGAGTTGAAAGCATTAGGTTAGGCTTTCAGGATTCTAAGTTGCTATCTCTAATTTTATTTTACTCCCATATGGATATAATAGTATTCTCAATGGAAAAGTTATTTCATATTAAAAATAGAAAAAATGTAAAGGTAGGTATTTGTATCTATTCCTATGATCTTACAAAAATGAAGTGATGGAGAGTGCACAAGAAGAGAAAGGATAAGTGGCTGGATTTTATTGAAAGCAAATTTACCAAGTTTTGTTCGAGACTTGAAGTCACGTAGTTTTGTGCTTCGATTGAAAGATTGAAGAAAATTAAGTGTAGAGGATAAAATAGAACACTGCGTAAAAAAGAATCTTTATATGTTGTTATAAGCGAGATTAAACAATGTATTTTGGGCCAAAACAGTGACATTGATAACTTACTTGACAAATGAATGATGGAGACATTATGGTTGGCGTTGCCCATAAATTACTTTGGAGTACGGTCTTCACCTATTTATGAATGATGCTTTAGGCCATGAGCTAAATAGTGCATGTATTTAAGGTAATTGGATGGGTTCAAGGGTATTGATGATGGAATTCTAGCCTATGAATAATTATTAAAAGGTGAGATGTTGCCTGCAATGAATCCATGTTTTTCCAAAGAGGAAAAAGTGGAGATTAAGAGCGGTGTTTATACTCATGGAATGGTTGATGAAGATGATTTTAATGATGTAGATGTTGAAACACCTTATGAAAGTGAGTTGTAGTGTTGCACCTTCTACAACTTCTCATGACCATCAAAATGTAATGATGAGACCTTTGCATGATTAGGGATGTCACTATTAGTGAACCGTATTCTATATTGAGATTGTGATGACCGAAGAGATGCATTCTCTTTCAAAATACAAACATTAGAGTTTGTTGCAACAAAGGAAATTTTGAGGTGAAACAAGTTGTCAAAGGGAGTTTGTACTTGTTAGCTACATATCTCGAGGAGTTTTGGTGTGCTTCCAAGTTTTAATAGTTGGATGTCGATTACATACAAGTCCCGTTGACATTTTATTCCTTGCTGTCATTCTTGGATCCTTTGAAATCTAAGGAGGGTATGTGGATCATGTCATCAATTCTTTATTCAAATGTGGTTGAGAGAATCATGTATGAGAGGGTTTGTACTCAACCGAATATAGCCCAATTTAAATTTGGTATGTATGTGTAACGACATGGTGAACCTGAGAAAGAACAATGGCATTTGCAGTGGTAAACGACTGCTTAAACACTTCCCTATAATCAGTTGTTTCCTATTATCTAGGCTTAGGTCTCTGATAGTTTTAGTAACTGAATAAGTCTTAACTGTAATATATATTATACGGGTGTGGAATGCACAAAAATATACAAAACACACATGGAAATTAACTCATAATAAAATGTTCAACAAAGTAATATGCTAAAATCAAATTTGTACGGGACATAATCAATACAAAGTTGGCTCCAGATAGCACTGTTGGTTGATATTAAAAGACTAACCAATACTATGGAAGCAAGATGATCATTCTTTGATCAATTTATGTTCAAGAGTCTTCAGATACTGTTAGAGTTTTTGGCATTTCCACTATCAACCAATAGTGGCATCTAGAGCCAACTCTGTATTGATTATGTCTTGTACAAATTTAATTTTAGCATGTTATTTTTTTTTTTAACAATTTATCATTATGAGTTAATATCCAAGTTTGCTTCTTCTTTGATGGTAGACAAAGTATAAAAATTGTTTTTGCATTGAATTGTTTCGATGTGCTGTGGACATTTTTGTGCTTCTTACTTTCCTGTTTATATATTGCAATATGACTTACTCAATTACTAAAACTATCATATTCATAAGCCTAAATAATTAGCAAGCAATATTACTGAGTTTATGGAGGAAGTAGGTTAGTGGGAAGGTGAATTATATGGAAGTTATTTAGTGGTCGTTTACCACTACAACCGTCAACATCTCCCACAGGCCACATAAGCCATGCTAAACGTATTACCACAACTCTAAACAAACTTTCCATTCTTCATAGGGAAAGTAAGGAGTGCGACCATAAGTTAACAAGTTGTGATATATTAAGTCACCTTCACAACAATTTCAAATAAACAATTTCCCCAATCTTTTTTGCATCATCAATAGCACACACTTCACCCGTATGCTATAACTATATATGATTATATGCTAAATATAATCAGTCGGGCAAAACTATGGTGAATTAAGCTAGATTATTGCTTAGATACTTGCGTCAGTTCATCTTAGCTCAACTTCTTTCCTACCATGCTTTGCTGGATTGTATACATCATAGCCTTTGAAAACATGCTAATGTAGCATTCATTAAGCTTCAACTATTCACAGTTCCAAGTCTAAGGGTATAACGAACTAAAATAGACTAACATATGTCCATAGGATCACACAGTCATAGACAGGAGATATCAGTATCACTCCTACTAGCAGTCGGTGCAACACATAGTCACATACAATATGACATGTGTAACTCCCACTGGATTAGGCATGCCTCCTATACCATGCGAATCTTAGTCTAGGTTTCACCAAAAAATCTAATTAACACTATACCTGATCAAACACACAATGTTTATCTTTTCTTTAAGATTTGTCTTTAGGATTTTTACGTGAACATTAATAAATTTACATTTAATTCACTAAAAATGTTATAATCACACCTAAGATTGTCTTATTAGCTATATTATATATGTGTACATGATTGGCATTAACGGGGCTTTGAGAATTCATGTTGAGAATGATTTGAATGGTGATGACTTGATTGGTATGGTGGTTTTCAATGTAGTCAAAGGCCGTTTTGATCGAAAATCTTTTTCAAGGTATGTGCTTGGCTAGTAGTATGAGATTCCTTTTGTAAGGAGCAACAATCTTGTTCACTGTGCAAGCCATTATATTGTTATGATAGAGAGCTTCATGGAAGCTCAACGGAATGGTGGCTTCATTGGTAAGTTTGATTGGTAAACTGTTGTTCTTATACTGTGTCCTAAAATGTTTCACATTAATGTGAGGTCTTGTGGAGGTAATTTTTTTTTAAGAATTCAGTGTACTTATTGTTAGAGTTTTTGGTTGTTGGATTTAAGCCCAAATTTGATAGTTTATTATCATGAGTCGTGGTTTAAAGCCCTTATTAGTGTAGTGATATCTCCTTCGATGTGGAGATTTCTGTAGGATGGAGTACATCCTTTTAGGTCAGATTGGACGCCCTTGCTAGGGTGGGTACACCTTATTAAAGTGGTTCCATCTAATTGATATGTTTTTATCATTCTTGTGTGGATGATTGCGGTGCATTCGCTGTTAATGGTTGGCTTACCGAGGCAAGTTGCTGTGGTTACTTGGTGGGGTTGCTCTTTTTGTCATGGTGGGAAATTGTAAATTTTATGAGAGTAATCAATCCATGTTCGTTGCTGATAATTAGAGTTGTTTATGATGAATGAGGAAGGTGTAGGAGTGTAGTTGCATTCATGTTCATTTATCTTTTCGTATGTATCATGATCTTTTTTTTTAATGATTCTTTAATTCACTTTGTATCAAAGATTGATTTACTTGGATAGTATTCATTTGCGTCTTCATCAGCAAGTTGGGGAAAGTTATAGGATTTATCATATATGTGTCTCTCTATGCACTTTTCTGCATTCCTTCTCAATTTTGATATAGTATTTTTATGATAACCAGTTCACAATGGAATTATCTGGCAATATTTTGGGAAATGTGCCCAAACGTTATTCAATGGAAATGTCCAAGGACTTTGTTCCGATGTCTGTCTTTTCAGAGTCCCAAGGTGAGTACAATGGTTGTTTATTAACTGCATAAGCTACATTATTTGGCTTTTCTAATCTGGGAAGTAGCATAGTACGGAATGTTGATGCGGTAACGGGAGTGATGCGGTATTCCAATGCCTACATATTGATGAAACCATAAGATATCTCCTGATACAGCCCAAGACGCAGTTTTTTTACACCATTACAATACGGGAAATATTGGTTCGTTTATTTTGAAAACCTTTACCATGCGACCGATGTGATGCGATGCGGCCTTGTTTTTAAACTGTGGTTGAAATGTCTTTTCATGCTTGTGTCGGTGTATATTGTGTTTGTGTCCATAGACTAGTCAGAATAGCAGAAGTGCTCTGACATGATCGCATGCTAACACCTGTAGGTAAGGTTTCTGTAGAAGGGAAAATTAAAAACAAATTTGACATGAGGCCTCACAATGATACTATTGCTGATTATGGAAGATTCTGTCGTCAACGAACTGCAAAATCTATGACGAAAACTAGACAGATTCAGGTCTTTGTAACTTAGTTCAGTTGGTCTTTACTGATCGATCTAAGCAATTTCTCGCATTATCATTTTTATGATCAACTCTTTTATCAATTGAGATGCTTTCATTGAACCAGATGATTGGCAGTGATACGCCCATGATACCTATGCCTGGGATCATTCATACTCAGGTTCTACAAGTTCTTTTTCTTCCTCTACCTTGTTACTTGTCGGTATTTGAATGTGCAGGTTTGCGTTCAGTATCCTTCGGATTGCTTCTAGCTACCCCTCTTATCTTAAAAGACGGTTTCTGTTATAGGAGAAGAAGAAAGCGGTTGTTAAAGGATCAGACACAAAAAGAACAAGACGGGATCGTGGAGAGATGGAAGATATTTTGTTCAAACTTTTTGAACATCAACCCAACTGGACTCTGAAAGAGTTGGTTCAGAAGACTGATCAACCCGAGGTTTGCTTATTGCTTAAATAATAACCCGACAAGATGCCTTTCCATTTTCGTTTTCCCAAGGTAGCTTATGCATATCTGAGCTTATAGGTAGTTCATTGCATTCGACATGCGTCAAATGTAGGCTTCTGGCTCTCTCTTATAAGCTAATGTAGGTCGAGCGCAGACCCGTAAGATTTAACCATTTGATGACTTGTCTGAGTGATTCATGATAAAGATTTATGGCCTGGTAAACAGAATAATCTCATTCAGTGCAGGACAACCAGATCAGATCGATTGACGATTTGACGACTTCCCATAACCGTTTTAAGGTTTTTCGACTCATAGATTACTCTTGTGTTGTTTGCAGCAATTCATGAAGAACATACTGAAAGACCTTTGTGTGTACAACAACAAGGGAGCTAATCAAGGAAGCTATGAACTCAAGCCAGAATATACGCGAACACTTAACGATCCCAGTGCTTCGTAGGGTGTCAACATGATTCATCTTGGTCTTTCTTTGCACATACTCGCTTTAAACGAACAAATAATTCTTCCGTTGCATCTCCTTTTTCTTTGTTTGAGAATTTCAAGTATTTTTTGTTGCATATAAATGGCACAGGATAGACAATAAGAGTGAGATATGCAATCAGGATGTAAGAGGAGGCCATGCCATTAGCCATATTTATATCTAATCTTAGATCTAGTCTTTTTGCTTCTGAACAATTGTGTACTTAGTGGTCCAAAGGGGTGCAATATTTTATCACATTTGTGACTTTCAATCATACTTTATTTAATCTTTTTAAGTTCGCTATATTTGTCTTTTTTTTATTACATTGGTTAGATTAATCTTTTTAAGTTTGCTATATTTGTCATTTTTTTATTACATTGGTTAGATTAGGGATGAGAGGACTAGATGAGAATCAAACTCAGGATCTTGTTCGGAAAAGACGGTACTTATTCTAATTGAGACAAGACTTGATGCTCTTACGATCGTAAGTGAGAAGGCTAAAGTTATTATTCAAACAAAAAAATTAGGGTTTAAGATTTGCGTATTTAATCTTTACAAATTTATAAAAGAGACGATCTCTTTAAAAGACTATCTCTTTGGGCTTAGACAAGCTTCTTGTTATTGCATTTTATAAAATATTGAGTTGGACTCCTTGTGGGAGTTATTTCTCATGCTATCAACTTTTATTTTAAAAATTATACTCTTAGTGTAGACTAATAAGTCATGTCTTTTTTATGGTAATAGGTATATAATATTTTGGTTTTGTGTAATGACCTAAAATATATTGGGGGCCTAGACATTCAAACAAAAAAATTATGAGGGTCAACATTTGAAATCTTGAGTCCTTGACCTCTAATTTAAAAATTATACACTTAATTACTTTGTCACATCTGATCATTTTATTGTCATAGTTATATAATATTTTGCTTTTGTATAATGATTCAAAAAATTCAGGGATTCCCTTTCAGTCTACATGAAGATCCCCAATTGTATTTTGGATACAGTGATAGTTAATTGGAGAGGCTTATTTGACCAATTGATTTTAATAATTGATTTGACCATCTTATTTTGAATGATTAGTGAGACGAATTAGTTATAAATTAGTTGATTCATAAGAATGAGTTGTTTCAACCAACTAATTTACCAAACACTTAAATTAGATGATTTTTCTATCAATAATTTACCAAACAATAGGTTGATTCATGTATAAAGATGAAATGTTGCAAGTTATGATGTACTTAGAATTTTTCTTTTAAGTTTGCGTTTTATTGCTTCAAAAGTAGTAATCAGCACAAAATTTATGGAATGAGAAATAAACAAGTTTAAAAACTTCATTATCATACATTGATACAGGTGAAATTTTAATAAAAAAATTAAATAAATTACAAACTTACATTATTATAAAAAGGTAATACTTTGACATAAGGTTGTTATTTGAAAAAAAAATTATTTAGTTTACATATTTGAGTATTTCTAAGATCACCATAATTGCAAAAAATAAATGTAATCAAATCTGTTTTTTTTATTAAAATACTCAACTATAAATAATTTTATTAATTTTAGTTTCATACTATTTTTTTCCCTAAAATGACCATAATATATATTAATGTCTTGAACTAGTCAATAAATACTCCATTATTCCAACAATCCAACCATTTAACCTTATAATTGACATGAAAAATTATGAAATTGGTTATAATTGGTTAGGCTAGTAGGGTACTTAGAAATAAGAGAAAAAAAACTAAAAGAGGTGGAGACTGTAGGATCATAAAAAAAATAGAAATAAGGAAAATTTCATATAACAGATTAAAATGAAAATGAGGTAAATTAAATAGAACGTAAATAATAATAATAATAATAACTAAAATGATTGTCAATTAGAGCAAATACTATATTTTTTAGGCAAAATTCCCATTTTCTTTTCTCATACTATCTTATAATCCAAAATAAAGTCTAATTTGGTGGACTAATTAATATGTTTATTTGAAAAAGAATAGAATTAAATTGCATTGACTAATATGTATATTTGGAAAAGAATGCAATAAAATTGCATTGACTAATGAACAAGTCTATTCCATTTGATACATGATGCAACCCCAAGATAGTTGTTGTTCATACTACATATTTACAAATCATAGCAATTAGCAAGTCAATGTTTGAACTTTTATCATTCACCTTTCTTATTGGAATATGCTAAGGGAAAAGAAGGACTAGATGAGGAAGAGTCAATGGAAATTGAGCCTAAAATTTTATCTTTGGAAATGAAGTCCATCATCAAAACAATCATTATTATTTTCGGTAAGTGTTGTATGAGATTGTCTCACCATGAGACGTACTCATATAATAAATTCATTTTTTTAAGTGGTCATTATAAGTGATACTTTAAGACTATAAAAAGTGATCACTTAAGACTATAAAAAGTGATCTCTTGAAAATTATAAGTAATCATTTTTGAGTTATAAGTGATCACTTTAAGATAAAAAGTGTACATTGAGTTAGTACAATAAAAATTATGTCACTGTGAGAATGTTTTTTTTGAGAATTTGTGTATTATTTTTTTGCCTATTAGCTATTGGTTATTTTTAAAAGTCGGCCAAAATACCAAAAATCCATGAAAATATTAATTATAATAAGGGGAAGTCGCCTCCCTCTCTTTTTCTCTCTTTTCTCTTTAAAAAATTCCTAATCTCTATTATTAGTTCGGGGCTATCAGCAACCTTTTGGTTGATAATAAGTCCTTAACTTCTCCGTTTTAAGCCTTTTGAATATGATTAAAATAAATATTTGTCTTTTCCCTACAAAAGAGTTGTTCTATCCACTCATTGGGTTGATTCTACCCATATATTGGGTTTTGATCTCTCTCCTCGTGAGAGTTTGAGGTTATGAATTTTGGTCTCTAGTTGATTTGTTGATAGAGATTAATGCGATAATGTAGCATGCACCAAAATTGCAATCACCACCAACAACATCAAATTTCAATTCTATCTCAAGACTACAACAGATCGATGGACCCCTTTCGTAGAAAGCTGTATCAAACAACGATATGGAAGAGGATCTTCAGAATTGTCAGACTTCATACACAACGATATAACTCTTTTTTATTGGTTTCTCACCTCTTAGACATTTTGCTTTAATAAACGGACAACAACTTATTTTTAACAAAGATCTCCATAACAACTAGCAAATCAACCAAAACTTCCAACTAATCAAACCAACCAGCAATTTTAATAACAACTTTAGCCAATAATCAATTGCCAAATATCTTCTCAAAGCTAGTTTTTTAGCTGACTTAAAAAGTCAATTAAAAATTTTGTTTTTACTATTTGGCTAATCATAAAGTTAAAAGTTAACTAATAATCCACTAGTCAAACACACATATTAGCTTTTGCTTGTAGCTTATTTTTTCTTTAATTTTTATATAAACCAAGAACAATCAATAAATAATTTTATCAAAAATTTTCAATAACAGTGGACTTTAGTTAACAAAGAATCTAATACTAAAACCTGCGCACCGTCTCAAATAAATTGCAACAGTAAAATTTCGCACGAAGATTAAGAAAATTGAACATACGTGAATGAAAATAAAAAAATTAGTAGAAACTTTTACATAAAAAGAAATTATAGCAAAGAAAAAATCGAGATTAAAAAAGTGAGATAATTTGTTAGACATATATATATTGTGTTCAAAACGGATCTGATAATCTGATATTTGTCCGATTCTGTAACCAAACTCAATTTGACCCGACAATAAAAATGAATTAACAATCACAAATTCTTGCAAGAGACCATTTCTAATTGGGTCTAATTGGGTCTTCCATAAAGAAAAATGTTGTAAGAGTAGGCATCAAGCTTTAATGAATTAAGCCTAAGAGACGTCTCTCGGAGAGATGGTCTCTCAGGAGCGACTAATTAACAATTATATAAAAATATGTACACAAAACTTAATTTTAAATCTACCTGAACATTGACCCGATATCAATCCAATGATCCAAATAAGTCAAGTAAATTAATGAGAAAATTGTCAGAATGTACCTAATATTTTTTTTCAAAAAAATACCTAATAAAATTTTTTTTTCCAAAAAATACCTAATAAAATTTTTTCTTTTCTAAAAAGTACCAAGTAACGTTTTCCTTCAGTTGACCGTCAAATATAACAGTTGACTGGTCAATATCAAAAATTTTTCTTCCTTATATTCAATTTCTTTCCAATTCAATTTCCTCACTAACTTCTTCCTCTATTTTTTATTCAAAATAGAAATCAAATTGGAAACGAAGTTGAATATGAAGAAGAAAATTTTCGATATTGACCAGTCAACCGTTATATTTGACGGTCAACTCAAGGAAAAAATTACTTGGTACACTTTGAAAAAGAAAAAAATTTATTAGGTATTTTTCGATAAAACTTATTTTATTAAATACTTCTTGCAAAAAAAATAATTTATTAAGTAATTTTTGACGACTTTTCCTAAATTAATCTACACCCAATTTATTCAACAAGCACAGGCTCGCCTTCCTGGCTCCTTCTTGTTGTAGGAGAGGAGACTCAGCAAATTGTTATATTTGTCAATGTCAAAAATGGCGTGTGGGTGGCACGCTACTTATATTCATATTCTTCTCCAATTACTCTATTAATTTCTTCATTCCCACCTAACCCAATTATTCAATTACTAACTCCTCCCTTTTTTCATTCAATTCTTTCTTATTCTTTCCTTTTAATCTTTCTAACCCCATAAATAATTTTTATTTTTGCTTCTATCCCATTTCATTTGATTAAAGGTATGCACTTTATTGTCGTTCTTTTTTATTTCTGCTTAATTCATCATCTGGGTTTTTGTTTAATCTTTCATTCAAGTAATTTGGTAGGTAGTCAACTTTTTTGTTAATCATTTAATTTATTCTTTTGGAGGTGTGTTTTAATTAAATTGGCTTATTGTTTAACTTAATTGTCAAAGATCATAACTTTTATCTAATTCTGGATTTGCTTGCTTATTATCTGATCTGGTCTTGCAAGTTAGCTTTGTTTCTTATTGATGTTGACAATTGACTATTCGATTATTTTGATGCTGACTTTTTGATCTTTTGATTTTGTAATTGATTGTGAATGATTATGCTGAAGTATTTGATGTATTTTTTATGGGGTGGGAGATTTTTGTTTGAATTTCTTGATAGTTGTTTATCATGTAATTGGGTAAAGCTTAATCTTTTTGTATCATGGAGATTTTGGAGTTTGACTATATAAGTTGGGAAATATTTACTTTAGGAATTAGGAGTGTGATGCTTTATCTTCTTAAGATTGGATTGAAGGGGTTTAATAAGGTTGTAGAATGTAGACTTGTAGCTTGTATGCTTAGAATTCATCTAAATTTTGATTATTTTCAATAGTGGGTTACATTTCATTGCTTTGAACTTAAGTTTGATTTGTTCTTCTTAATCTCTTGTTATTCCTTGTTAAGAGCTTGGATATTTGAGCTTATAAGTTATCTGTTGGAAAATAACCCACATGTCATCCCACATCGAAGAATTAGAGAGAGGTCGACTAATGATGGGCTACTCCTCCTAAAACCAATTGAAAATAACCCACATGTGATCCCACATCGAAGAATTAGAGAGAGGTCGACTAATGATTGGTTTTAGGATGGAACCCCATCGGGCTTGTGTGCAATCAACTCTCCTGTTGTGCGGGTCTTGTGTACAAGCCCAAATTTATCATTCTTAACATATCCAATTCTTCATTCTAAGCTGCATATTGCTATTGTCTTTTGTGATTTTCTGCTCAGCTTCCTTGTTGATATATTCTCTGGTTTTGTATAAAGAGTTAACCCTAGTTTTTCTTTGCCCATTTTCAACTCTAAGACTGTAATTCAATTCGGAAAATATGATGTGAAGGTCTATATTCTATTTTACGAGTGCTTTTTCTCAGCATCGGTTACGTAGCATACTCACGTCTCACTCTAGTTATGGGTTCTTTGTTTTCATTTGCATGTCATTTTCGAGCCAAGAGTCTTACTATCCGCAACCTCCTTGTCTCTTTTGATAAGGGTATAGGGTGCATGGGAAAGGGTCCATAGTTTTTTTCCTTTTGGATATTGAGCTTTAAGTCTGTTTTGAAATCGGTTTATAGCTATCTTGTCTTTGACTATGTTTATATGATATTGTTTATTGTTTGAATCCTCGTTTGCATGTATCTACCTTCTCCATGACCAGTTATCCTGTGTTTCTTTTCTTTTTTTTTTTTGGAATTCGTCATATCCATGATAGCAAGGTTCCGCTTTAAGTGTTTACTGCCGTTTAGAATTCGTGTATTCTCGTCACATATTCACCTTGTTTGCCTTCTCTTTTCTGTTTTACAAGAACTGTTGTCCCTCATTTTGTTCTCCGCTTTTAGTAGTTGAATTAGTGCATTGGAAACATGGACTTTTGCTTCAGAGAACCAGCCAGTGAGGCACTCCCTTCAGACCAGGATATCGTTCGATGTCCTTTTTTGAGGAATATTAATGCACCAACAAATCTTTCTTTCTCGTCTTCCCAGGCATTTCGTCTTCCGGTAAGTCACGTATTCTTCGTCAAGTTATTGATTTCATCCTATGAAGTATCATTCTGTTTATACAGAATTTACTGAACAGGGGCGGAGCAAATATTTTGAGTGCCCTATTTAATTTTACGATGTCTTTCAAAATGGGCCCTTCATTGTATCAAAAGATAAAAGTTTTTCCACTTCAAGAAAAATAATTCAAGATAAAATGTATTGTAACATGATATTCTAAAATCACTTCAAATATAAAAAAAATTACAAACAAAATTCTTAAAAAGTATTGCTCAGAATCGGGCCTGAATAGTACCATTTAATATTTGAGTCCCTTATTTTTGGGGCTCTAGACGGTCGGCTTTCCGAAATGGGCTAAGAACCGGCCTTGTTATAGAATTGTGTATTTAAAGCATCTTTCTCGTTTTCAAAGCCTCGAGCGCATATTTTGTTATATCTAGGTCTAGCTTTTTCTTAAAAGATTGAAACATTATACTCTCGGCATCTTGTTCTTTATTTATATGCTTCTCTGATGTTTGCCTACTTCTAATATGCTTTTCGTCCTTTTATTGTTTGCTTAGGTTCGAGGAGCTGTAGCGAAAGGTCCAATTTTTGAAGATGGTCCCAATTTTGACATGGCGTTTAGATTATTCCATGGCCGTGATGGCGTTGTCCCACTTTCCGACAGATCAAATGTACATACGGAGAATTTTGAAATTGATCTGCCTGCCCCTAGTTTTAATCCTTTAGCTGCAAAAGCCGCCACCATCAGTCTTTCAGGCTTCGGAGCTGGATTTCCCTTCAATTTTGACGCGTTTTCTCAAAAGTGGAAAAACCAAAAGAAAAAATCTCAACCTTCGAAGGTAAAGACCCATACATCCCTAATTTTTTGACCCTTTTCGTCTTTATTGTTATAATGTTATACATTCATCAGGAGATGGTTCCATATAAAAGCGTTCCTAATATAAGGACATTTTCGATTTGAGGGTGGACCGTGAACAATGTTAACTGATTCTTACTAGTACCTCAAACTACTTTTAGAACTAATTGGTTGCCGTAAGTACCATATATTGTAGTCATTCATCACTCCGCTCCCATTTTTGATGATCTGCTACTCCAACCAGGCTCGTCTCTGGCCAGGGGTGGGTGGGGCAAAGGCCCAGGGCCACATATTTCAGAAATTCGGTAGGTTTAAATTTAAATATTTAAAAAATAAAAAGCTAAAGAATTAAGAGTGGTAGTGGGATATTATTGGCAAAGGAATGAATTGTCCGACAAGTACATTAAATGAGAAAGATTTATATGCATCTTTCTCAAAAACAAATGGAAACTCTTCCATTTCTTACATTTTTGAAATTGAAATTTTAATTTATTTTATGATATTTGAAAGGACCCGTATTTCTAATCTCGCCCCTAGGCCACCAAAAGTTCAGAAATAAGCCTAAGTCCAACAAAAGATATTTGTATGCAAATTGAGCTGTCGATATTTCTCCACTATTGCCGAGCATTTAAATCTTGATGTTGTTTTCTTATAATGGCCCGTATCTTGATATGAAAAAGTATTTGTTCATTTATATTAAATCATTCGACCTCATGTAAATGCATACTTATAATGTAGAAAGCTTTGTTGAGCTTACATTTTGATGAAATATGTCCCAGGGAGGAGATGGGAAACACGAGGCGTTAAGCAACGAGTGGCTGCAAACAGGAAACTGTCCGATAGCCAAGTCTTATAGGGCTGTAAGCGGTGTTGTGCCGTTGGTGGCAAAGGTCTTTCAGCCCCCACCCGGTGTAAAACTCCAGTGTCCACCAGCCATTGTTGCAGCTCGAGCAGCCCTTGCTCGTACTGCCTTTGCAAAGAACCTCCGGCCCCGACCATTGCCCACCAAAATTCTTACGATTGGAGTCCTGGGTATGGCCGCAAATATTCCCTTGGGTATATGGAGAGAACATACCAAGAAGTTCTCCCCTTCTTGGTTCGCAGCCGTTCATGCGGCAGTCCCATTCTTAGGCATGCTGAGGAAATGTGTCTTGATGCCTAAGACAGCTATGGCATTTACTATAGGAGCCTCAATATTGGGTCAGGTTATCGGGTCTAGGGCTGAACGGTATCGTTTGAAGGCTAAAGTTGCACGAGAATCTGGCATAACCAAAATTCCTGTTGGTGAACCGAAAACGCTTCATCTGGTCACTGTCAACAGCGGTGATGTGGTGAATTGGGACCCACTCTCCCTCAACGCCAGCAAGCCCTCGCCATCAGCTCCTGTGTGTTGCTAAGATTGTTTTTCGGTGATTCGCTATTTTTATCCTATCCGTGTGATGATTTAATTGTATCATAATTACTTACGCCGTTTGTTCTCATGGCCAATACCGACTTGCGGCACATTATGTTCTTTTTTCAGAATCGAGTTCATAAAATAAAATTACTTTTGTACTATGTATCTTGATGTTTTGAATCATGACTCAATACCTCCATGTAATCATCATATTCTTCGATGGATCAGCTCGGATCGAAGGGACTTAACATGATTCCTCCGTCTCAAGAAGTATGAAATTGAAAATTCGATATTCCTACTTTATGAGTATGGTTACGAGTAAATGAAAGAAAATGATAAAAATAAAGTACATGAAAGAAATACATGGATAAAAATGATTAAAATCGTTGGAAATGTGAACATAAACAATATATCTAAAAATACGAGGAATTAGTGTAAGATTCAAAGGTAAGACGATCTATTGGGTTGGGGTATCAATTTGATCTTTGAGAGTCCTTTGATTCAATCGTGATTTTAAGAATTATATATTTTTTCAATCAACTACTTTGTTTGATACTGAGATAAGCAAATATGTTTTTAAATGTATAACACCACGAGACTCAAATAAAAAAAATAAACTCCCTTACTAATTTATCCTTCTAATTTGTAAAAATAAAATTTGGATTTTAACATAATAACTTAATCACCACATTCGCCGGGTGAAATCTTGTCTTCATTTTTATTGATCTATCCTCGTCCCGTTCTTTCGATTCTCACTAAGCTTGTGTCCTCGTCTGGTCGCGCGGCCTACATTTTAATACTTCATGTTTACTCCATGGACGAACTTGAACTCCATTTAAAGTACTCACTTGCAAGTTGCAATCTTGTAGTATTATTGTCGAATTGGATAATGAATCACAAAAAATAAATCGATGTATAATTAAGTTTGGCTAAGCTAAGAGTTTCGTCATTCTCAGCATTCAGCATTTTTCTGTCCATTAGAAGGCAGCCATGAAAACCATAGGAATAGCATGGCCTGAATTCAATGAAGGTCTCACTTACAACGATATTGTTTCGCCTTCAAATTCAGGTTTTCTTCTCTTTTTCATCTTATTCTTCTCATTACAATGCTTTTTTGTACTTTACCAGTTTTTTGCTGTGTCATCTGTTTAGGTCTTACTTTGATTCAGTTTTACTCTTCCAATCACACTAGCTCTGCTCCATTGCAAGGGTCGGTAACTTCTTACATTTTCTCTTTTTTTTTTTCAATTTTAAATAAATTGATGAACAATGCTTTTTAATCTTCAATTTGATTTGATTATTTGAATTCTTATTGTTTCAATTTTTTTTTCAATTTTCATCAGTTGGCTGCAGCGAATTCATAATGGCCAGATTTCCATGGATGGTAACACTGTTACTGATCCAAACACTATTATTAGGTATACTGATGTATTATTTGATTTTCCCCCAAATAATGTCCCAATAAAGCTAAATTACCACTTTGGCTTAATTAATTGATTTCCCACTATAATGTCTTTGTAGGATTGTTTTTTTTTTTTTTTCTAGTAAAAACAAATTTATTAGTGAAGTTGTTACCTGTTCTTTCTTAAAGACCGTTGACAATGTTAATGGTTTCCTAAGTGAACTATTTTTGTTGTTGATTTTGTAGTACAAACAGTTGTTTTAAAAAGAGCAGCTAATATTCATAGCGGTATTTTAAACTATGGATAGTGGGAAGGGTTTGATGATATTTAGATTATTTGTGATTTCTTATAAAAACTTTGGGGGGTTTTCGGTGGCTTTCCAACATGACTAGTGTGAAGTTTTCTGTAAGATGAAGATTAATTAAATTTCTTTGAATTTTTGATTCTTATATTATTTGACGGGTGTTCCATGGTTTAGAGTAGGCTCAAAGTTGGTGTACCATCGGCGACCATGGATAGAGCCTGAGGCACCTTTCTTGCTTGAAGTGCTTTATGAAGATGATGACATGGTAAAATTTTTTCTTGGTAATTTGTGTGAGGATTTTTTTTGGGTTGTATTTGCCTTTGTTATGTATTTTTTGTACTTATTGAACCAATAGTTAGTTTCTTGGACCTTATGTCTTTTGCAATTGATAGATGTTTGTTGCCAAAGATTCTTCGTTCCCCTGTTGAATTGCGAACTAGTAACACAACTGTTGTGAATTTTCCTTGAGTCAAGGTAAAAGTTTGATTTCATGGCTGTATAGTTGAGTTGCTTAAACGAGCCAGATAACTGATTGAAAATAACAGGGATGCTTGAACGAGCACCCCTAGGGTGCAGACTTAATTTTTGTTTTTTTGATTTGTTTGCTCGAACGAGCACTTAGAGTGCTTGTTTGAGCAGAGTCGCAGCGACTTAAGGCTTCTATGTTGCAGCTGTTTTACTAATTTTATACCTGAATGTAATTAGGTCACAGTTAGTATAAATAGGCCATATTAGACTAGATTTTTTAGGTCAAGAAAACCTCAAGATGAAAACCCAGAGTGCCAAGCTGGAAGCGTTGTTAGTTTACAAGAAACTCAAGCTTAAACACATCAACTCTAGTTATCTTTATCTATATTGTAATTCGTTTATGGAGTTCTTGAGTCAAGAACTACTGTTTTTGATCAATATATACTAGAAATAGGCCACCTAGAAGGACATAGCTTGAGTTGGGTGAATATTGTTTATTCTTTGTGTTCTTTATTGCTTCCTTTTTATCTTGCACAAGTTTAGAATCTTAGATTTTCATTCTAGTGTTAAATATTCATCCTAAACACTCTACCATCCATCTTGGTCTTGCAATTCGCTTCCACTATGCTGTTCCTCATCAGGTATCAAGTTCTGATCGATAACTTGAATAACTTAGGCTCATGAACTGGTGGTAAGGCCCTCTAGAACTGTTGAACAGTTGTGCGATATATATATATATATATATATATATATATATATATATATATATATATATATATATATATATATATATATATATATATATATATTGATGAATACGTACAACTATTTCTATTTGGATGTTGGAACTGAGCGCAAACTTTGGAATATTAATGGTACATCGATCCAAAAGGAAGGGCATGCAAATTAAGATATTACGTGAGTGATTTACATTGTTATTGTATTCACATTATGCAAATTAAGAAGTGCAGAGTTTTGTATATTGGAATTGTTATTGTATCCAAATTATGAGCTTTCACATTGATTTACTTGGTGTTGAGTGCTGACTTATTTTTTTGCTGTGCTTGGCAGATTGCTTTAAATAAGCCTTCTGGTTTGCAAGTTCTTCCTGGAGGACTTTTCCAGCAGCGCACTGTTCTGACACAACTAAAGTGGCATTCACAGAAGAACGACACTCCGGCACAGGGTCAAATACTTCATCCTGCTCCTGTTCACCGTCTAGGTCGGGGCACATCAGGTTAGCTTTTTGGTGTGAGGAGAACTTCTCTAGTAGGTGTTAATGAAGAGGATTGCAAATCAGAGTAAAATTGATCCATGAACTTGATGCACAAAGTTGTTTTTCACTTCTTATTAGTCTTACTTGTAGATTTTGTTAGTGTCTTTCAATCGTCGTTTCTAGTATTGTCTCTTAAGATTGCAATGTGATAAATTTGTCATTGGGCTTGAACACTAAAAAACCTACACAAGAGAAGAGTTGATTGCGCACAAGGCAATGAAGTTCCATTTTAAAACCAATTGGTAGTAGTATGTAATGCCTGCACCTACTGAGAAGAAGAAGAAGAATAAGAAGAAGAAGAAGAAGAAGAAGAAGAAGAAGAAGAATGCTTGTATATTATGTATACTAGGCAAGGTGCCCAGCCCAACTCTTCGAGCGGTTGAGTAGCTCCTTTGTGTGAGTACACTCTTTGGTAATTACAAGCATGCCTTATAATAGCAAAATCTATCCTTATTCATAGGTGCTCTCATAAAAAACTAGAGTATGAAACTCTACTCTTGCATTATATAACTGAAAATGTCAGAGCAGCCAAAACTGAAAGATTCCTTTTGCCAGGTGTCTAATTCTTTCACCCCTTTCTGTTACCATCTTTTCCCCTCCTTTTGTATGTAGTGAAAGTGCGTGGGCCTTCTGGATTATTCATCACAATACCTACCCAAAAAGCCTCACCTTGTCCTCAAGATGAAAATTAGGAAAATGGGAGGCAATGCTATGGTACAGTTCCCAAGTGGCCTCTGAAGTGGGTAAGTCACACCATTTGATGAGGACTTCAGTCACCGTGGCTGCATCTTTGTAATGATAAGGTATGTCCAGGAGAGCTTCTGGCTCAGTCTCCAGCTCAAGGGAAGAATTCAACTGCAGTGAGATGGAAGTAAGAATAAAAACATTTCCATGCACACATTTTAACTGAGAGTTGTGAAAAACAGGGTGAATTTTGCTTGAAGAAGGCAGATTCAGTCTGTAAGCCACTGGACCCACTCGAGCAAGGACTTCAAATGGCTCATAAAACCTAGCAGCCAATTTATCTCAAGGTCGCTTAGTGAGGGATTGTTGACGGTATGGCTGAAGCTTAAGGAACACGATGTCACCCACTTCAAATGTATCATGTCTCCATTCACTATCCGCTGCCTGCCGCTTGTGCTCTGAGCGACAAAAAGCTGGGTATAACACTTGACTCCTCAAACACTGCTCTAGTGGGAGATAATTTATGACATTAGGGTAATGGAATGTTGTAATGTAAGAAAACTATAGGCTATCTAACACTTTTGACCTTTTGCCAAAAGTATATATCTTCTGAATTAACTTATGATCTTCATCAAAGCATGATATGTGTCCCATTGTAACCTTCTTCAACTTTCAAATATTTTTGCAATACCTTTTATTCCTACTCAAAATCTGTTTTCTTGGTCGTCTATACTTTTACCATCCGTAACCATTTCTTTAAGTTGTGAAATTGTGAAGAGTACATGTTTATACAAAGTGATTATTAGCTATCGAATTTTGTACCAAGTTGTGAAATTTAGTTTTTGTAGTCTACTAGCTGGCATGAAGCAATTTTCCTTATTGTTTTTGTGATTGTGTACAAGATATATGCTAATGCCTTAGGGAGTTAGGGAAAGTATCATACCAAATAGTAGATTACAGAAACTAAAATGATCAAGTTATCAATGCAGGCACTGCATGTGGTTATCATCTCTTCTAGCCCCCAAGTCATTTTGTATGATTTGAAGGCTCTAACACAATATTTCTCTTTAGTGGTTTGTAAAACCTAAACTGGTTGTGATTTGTGAGACCTTATTCCACTTTCTCTCTTTCCTTGACGTACCTACCTTGGCACTTTGATACAAGGCTAGGTTCCTGAATGAACTTCTTGTATTGAGTTTGATTTTGTACTTTGGAAATAAAATAAAGGGTTTTTTTTATGGTTAGTAGCTCCCTTGTTGGGGGTTCTTGAATGCCTTTATTAGAAACATATGTTTGTGGTTTGCAGAATGATTGTTGTTTTTCTTAATTAGATGACCAATAGAGTAAAGTTGTATGTTTTACTGCTATCTGATTGACCTAATTTTTTTTTATTTCCTTGTTTGAACAACAAACATATAAATGAGGAATATTGCTTTATGACCTATGCAATTAATGGAAATCCTAAATGTCCCTCCAGGCACCAAATAAATGAAAAGTGGAAACAATGTACTTTCCACTGATTCCCATAGTATGCTAGTTGCTACATTTGTCGTGTTTGGAAAGTTTAGAAAGTATATGCCTTTCATTGTGGTGCTAGTTTCGTGTTTAGGGTATATTTTTTGTTTGTGAACTTTATCATATGCGATTTTTTGAAACTTTTATAACATATGGTAATTGGTGAAATGGCATCCAGGTGTACTTCTTTGTGCGAAGACAAAGCATGCAAAGGCTTGCCTTGCGACATATTTTGCTGATGGGACATCATTGGTGAGAGGGAAAAGGCGAGTAGAAGTGACTGCTTTTATACTATTATGCACTTTCTCTAAGTTTACCTCCTAACAATCCTTTTGATGCTTTTGAAAAATCCATTTTGGACTTGTGGGACCCAATATTTTGACATTTTGTGCTGGGTGGAAGTGAAGTAAAAAACATTGGAATGTATTTGCAAGAAACTAATCGAATTGTAGCGTATGTTGCTTATCGTAGTGTAAAAATACAGTAACAGTTGTGATTGCCGTAAAAAACAGACAGAGTGTTGGGGAATAGGAGTAGTTCTCGTTATGGAAAATATTGACCGAAAACATGAGATATCCCTTGACACGTACCAAAATACAATTTTTTTACACCTTTACAACGCGGAGAATATCGGTTCCTTTTTTTTTTGAATAATCCAATCTGAAACTCACAATTCTACCTTACCTTTTAAGTATCATGTTAAGAATTTAGAATCATATTCATTAATGGAGTTTTGAGGTCAATGAAGAGATTAATTTTTTCTTGAAGTGAATAAAGAGGAAGAGAGGAAGGGGAGAGAAAGGAAAGAAGGGGTGGAAGATGTCATTGATGTTCGGAGGAGAAGAATGTCAAAATACTTTAATATGGGTATTTTAGTGATTTCACTCCTTTTAATGGCTATTTATGTTTTTTTAGTAAATAAGGTCACATCAATATATTTGTACGAAACTAAGGATTACCATGTGAATTAATTTTTCTGTCTGTCCACGTAAAATAGTGAAAAGTTAAGGGTTATGCAAATTTCCCTTTTCATACTGATATAGTGATATTAGCTATTGAAAACTTTTTTATCAAATTAATGCAAAAGATAAATGTCCTGTCTTTCTTTCTGTTTGAGACCACTTTTTCTGTCTTTTGAGGGAAAACACAATGACATTTTGTAGATAAAAAAATGTTCCAAAATTTTGATATCTAATGCAATTCAAACGATGATTTCTTGTTTACGCGTCAAAATGTCTACTGGAAACAAGTGTTTTGGTAGTGAAATTATAAAGTTTGTTAGTAAATTTCATGGTAGCTTTCTTAAGAAGCTGGGTTTGTTGCAGAATTTTTTTCTAATACAATTTTAGTGCTTAAGTTTTAAATTTTGATTTTGATCATTTGCAAGTCTCAACAGATAAGCCTAATCTCCAAGGTATGTGACCTAAATTGAAGTTCTGTAAGAATACTGCTTATTAATGATTATAATTTAATTTCTACTAAGAATCATAACATGAAATTGGATTCAATTATAATTTTCCAGGCCACTTGTATTTAGTGTTGAAACTGTAGATGGGATAGTATTAGATTCCAATTCAAGCCACTTACACCCTTGGACTTTTCTTAAACTACCAAGTCCCAACAATCAAATTTCAACAGTCGTAGGTAACTTAAGCATTTGAGTAGAAGATGGAAGAAAAGCCATCTGAACTCCAAAAGCCAAAGATCAGTTAAGTTGTCAAGCTTGTGCCTTCTCTGATTTAAGATGTTGAACTCTTGAGATATTGGTGATGATACACATGGTCCCAAATGATTCATGTCAGTAGCTTTCATGACCATTTTACTCTGGACTCCATACTGCATACATAATGATAAAAGTGGATGTAGTGTGATTTGACTATGACACTCAAGAGCTTGCAAAGAAAAAGTTACCGTCAGCTTATTAATTTAAATGAATTACTGAGCTGTAAAATACAAAATGCACCTAGTTCCTCTTGTTAGGAAGACCCACTCTTTCTAAGTATACACATTATACGCAAAATGTAAAGGTCTGATGATACATTACATATGCCTATCGTAAGGCTAACTTGTAAAGTGAATCATATGAACTTCACCTTGACTCTAAACTATACACTCCAAATGTTATGTTCTTATCCAGGGCTCATCCATGTTGAATCATCTTGTTTTACTTCTTTTCTAGTAGTAGGCATCAAATGTATTGTATTAGAGAAGTCATTTGAAGAAAGTAACTGTGCTAGGAACCGTGCTTTAACCCATTTAAATCTGTTCTATCTGTGCTTCTACTAAACATCCTTCCCCATACACGTGTGAGTACGGTTACATTTGAATTTATGGACATTTTTTGATACTTTATCTTAATACATCTTTCAAATCTATTTAAGTATTTAAATGAGTGGTTGATAATTTGGAGGTAACTTCATAATATATATGTATGTCCAGAGGGAGGGGGCAATATACCTTAAAAGCCATCCATATATCATAGACATAAGTCTCAAACAGGTCGGAAACATATAAAAGTCATTTCATGACTATAAGAAGTAGCAATTTACATCTATCGGAAAAATAATCAGAGAAAATTTGGTCGGGTTGAAGGTTTACAACTTTAGATTGTGAAGGAAAGATAATGTATATGGTGTCAAAAGGATAACAAAGCAGTTTGTCGATGGGGTTATCAGAAAATGCAATCAATCTAAATAAACATCCTTCTGCAAAGAGTAAATACTATCAGAAAATGTAATGGCTCTGGTTTATTTTCGTGGAGCAACAAGTTCTACGCTTCTGTGTGCTCATGAAGATTTTTTATACTTTTTTTCTCAACAATTTTCAAGAGTCATTTAGAAGAATTTTTTTTTTTTTAATTACAAGGGTGAGGTTGTATGCATAATAACTCATCAAAATTCTACTTAGGCAAGAGCCTAGATTGGCGTCACTAAATGGAATTGGGGTAACTGATTGTTGTTTGGTTTGAGTTTATTGATTATACTACACTGACTTAGTTGTGTGCTTAAACAACTTCAGAAAAGGTTTTTAAAAATTTCTAGTCCAGGAAGAGCATTTTGCCAAAATATGACTTGATCTTCTTGAATAGACCTAAGTACATCACCGATCAGTTAGGTTACAGCTCTTTTGTGATTGATACTTGAGGAGTTCCAGATACATTGCATATTTTGTGGTGGGAAAAGTGAATTCTATCATCATTCATATCTAGTGCATAAGCACAAAGGGAATGTTCTCAAACTAATGAAAGGATAGTTTATGATGAAAATAAAATAAACACTGCAGTATGTGTGGCTGCAGCTCCATGTTTGAACATGAAGAGGAAAGAATTTAAGAGATTTTATATTCTCATGGGATCATTCTCTTCTTTTTATTTTATCTTTAGTATTTTTGAGTTTATGTTCAGATGCAATTGCTGCTTACTCTTCTCTCTTCAAAGCTGGAGTTCTCTTCTGAAAATTTGCTTCAGAAGAATGACTACCATTTAGTAATTACTTATTCTTCCATATTGTTTTTGATGTATGGCAGTGAGATGAACTCAGATGTTGGAGTGGAACGAAAGATTACCAAAATATATCGGGCTTTAGTTAAGGGGATCATAGACAATAATGAGGTATTTCGGGAACACTTTGATTTTGTTGCCCCTTCTCTGTTTATATTTCTTTTGCCTCTAGTGTATAATGTGGTAAATTCACTCAGTTATTATACTATCCTGTCAACTTTAAGTTTCTCTAGGAACTATGTGGAGTGACATACGGGTTGCTGATGACCATTAATGATTTACATATTTCATTGATAACTAAACTGTTTACAGGTGCTGATTGACAAGCCAATCGGAGTTATGCGATATCCTGGGGTTGCTAAAGGTCTATATGTTGCGCTATCATCAGGTTATCATTCATTGATATTTGTACTTTCCTTTTTTATCAGTACTCCTTAAAAGCAATGAGGTTGTAATGCCTCTGTGATGGTCTTCCTCTGTGGGTATTTGATCTTGTTACTATAATAATATCATAAAGTTTGCAATTACAATGCCGGACTTTGAAGTATGTCTCTAATAGGCTGAAGATTTCGTAGCCAGATTTCCTAATAGTATATGCTCTGTATCAGTATCCGATTACGTATGCTAGCCTGCTAGGGGCTCTGATTGGACATGCAGCTATTTAGCAAATGTAGGCTAAGAATAGAATGTGTTTTAACTTTTAAGGGAGGGAAGAGGGTAGAGTTTTCACTGTTCCACCACACCTCGGCCTTCTCGAAATACAAGAATTATATGTTCTACAATTCGGTTTATTTCTCTACTTGGACTCTTATATGATACATCCTCTCTACCACCATGTTATTGGTAAATATTCTGCAATTGATCATTCCTTTTGTTTAACAAAATAGGTCCTAAATGACTTTTTTCAATTGAAAATCAATTAAAAATTAGAGTAGAAGAACTGTTGATTAGGTTCTTAGTTGTGTTGTGCATCATAGAGAACAACTGAGATGTTCAATTGAACCATGTCAACATGGAATATTATGAGAATAGTTATGCATACCACAACATTACATGGCCTCTATGCACTAACTGGCTCCTGCGTAAGTGGGATTTGAAGTTTCGTATGTACGCAACCTTAGCCTTGTAATAAAGAAGTGGTTGTTTCTGTTTGACCCTTGAAGAATAGTTATGAATGAAGGCATTATTTTACTTGTTGGTTGCTAAATAAAATGATTGTCATTAATAGTCACCGCTTATTTCTTTTTCTTTCACCTTATTAGTTTATTCTTTCATGTCTCTTATTTCATTGGGGCCTAAGATTTATGGTTTTTTGATTGAAATGTCTCATTAAATCATGTGCACTTCTGATGTGAAGTTGCACATGATATACTCTACCAAGGGTTAATCAGAAACATTCTCTATGTTGGTATTACCAATAACAAGGGCAAGGTTGCGTGCGTCCGACCCCCAAACCCTATCCTAGGTACGTGCCTATGTGGGAGCCACTTAGCGGCATTGGGGTAAGATAATGTAATGTAATGTTATTAGTAGATTCTTTGAACTAGTTATTGGTTGGAATTTGTAAATAGTAATGGATATATGTTATATTGTAATGAAAGTTTTGTGCAAATGTGCATAAAAATTAAATTCAACTCGAAACATGTTTCACAATATCACTCATGTCGAAGCCTCAAATGAATACATGGGGTCAGCTACACGATTGAAAATAGTGAGCATATCAGATTGCAGGTAACAATGCAAAGCATCCGTAAATGTTTGCTTCGTAAATCTACATTACCACTTAACGTCGTTGTTATGGACTGAGTTGGCCATGGAGATGACATTAATAATGACATAAGAGAAATGTGTATAATTGTATCAAATGGAATGTAAAATGTACTTGTATAACGAAAAATTGAATGTAACCCAAGAACGATTACAAAAGATAGTAGTCAAGCTTTCGAGAGGCTTGTTCTCTCCAAGAGAGTCATAAACTCATCTTGAATGTATTACACAATGAATGCCCTTCCCATTCCCTTCTCCTTCTATTACACTATTTCTTCCTACATATTATTCTTCCCAATTAACTAATTACTAGATATTATTTGCTATATTACCCTTATCGAACCCTTCATGACTACTCGTCTCTTGAGTGGTACAAAGAAAAAGTTATGGGTGGATGAACAACAGCCTAACCATTGGACTTGATTTGCCAAAGGCTTGCGTTTTTATTGCCATTACTGTCATTTATTGTTGTCTACCAAACAGAAAAATAAGCAACGTGTACGGTGTACTTCATTATTCCATGCAAAACCTTGAACTCTAATGACCTACTTTGTATCTAGACCTATTATTATTATTTCATGTCCAATTATTGTTATCATGAAATAGATGTAGCTATCGAAATGATTATAAGTATTTGGAACATATTTATTAACTACTTGTGAATTATGATTTGTGCTTGGAAGATCCAAGTACTTTGACCATACATTGGAGCAGTTATAACTTTAAAATAAATTTGTCACCTTAGATGAATGTTCGGCACATTTCAGCTAGTGTCTCTCACCAAGAGGCATTTACTTGTATTGGATATAATAAGAGGTAATTGTAAAGCTTGAACAAGTCATTCTTGATACACTCATAAATATTTAGGGTTGCTACTAGCAGCTATGTATATAGCTACACCACAAGTAGTGACAGTTCCCAACTTATCCTGTGTTGAGATTCCATTTAATTTAACTGGATGCTTTTTGAAAACTTGAGGTGTTTTGGGGAATTTATTTGTTTTACATAGCTCTTAAATATTTGTTTTAATGTAAATTTATGATGGGAAACTAGAAATTAGAATGAGATAAGGAGTACTGTAGTATTCTAACACAAAGTGTTCGAAAACCATCAATCTAACAATCAACAAACAGCTTTAGACTCGTGGATTTTATCATGTATTATGTACTTCTTTTGCAGTAGAAAGACAACAACTTTTACATAGAATTTACAGTTATAAAAGCAATATTTTTATTGTTTGGTTAATTGGTGGGTTTTGTTTTCTTTGTTTATTTTTCATTTTCTTGCTTTTCTCATTGACTGATTTTTTTTTTTTCCATTTTATTAAACTAGGTAAACCAGCCTTGAGCAAAGTCAAGGTTCTTGAAAGAGATGTTGAGAAAGACCGGACACTAGTGCAGGTACTATCTAGTATCTATCTTCACCACATTGTTCTATGCCCTTTACATAGAAAGGATATATATGAAGTATCTATGCTATTGGTTGTCGGTATCCCTTGTTCTATAATTCACTAAACTTATTCCAATGCTAGGTAGCTACTCTAATGTAATATCCACGTAATGTGCTCTTTGAATATAGAGAATCTCTCTCCCTGCCCCTAATCACCTTTTTTGAGAGAAAAAGAATCTTCCTGTTGAATCTGAACTAGTCTAAAATTGTATCCTGGATGCTATGAGTGTTCAATGACAGTCTAATATTGTTGGAGTAATACCAACTTATTGTTTCAGCTCTTTCACCAGAATTTCCGTACTTTGAGAACGATAACAAAGAGATAGTTCAATTTGGCAATTTTGTACTTATGTAGGCTAGGTTAGGAACATTCTTCTGTGACTATCTGAGGTCAGTTGATCTCCCTTTTCTTCGGGAAATTTGAAAAGCTTTTAGAGAGAACGATTTATCTTGTATAGTGGTCTTGATTGTTGGAATATAATAGAGTATGGACAAAGTTTTTATTCCTGGCTCTTCAAATTTGTCATAGTGAGATTTGACTTCGTTTTGCAAGCTTAGAAATGATGTTGGGGTAGTTAATTTTAAGTGGGAGTATGAGGACCTTGTTGCATGAGGCTCATAGTGTACATACGACTTATAGCTGTTAAATTTGGGTGTCATAAGTAGTTATGGGCGTTATACTTGCAATCAGCAGGCAGCTTTCTGTTCAACAATTCAAAGCATACAAACCGACCTCTCCTTTGTCTCTTATGATAATTAGACAGTAGTTTTGGGGTTAATGATCATAAGATTCTCATTAAATTTGAAAGATAATGCATGGATTTATTTTCATTAATGAGCTCACATAGTCCGTGAGCTGAATTTCATTGTTATCAATTCTCGAATAAAGCTCATATAATAAAAAAAACTACAATTTTAAGTTTAAAGCTGGCTCATTCTCAAATGAGTGAACCCAGTCTGTGTTTTTATGCTTTGTTGAAGATAGGCTGAATAGAATGTTTTTCCATCAGAATTCAATTTCTCATCTTGACTTTTGCATCGCGAGGTTTCCTTTGTTCTCAATTTACCTACTTGTGGCTTCTTGAACAGGTAGAGATACATTCAGGAAGACCGCACCAAATCCGTATTCATCTGTCCCTGATAGGTTATCCGCTCCTAGGTAAGTGATTATGATTCTTTTGATGTGGTGCTGTAGTTTATTGATTGATTCTCAAAAATATCATCAGTTTACTAGTTATTATTTTTTTCGTGATAACCAAGTTATGATGTAAAGAATCAGGTGGTTAAGAAATATCAGAGTGCAAGTTGGTTTAGTTATCCGTCATCTCCTATTTTATTGAAAAGATTGGCACCAGTCTTGAGTATTTCCTTAATGCAGTATCTATCTCCATGAATCCTTCATGCTTTTTTTTGTGCTTTTCTGATCAACTAAATGTCCCTGTCATTATAAATTAGTAGTTAAAAATATTGTAGGCTTTAGCATTATGAATTAGTTACTTTATGCTTGTTGCAACTAACCAAGATCTCCCTTTTCTTTTGAATGAGAATTGTAATTTGTACTTCTGCTGTTTTTCTTAGTTTCCCCCTCTATTGCTTAGCTTGCTCTATATGGGAGTTGTGGAATTCTAGTGATGATTTTCTGCTAAATTGGTGGAAAAGCTTTCACCGCTGGTGTGGGACCCATGAGCGTCTCTATTTGATCCAAATTATGATTATTGCTTTTGAGGATGCAACTGTTCTGAAACCTTCATTTTAAAAAATGCCCCTGAAACAGTTGAAATGCCAATTTATTTTGTTTTTAAATTGGTTCCTTTTACTTTCACAAATATGAAATAATGTGACCACTATATTATGTTGCAGAGTTTGCCTCAACTTGGAGGTTATTGCTGATCTCATTGCTGATTTCACTTTCAGGTGACCCTCTTTACGTTGCTGGCGGGCAGCCTGAATGTTTCGATTCAGAACTTGTTGAGGACTTTGCTGAAGATGGGTATTGAGCACTCGGTTTCTTCTTTAATTCATATTTTAATCTGCGTGCTTGAATATGCTAACCAACTTATTAAGTAGAAACTTAATACAATAGCATGAGTCTGATTTATGTGATCTATGGAAGAGTTTGACATGCTTTTATCCTGTCCTTGAGGAGTAGCAAATATAACACTATGTTTGGATAGCAGATTAGGAGAGAAAAGAAAAGAAAGGGAAAGGAAACGGAGGAGTAAGGAGGGAGATTGCACTTTGTTTAGAAGGGAAGGGTAAATGAGTATTTTCCCTCTAATAGTTTTTACTTTAAAAGAGATTCTATTCTTAACAAAATTTGTCTATATTTTCCCTCTAAACCCCTCTCCCCAAATCCCTCCCCTCCCTTTTTATTATTCAAATAATGAATCCTCCATCTTTCCAAATTCCTCCCTTTCCTTCCCTTTCATATATATATATATATATATATATATATATATATATATATATATATATATATATATATATATATATATAAAGTCTAATTTGTGGAAAACCTGTTTGCAACTTCTTTGAAATCCTTCCACCTACCATTGTAGTTGTTCTAAAAGAACCTAACTTGTATTCGTCTTTGTTGTAGGGGGTATCAACGGCCGACAAAACCTGTTCCAGGAGATTGTGGTTATCACTTGCATGCACATGAAGTGATTCTATCCCATCCTACCACAAATGAGGTATTATATGTTACTTATGTGACTTGGTTATTTTAACGGGTTCATAGGCATCACTCGGTTTTAGAGGAGGGGCACAATTTTTGGTGTTTCATCTAGATGTTACTACCTAGTTTATCAGTTGAACTTTCCCAGTTCTTTTTTTTTTTATACGGATGACATAACATTCTTTTAACCCATTTCGCTGCTTTCTCCATGAACCCATTAAGACTTAGTTACAGAAATTGTGCTTCCCCTCTTACATATTACTATCGTTTGATGACAATATGACATGCTTAAGTTACTGTATACAAAAAAAAGTTACTGTATAAGATAAGATTTATAAACTAAGTATGACGAGTGTTTCTTGCTTTTTGTAGGTGATTAAGATTATTGCACCTCTTCCTTGTATGCTCAAGTCATTGGAAGAAGCTAATCAGGAAATTGTCACCTGACTTTTTAGTACACTTGCACCTGCAAATTTTGTAGTTGCCGCAAATCTGCAACATCTTGTACTCTTGATCTGATTCACGTAAATTGATTAGAGCTTTTCGAATCTAGTTTATGTTTCAATTCGTAAAATATATAACGTATTCACGTCGTTCCACAATCCACTTCAAGTTAGAAGGCGGAAAAAAGAACCAGAAAAGAATCTGAGATTACATAGAAACAACTAGTCGAAAAGAGAAGACTGGATTTCTCATCTATTACGTATAAAGTATAAACAAAAACATGAGACTAATTGATTTGTTGAATGATGGATACGAGTTTGCTATAAATTCCTCACCCCCAAAAATTTCCCAGTTTTTATTTATTTATTTATTTATTTTGCATTTTCCATCAAACACAACAAATAAACCCTGCGATATTACATAATGGTAAAAAAAGATCAACTCAACTAAATTACCTAAAATACAAGCATTTTGTAGCAAGCAAAGATGAGATTAGCTTACCACCTATAGGGCCTTCTCTTCTATTCAAAAGCCCCCTTGCATTCCTACTAACTCCCTGACTTTGCAAAGATTCCTCCCTAATTATCCCGTTTACCGCATGACCACCACCACCAAACTGTTGACCCGCCTAATGCAATGTGATCCCGGTTCATGATCCTCCCACAGCCTGTACAACATTCACCTTCACTATAACCTTGCACTGCTGCAGTAATCCACAACACTCCCGTTGCTGCTGCTGGATTCCTTTGGTAAGAAGACATGAGCACCGTTCATATTGCATTCATTACCACCACTCATGGCTGTTACTTGCACTGGCTGCTGTTGTGATTTCCGCGAAGAAATTGGGTGGTTGGCAAAAGCAGTTGGATACTTGGCCATGAGCAAAGCTGAATCTGGCAATGATGAAAAGTCTGTCTGTATCTTGGTTCCATCCCAAATGCCATAACTACTAATTGGAACATTCTCTAAACAATGAAAACTATTGTGGTCATCAGTAAATCCAAATAACTTTGCATCACCATTGCTGCATGACAACTTTGTTTTTGAAGAACAGCTGGACCCGACATCACTTTTATTTTGTCGAAGAAGAGGGGGTTCAGAAATTGAATTGTGAGCTGCAATACGACTACATTTTTTGAGAACTGAATCTTGAATCAGATGGCCAATACTCTCAGAAGCCACAGTGTGAGTGATAACATCATGCAAATCTGCTTTGTTTGAATCAAATGGGAAACCTGAATTGCAACGAGGTTGGCCAAATTGGGCATGTTCGGCATGGTCCCCAGAAGTTGATGGTTTGGATAATCCATTTCTAGGGTTAGCAAGCTGGCCAGGAGTAGAGGGTACACCAACTTCAGCTGCTCTATCAGAGATGCCAGAAGCACTTTTACCAATTGCTGCATCCATCTTAGATTTGGCATGTATATCAGATGTCTGATTATTAACAGCTGTGTCCTTGTCCAGATTATCAACCACCCCACTACTATCAACCGGATCTGAGACATCTGGAAAATCAGCATTTGGAAGCAAGTCATCATCTTCCAAACAACCATATTTATGATCCAACTGTCCTAGACCACAATTTTCTTCCAATTCAGGATAAGCTTCAGGCATTGACACATCTGAGTTAACATGCAGCAGATCTTCATCTATTCTACAACCTGATCTGTCAGTGCAGAAAACAGAATCTGTCTCTGCAATACCAGCATCTTCATTATTTGTCCCTGCCCGGTTTGTGACATTGTTAGAATGAATTCCTCCCATCCCAGATGCAAAGAGTAAAGTGCCTAGACCAAGGCACTTCCGCACCTTACTGAAGAAGACTTTGCATTGATCTATGGACTTTGTCTTGACACATTGAGATATCAACGAAAAATCCTTTCCATGGGATGAGAAAGCTTGCACAAACAAAGACTTCTCATTATCTGTCCAGTCAGCAGGGTCCATCTCTCCACAGCCCTCATCTGAACAGGAATCATCGACATTTTGTGTGAACTCTGGCGTCAAACGCCACTTAATGGTAATACCAGTCTTTTGCTGCTTCCAGTCCTGAATTGATGCATCCTTGATGCCATCTAATCCATTAGACTTTCTGTTGCTCGGCTTCCTTAATAGCAATTTTGGAGTTTCCAAAGCCTGATCAGCTTGAGCTGCAATAACTGAAGCAGCACCCAAAATATTGAGGGAAGCAGTATTCATCTCCCTACTCCATTTCTTTTCAGACGTCACCAGATATGTGCTTGAAGATAAAGGTTTCCCTAGGTTTTTCCCCTTTAGCTTCTTGATTTTCTTGAAGCATTCTAATTTATGATTCTTGTAATAAAACTCAACGCAGTCGGCCGTGGTCTTCTGATCAAAAAATGACGCAATCTTGCGGAAATCTTTCCCGTGAATAGCTAGCTTATCAATAAAGATTCTCTTATCTTCAGCAGTCCATGAGTTGACCAATGATCTTTCTTTCTCAACTGCACACGGATCCTCAACTAATCCATTACTCAACAAAATCCTGGGCATCTTCTCTTTCTCATCTAAGATCATAGCGGGCATCTTCAAACTATTTCTATAAACTTTCACCTTGGAATCTGAAAGTAGCTTGCCCGTAAAATCAATTATCCTTGGTGTTGGAACCAGACTTAAACCTCCAGCTGCACAAGCACATCAAGAGTTAAAATCTTTAAACATACTGACCATGTTACACCATTATGCAACGAAACATATCACGCACGCAAATATTCAGGTGATATTCATGAATAATGCCAAAGTGTTTCATGTTACTCTCTCCCCCATCTTTTTCCTATTAGTAGCAGGTCCAATCAACCATATAGTCCATAAGCCCATAAGCCTCAACAAGGCTAACTCAATGTTAGAGACAAAGGGAGACCACAAGTCAAAAGAACAATATTCCCACTTCCTCACTTCCCACTACTCCCTCCTATGTCTAACCTTGATAACCTATATATTCCAAGAACACTGGCTTGAGTGGGACAAAGAATGCACAATGCAGGCAAATTACACATCTTGGTACCCAGATCCCAGGCCTGTTCAGCCTTCCATAATCTTCAACATAAAAATCCCCTTGTTTTATTCTAAAACAAAAAAAATCTACACAATGTTAACCTCAACTTTGCTTTGACATTTCCAATTATAAATATAAATATATTCTAAAATATTGAAAAATGGAGTGATCAACAGAGCAAACGCGACCATAAACACAACTCAACTATCACAACATAAACAATCGGATTGAAATTTAAATTAGACATAATCCAACCAGCAGACCCTTTAAACTCTGACTACCAAAAACATCAGCTTAAAATAGAGTTCAACACAATCCAACAAGCAGTTTTACGAACTAATACTCCAAAACAATTAGTTAGAAAATAAAGAGACATAATCCATCAAATATTGGAACAAACTCGACTACATAACAGATCACTAGAAGACAAACTCAATAGGTCAACTAATTGGGTGGTTTATACAAGTTAAATGACAATGCTGGAACAACACGTCATCAGCTTTCAAGTAATTGCATAGAGTGTTCCCAGACACAACATATCTGCCTATGCACTTGTTGATTGGAGTCAAAAGGGATCCGGTTACGGGACACGTGTTGGATCCCCTATCTTGCACAGTTGCAACTAAGTATGACCTTGAAAACTAGAGGAGCAAAATAGTAGAACTCTTGATTGAAGACAAACTCATTCATAATAAATTTAGTATTGGAGCTTTTACTTGCGACAGTAAGGCGGGTTGAACGTCAAGAAGATATTTGATTTGATACAAAAAGAGAAAAATGTAATTTAGTGTTTGAAAATTTAGGAAACAAAATTTTATGCAATAGAAGCTAAGATAGAGTCATAGTCTACATACATTGGTCATATGTCGGAGATATAACCATATAACAATCATCATGAATCAAAAGTTTTGTATCACAAAAGTTTATCAAAATATGACCATCATAATAGGCAAAAAAAAAAAGATAAGATGATTTTTCCATAATGATAGAAACGAAAAACGAGAAACGTCAATATAGTGTTTCGAATCGAGTTTGTTTTGGTATGAGCGGTTAGAAAAGTGGCACGCGGTTAGTTTCACGTTTCTCGTTTCAATGGCCAGGATTACAGCTTCGGTGATCTTCTTTGGCAATCAGAACATTACCCTTCTCTTTTCCTCTACTTATTCTTACTCTAATCTTAGGGGACCAAAAAATTGGAACCAAACACAGACCTTAAAACTTATTTTCAGAAGAGGATATTAAGAGTCTAAACTTGGCCCCCTTGAATTTTCTATTAGACCCAAACTTGGATCCTTAATTTTCTATTAGACCCAAACCTAGACATGAACCTTAAGGGGGTGATTCAAGTCCAAAATAAATAGAGCCAGTCCATTAAAATAGGGTAGGGTCCATAGGTTTAGGACCCTAGCTCATCCCTACTCATGCGGAAAAAATCTTTAGTCCTTTTCTCTCTCCTCTCCTATGCAGTTGTACAAGTGTTCCTTTTTTTCTTTAATTATAATTTTAACTTTAAGATTTCTTCATGTTAATAGGCTTTATCCTTTAAGCCAATGCCAACATACAATTTTTATAAGCTTCATAATTTTTCGTTTATCAAATTTAATATTATAGATAGTATTCAAAAAAAATATCATAAATAAAGTATTGTACCCTTACCCAAAATTAGATTAGTGTTCCATATCAATTATTTTTATAATGTCTTATCAATGCTTGCATCTCAACTTGGGTTAAGGTACGATCGGTGGCATAAATACATACAAGTGTGATGAGCCTCCTTATAGAAGCACTCCAACCTTTGAGTCATCTCAGGTCCTACAAGCTCATTGTGCAAAAATAGGATTTAGGCTGCGTTGCAATAGTAGACACCATGATGCGGTGAAGTGGTTATACAAGTTTCAAACTACCAAATATTGGTCGAGACCATGAGAGATCCCTTGAACCGGCCACAAATATTGTTTTTAGCACCATTAGTATGGTTCTTTACAATTCACAACTTGGCCAATGCAGTTTTTTACACTAAGTATAAGCTGACATAAGGATACTTAAGACACTTAACTCATGTCATTGATAGACCAAGCTATTTAATTTGTCAAGCACACCTATTTTATTATCACCACCGTTGGATGTTCCAAGGCTATTTCGTGAAAAATTTAAATTATCCTAGGCTCAAAAGTCAAAGAAACATTTCCTTGTCGAAATATTGAAAACCGAAACTAGTACTTGAGGTGAAATGAATGATTCAGCTAGAATACCAAACAAATGAAGGTTAGAAGAGTAACATGTAAAAAGCCTAATAATACTAATCAATCCCACCATAGTGCAAAGATAAGACCGCATTTATCAAATTGTAAAGGTTTTCAAAAACAAAAAAACAAATTGATATTTTCCGCGTCGTAAAGGGGTAAAAAAAAACACAGTTTTGGTAGTACCAAGGGATACTTTACGCTTTTGACTGATATCAAGGCGTTATAATAACGACATCATTGTTTTGTTACCGTGATTGAAACCATTAGTGCATTTTTACACTGGATCCCACAATCAAACCTATTATAGAAATTGGATCCGCAACACTAAAATACCATACCATTCAATTGTTTCCTCAAGAAATCTTTTTTCCGCCAATGGCTCACCATGAAAACCTCTAAAATACAAGTTGACTGAGGATTCAAGACACGTCAATGTAGGAAAAATTTTAGATAGGATTACGTTCACTAGTGAGAAAACAAAGCAACTAAAAATTCTCTTGAGCAACTCAACTAATAACCACATCAACGTAAATAGCAAAAGTGACAAGCCAACTAATACCACCTCAAGCTAGTGTCAATAGTCAAAGCAACAAGAACACTAACAATGTCCCTCTTTTGTCTTTTGTATACGAGAAGTAAAGATAGAAAAATATTATCCTTGAGCTTATGCACAAAGAAGCTACCAAGACTGCAGATTCAATGTTTGTGTTAAAACACAATTCTTAAAAAAGGACAAAATATCTTTCTTTTATTATATAGTAACCATTCTAAGAAAGGAGATGAAAGTGTTTACCTAAATACAAGAAAATTTAAAATTAGAATAACATAACCACTACAAATACATCCCTCAGCGCCCCCAAAAGAATATTGGAAGATAAACTTGCAGCTTGTTTAAATGCGAAATTTGCCGCTGGTTCCGCTCTTCCTACAATTTTCAGAACTCAAATCCTACACTAAAGTTAATCGTTCAACTACAACTTTGTAAACTCAGTCCAACATAAAACTCCCGTTATCTACACAAATATTTATAGCATTACCAAAATTTATGTTTAAATTCTAATGCAGTAACCTCCTTTGCATTCAACTTTGACTAATAGTCTAATCACATCTATTTATTTGTAAAAAGAAATAATGACTTTGGCAAGATATTCATTGGACTACTTTCATCTAGATTCTAGGTATTATAAGGCACATAGAAACAGAAATTTCTGAAGATTGCATTACCTGGTGAACGAGTGGACAACCTATGTTTATGACTCCTGATTTTCCGTGAACGTGAGCTCAAATCTAGTTTTTTGTGTGGTTTTCCATGATAACTTTTCAAAGAAAGCAAATGCAAGTCTTCCTTCCAAAGGTTATGAAGTATCCTGTATTTCGATGATATCACTCTCTCTTTAAACCTGAGAAACCGCTTCCTGTTCAGAAACTTTTCTTTGACTGTAGTATCAGCAGCAGGCAAGCAATATACTCCATTAGGCTCCAACGAATAATCACAACTAGGCAATAACTTGATTACAAATTCAGCAGCTCTATCAGCAGTTTCCTTATTGGAAGCTAGTACTATATCACAAAGATTATCCTCTTCCTTTTCACACACATTTGGTTGCACAATTCCAGATATGACATCACTATCATCTAAGATTACCTTTTTATCACAGCTCTGACACGAAGTACCCACATCTGACTCATCCTCACATGCAACCAAATTCTCCATTGTGCTTTTGGTACTAGTCTCCACAGAAGTTTTGTGCAACTCGAGGGAGACAAACTTTTGAACAGGAGGATCCACAAATTTGGATGTAGCAGTACCAGGGCTATCAATATCCTCATCCCTAACATCCACTTTTACTCCTTTGGCTTCATCGCATGGAAGTCTATTTTCCAGAATTATATCTCCATTTGAAACCACTTCAAACAGTTGTGGTACATGCAAGACATTTACGCCATCACTTAGGCCTGAGTCAGATAATGCAGGAAGTTGGAGACTTTTAGAAGTATTAGCCGGCAATGATGCTAATTCATTTTCAAGCGACTCAATCTCAGTTTCAGTTAATTCTAATGCCTTTGAGATATCATCTTTCCACAACAGCAGTCTATTCAAAGCTGAGGATCTCATAAAACCAGTATCCATAAAGCTTTTATCATCTTCCTGTAACAATTCAGTGAGCATGGAACCCAAGTTAGTAATCGAGTTCAGCTCCATTGTATCAAGACTGAAATTTGATCCGTCAAGCTGACTCCCGGGCACAGACATCGAAGATACACTGAATTTGGTAGTATCGCCATCAAAATCAATAGCTTTCCCGTATGTGTTGTCTTCCAGCCCTGTTACAGATTTATATGAAAAAGGAGATGAACAATCAAAACAAATCTAGAGTCACAAGAAAAAAAAATTCCCAAACAAGTCAAAAGGCAATGAGAAAAGTTGCACAAAACATTCTTTTCATTTGAACTTTAAAATTGGCTGAAAAGTTGGCTTAAAAGTGATTTACTATAAATATATGATCATACAACCAACTTGGGAATATGCCAATCAAGAAAATGGTTGAGAATAATGAAGTATAGTGAGTTGTGATTCCTGTGAATTTTTATAGATATTGATCATCACTTATAATTGAACGAAATCACAATGAACAAAAAGAGGAGGTTATTGAAACATTTTTCACAGCTAAATTCAATAATTATTTGATAATACTTGCATCTCAAATCTATGGTGAATTGGTGATGGCTACAGCTTGGGTAACATTAGTACATAACATAATAAATGTTAAAATATGATTTCAAATTAAATATATGTTAGGCCATCATGTAATCTACACCGAAGACATTTGCCAAAATAAGGTCCTTTGAAACCATGATTATGTTTCAAAAATTCTTCTATCACCTGAAATAACCCAACTTATATAAGGTCCTTTGAAACCATGATCATGTTTCCAAAACTCTTCTATCATCTAAAAGAACCCAACTTAGATAGCCTTAGAAGAGCCGAGGCTTACTGAATGAGCATGATTGAAATTGATTGTAACACCAAAACAATCCACAAAGCTAGCCGGCTCAGAGAAGATACTTTGGTTGTTGATCACTTTGTAGTTTGTACAAAGTTTCAAAATATACAACAAAGTGCAGAGGATACAATAAATGCATCCCAAGGTTCACAGGAACAGGCATATTAAGCTTGCAAAGGTATGCTTTCAGCATCAGTAGTCATGAAAGCTGGATTCTCAACATCCATGTGTTTTGTCAAAGCATTATTACCGCATACTAGATTAAAATATAAGAAAAAAAAACCTATAAGAATAGTAAAAGTTGATTTACAAATACATATTTGTACTGTAACAGGTGAAAGGACATGCCAAAATAAAAGATTGCAGGTGCCATACTAAAAATGCACACTAGTTATAACACAAAGAGGTATGACGGATTAAGTGACCCCAAGGAACTTGAAATACAATCAAAGAAGAAAAAGGCCAATTGAAAGTTTACAACAGCATGCTTCCTAAAGAACCACACAACAACTAACCAATAAATGAAACGACGAACTGAGAAAGATCTAGTGACAGGGGTTTAACAGAAACAACAAGAAATCGTATGAAATTAATTTCACATTGTAGCTTCAGTAATAAGTCAACCGTCGAAGATTAGACTCTCAAAATGCGACAATGCAAACAGAAAGAATCAACTACCTGGTGAGGAGCTGCAGGCAAAAGATGATGGTGTGGCAGGTGACGAGCAATTAGAGAAACCCTTTACCTTCGGACTCTTGGCAACTAGATTTGAGGTGAAAGAATGCAAAAGTTCAATATTAGTAACTAACACCGCATTACCATCCTTGTTTACATTGTCTTCTGGGCCTTCAACTTTCTTTTTCTCATATTTAGCCAGCCCTTGCCCCCATCCAAGACGTGGCTTCTTAGAAGATGGTTCTTCCGAAGGAGCAACAGTGGCCACACAAGGAACAGCATCCCCAGGTGTTGATTGAACAGTGGTAGCATTCTCCCGGGGCAAATCACAGGACTCTTCTCTGATACCCTTAGAGCTACTTGTATGGCTAAAAACAGAACCCCTTGAAGTTAAGCTTCTCGAACGAGACCTCTTAAGAGGTTTCCATTCATAAGACCCCACTAAATTCTTTTTATCAACCTTATGGCCTATGCTAGACCCATTAGCATCGCTCGATTTATCAGTTTGCTCTCTTTTTTGAAACTGATCACAAGGTTCAGAACGCGTATGGGAAATACGCATAAATGAATCACTAACTAATCTCTTATCATTAACAATATGTGGCCTTCCTCCTCCATTTGATGGAGATCTATGGTGGTGGTGATTGGCTTTCCAAGAATGGTCTCTCCTATTTTTGTGGCTAAAAAAGGGACGATTGTCCGTATAAAACCTAACATATCTTCCATCTCCATGCATTCCGTACGGTCTAAATACATCATCATCCATAAATCGATCACCAAAACTAGGTGTTGAGTACCCGTGATCCTCATAGTTCATATGCCATCCACCCTGCTTAACATGACCTTCATGACAATAAAAGAATCAACACAAAAGCACTCAACCCATTCAAAAATATATTCAAATATATTGCACTAGCTGAACTAAAAACTAAATTAAAGCCTATACAGGGGGCAAATCCCAGCTGCATTGCGCTGCCCAACCTAGAACCCTAAAATTATCCAGGTCTGCGACAGCTTGTGGATTTGCAATGAAAATATCAAAATTCTACAACCTCATAAAATGGAAAAGACCAAGAAAAACTCAAATAAACCTTAAAGACCACCTTAACGGCTTAAAACTGCTTGGCAAACAAAAGTTGAGTATCCAAATGAATCCTAAAAAAGCTTTAGAAGTAAAAGAGACAAACTAAATGCCCTAAACAAGGGCGATACTAAGCCCATTCAAGGTATTCGACTGCCTAGAGCCCCTGGAATCAAGGGGCTCATATATTAACAAACTCCTTATAATTCATCAATTGGTAATATGTCTTCCTTTGATAGTTGATATTGTGGGTTAGCGGTTCAAAACCTACCAATATTAAATTTTAGACCCTAATTTACCATTAAAATTTTGTTACGTTTATTTGATAAGTACCCCTTGTTTATTGTTTTGATTACTTTTGTAGTTATATTTGCCATTTGATTCTACTGTCAAATTTAATTTTTTAGGTATATAGCATGAAAATTTTAGTTATTTTGCTATTTATTTATTATTTCAAGGTTTATATCTAGTAATTTGGTATAATACTTGAAAATATATCATAAACTTTTTGTATTCAGTTAACTTTTAGATGATTGTCCAAGGGCCTCAATTTTTTAAACATCTCTGGTAGACAAAACTGACTCTAAACTCGAGGAACCCTCCGAAAAAAGACCCAATTCACAGGAAATACAAACAAACACAATGTTACAAATCTAACAAAAAATCATTAAAACCTAAAAATCGTTAATTAGTCCCAAATCCACAAAAGAAAATCTTGATAAAAACCCAAAATGAAACTAAAATACGCTGAACTATTCAGCCGACAACAGATAAATGGAGAAAACCAAAACCCTAGATTAAAAAATGAAAATTAAAGCTTCTTGAAAACGAAAGAAGAATTTATAAGATTAAAGGAAAAACTAACCAGGAGGACAATGAAAGTGAGAGGAGGGAAAACCCCAACGAGGGGAGAAATCGTTGTTGTTGTTAAAGTTGCGTGATCCAACATAGTAGGAAGAAGAATCTCTCCATCTGGAAGAAGAAATTCTATCTCTAAACAAGTGGTTACGATCACACGACAATGGCGCCGGCGGCATCAATCAATTTTAATTGAAAAAATAAACAAAATAAATTCAAATTCTCTGCAAATCAATAAAGGGAAGAAAGAATTCCGTAACGATGGCGTTTGAAGAAAGAATTCTGTGAATGATTAGCAGCAAAGAATCGATTTGTTTTGATGAGAGAAAAGGAGAAGAGGAAAAGAGCTTGGGTTGGGTTTATGAGCGAAAGTTTAAGTGTTGTGGAGGTGAATGTGATTTGCTGAGGGAATGAATGGAGGTTCAGACTTGTGAGGGTACTTAGGCTTAACAATAAAAAATCTTTCAATTTATATCACAATTTTTTTTGTTTCAAAAATAACCTCACTTTAATACTTTTTTCATTCTTAACATATATTTAATTAATATTTTTAACATATATTTAGAAGATAAAATATATTTATATGAGATATTGTTAGATTCGTCTTGATGTATACCTTTTTATTATGTATTTTTTATAATTTTTTATTTTGTATATTTAGAGATATTGAGGTTTAAAATTTGCATTCAAAACTGTGCAAAAAGTAAATGGGAAGAACAAAAAGAAACGGAGGGAGTATTTTAATAATGTTTATAGTTCTCACATATCTTCCACTAGGAATGTTCAAAACCGGATACCAGATCGATCCGAATCCAGAAATTCGGATACCTGGTTTTTCGGATAGTGAAAATCACTATCTAGTTCCGGTCGGAAAAAATGGGATACCCATAATCCAAATATCCGATTTTAAACCGGATCAGATACCAGATATCCGGTTTTCAATTTTTAAAATTTTTTTATCTTTCTTTAAAAATTTTACGTTTTTTTCGACATAACTATTTAAGCTCACTTCGCTTTCTTTCTTTAATCAAGCTTATTTTCTAAACAATTTCAAGAAAAAAGATAGCTTATTTTTTAAATTTAGAATGCAAATCATTTTGAAAATATGATTGGATTTTTAAAAGTCTAAATTAATTAACAATAAATTAGTTATACAATTTAGTTATAATTGAGAACGGTTAATATTAGTAAATTTAACAACCAAAAAAAAAATTTATGAAAATATTTATATATTTTAAAAATTAAAAATAAAAAATAATAAAAAAATAGAAAATCGGATATCCGGATCCCCGGTTTTGCCAATACGCTGATCCGGATACCCGGTTTGAATTATCCGGTTTTCAAAAATCAGATAATTTATCCGGTTTTTAAAACTGGATACCGAATATTCCAAATTGGATAATTTGGATCGGATATTTTTTAACATCCCTATCTTCCACTATAGTCCTTGCATTTTCCATTAGCTTTATAAAAAAATTTCTTTATTAGTGGTCTTTATATTTTTTCACTAATTTTCTTTTAATATTTTTTTTTAATATTTATGATCCCCATTTTTCCTCCATCAAATTTATTATTCAATAAATTAATGTATCCACTATCTAAAAGATTATATTTTTCTTAATTTTTATGAATATTTCTTATGGGAACTATATTAAAAAACAGAGGGAGTACATAAGAAGGGTAATATTATAAATTTATAATAATAAAGCATGGGCCTTTTGGTTTCCACTAGTCTCTTGAAAAACCATCTCTTACAGAGATAGCTCATTGGCCCAAACCCATTCCATAAATAGCACCAGATTAGCATCCCTAAATTTGCATCAAAGTTTGGTAGAATAACTATACAAATTTGTCCCATGTGTCGATGGAGTTAAAGATTTATAATTCTTTGGTTTTGGATATGGATTATATTAAAATAACTCATTAAATCATGTGCACTTTTTATTCATGTGAAGTTGCAAAGGATATTTACTACAAAGGTCAATCGAAAACAATATCTTAGTTATTACTAACAATGGTAAGATTACGTAATTCCACCCTTAACCCCACGTATGTATAGCCATTTTATGGCTTTGGGAAATGGAATATAAATGTATTACATGTTTTTTTTGTTAATATAGCGTGAGACAATTCTCGAGTTGCAGGGCTCTCTTCAATCACAATCTCTATGTAATTAGGGTATTGATATGTCTTTTTTCCCTTTCTTCCAAAACTTACCTTGGACAAAACTCATTGGGATGATGATGATGAGCGTGAGACTATAGTGTGAAAATAAGTGAAGCACTAAAAATTGCTAACATTATTGCCAGATTTGCATGATATAGATGAAAAGACATATAACACACCGATTTGGAAGTTGAAATTGCATTAAATTTACACATTTTTTGTTTGTATTGAAAGAGATTTATGTTTCTAAACAATAATACAATTTAAGTTCTTCCTTGTTACAAAAAAGTAGTCGCTTTTTCTTAAGATAAAGTATAGGTCAGTATAATTGATTAGAAATACTCAAAATCAATGTAAGTAGAATCATTGGAACAACTCTGGTTGCTGTCAATCCCACTAGAAGTTTCTAGAACCTTCTTGTTAGGAGAAGTTGTTTCTTTACTAGCAAATTTGGAAAAATCTACAGGCTCGGGAATATGAGGAGGTGCTGCACTTCTAACAAGTGCCCAATTCACCCCTTCAAAAAAGGGGTGTTGCTTGATTTCAGTAGCACCCCTTTTATAAGCAATCCTTTTATGAGGCTCCTTAATTAGGAGCCCACGAATGAGATCGCGAGCCACCATACTGACATTCGGAGTGTCAGGAAATCTTAATGGCTGGCCCACGACGTTGAAGAGGGTGGCACGATTGCCTTGTCCTTTGAAAGGGGTAGTCCCATGTAGGAGCTCATATAGGAAAATACCAAAAGTCCACCAGTCCACAGCACTACCATGCCCCTCACCCCGGATGATCTCTGGGGCGAGGTACTCATGTGTCCCGACAAAGGACATTGACCGAACATTGGTTGGCTCAGCCATTAGCTCAGGGAGAGATCCGTTTACAAAAAGACCGAAATCTGATTTTGATTTTCGATTTTTCTTGCTGGGTAGTATCCGGGGGAAGAAGCTTGAGGGCTGCATGCACCCTTGAACTGCCGATTCCTCGTCAAGGATACCACTACCACCACCGCCACCAGCACTACCATTGTTAGGAATATGAGCCGAGGAAGACTTCACCAAGGTCGGGTTTACTGAACATCGAAGGGAGAGATCAAAGTCTGAGAGCATAATGTGGCCTTCATCCCTCACAAGTACATTCTCTGGCTTCAAGTCTCTATACACTATGCCAAGCATGTGTAGGTACTCTAGTGCTAATAGTACTTCTGATGCATAAAACCTGCATCAAACCATCAAAATATAATGATCCTGTCAAATTTCATCTCAAACATATACTAATTATAGCATCCTTACAACCAAAGTGAACTATACATTGCATTTTTTTCAAACACAACAACAATGCTATAGCGTATCCCAAAAAAACGGAATCGGGTATATAAACCAATACATTATTTTTAGAAGTCGTTCACATGAATATTTCTTCTCCATTTATTTCGATTTTTTACTATCTCAATTAGGGATGGTTATGGGGCGATTCTAGAGCGAGTTCAACTAGACCTGAGACCCGGACCCATTTATTTTTAATGGATCCAGACCTGGATTCGAATCCTAAGGGTCTAAAATTCCCAGATGCAGATTCCTCACATCTGATAGGTCTAGGGTCTTTAATGGGTCTAAAAAAGAATTTTTAATTTCTCAACCAATAAGTCTAAATTCTTCATACTCGTTTCTCCTCTTGCCCTTCAAATCATCATCTTAAATCTTCCTCGCCCTCTTTTTAAATCCCCTAAATTTCAATTTTTTATCTTCCTAACCATTTCACTAACACCCCATCTTTACACACGTCCAAACCGTCTTTAAACACATCACTTTCATCTTTTCAAACAACATTAACATAAACATTAAAATACTTTAGATTACAAGTAAAAAGAGTAGTACTAACCTAGCAGCTTCTTCAGTAAAATGCTTTTGAGGCTGCTTTTGTCTAAGTGAATGAAGATTACCACCACTGCAAAACTCCATAACTAAGCAATAAAACTTATCAGTTTCGAAATGAGAATACAAAGTAGGTAAAAAAGGATGATCAAGCAAGCCTAGAATCTCCCTTTCAGTTTGAGCCCTAAACAACTTATTCCTATTAGCAAGAGATGTCTTATCCATAACTTTCATAGCAAAATGTGCACTACTCGCTCTTAATTCAACCAAATAAACACTACCAATATCCCCATAACCCAACCTTTTTAAGAGCCTAAAATGGGTTAGTCCTAAAGGAGCTTCTCTTGCATTAACCGCGTTTATAGCATCCCATCGCGTATCCCCTCCTGTATGTGGCTTTAATGGGGTTGAACTCGTGCTCTCGATGCTGTCACTGCGATTCCCTTCTCGTCTTTGCATTGTTGGATCTTGGGTTCGGGGTATTGGCCTTGGGCTCGGGTGGTTAGACCCAGGTTTCCAGATTGGATCCATTTGTTTTCTGTGGTCTGGGGGCTTGGTTTGGGCAGGTAGTGCCTGTTTTTGCTTTGAGTTTGGGTCTGTTGTGGCTAGTTCCTTGGGTGATGTTGAGCCTGAGTCCATGTTGGTGTTGGTGCCCCACTCTGGACTTGCTCTTTTTAGCTCATATGTGTCTTCTTCTGATGATTGGTAACTCATCCGCTGCATTGTTCAAAACAAAACATTTTTTATTAGGATCAGTCTCATGATTAGACCATCTCTATTGGGTTGACCTATATACATTTAGTAGGTTAAAGTGATCACTTACAGTTTAAAGTGATCACTTATAGTTTAAAGTGAGCAATTACGAAAATAAGCTAATTATATAAGTCTGTCTCATGATCAAACGGTCTCATACAAGACGAGTTGGTTTGATCATACAAGACTCAAAACCAATCATACATTTACCTTCCTTTGTTAACAAACACCAAATTTGTTGATTTTTCATGCAACAACAAAATAAGCTGATAACAAAAATATCTCATTTCCCCAATGACATAAATGTGGGTTTGGAATTCAGATTTGCGCAAGCTTAGTGATATCAAAGAGATTCTTTCTGATTGGCCCTTGATAGCAAACATTATATACAACTTCACGTAAAACAAAATTTAATATAGTTTAAACAAAGTTAATATAATTCAAACATCTAAACAAAATGATCGCTATTGTCAGAAATTTAGAAATTTTGAAATTCTACCAAGGACGGAGAAAATACTCGCAAATAATTTTATGACCCAGTTCGCTTTTCAAATTTGAGACACTCTATTGGTTTTAATAATATACTCAAGCATATTATATAACATCTAATATTTTAAGAACATCTCTCGGTGACACGATCTTAAAACAAGAACAACCCATAAGATCGTCTCACACAATAATTTGCGTCAATGCAAAATAGCATATATACTTCTAAGAATATATAAATAAAAAGTAAAAAAAAAAAAGGTAGAAAAGGGGATGATTAATTAGGCTAACCTCAAAAGTTTCAGCCTTGTGAACAGGCTTAAAAGATATCAATGGGGCAACGCAGCAACGCCGGTTGAATCCCTGGTTAGGTTTTTGTGGAAACCACATTAATATTATGCAATCATTAATACTAATCAACTGCACTTTCAAGATTATATGTTTGTTTGGTAATAATGTAAGAATGTCATGATATTATTATTAGAGACAGACAACCCAGAAGAAAAGAATTTCTCATTTCTCATTTGTGCTTAGCACGTAGATAAGATTTTGCTACAAAACGGCCAAATATCCCCTTTTGACCAAATCCTAATTTGTCCTTACTCATTGATAGAGCTAGAGGTGCTTATATCGGATCGGTTTCGGAACAAGGGTGCATCACTATATCATGGCCGTATTGTAAAGATTTTTGAGTTTGCCGCGACCGAAATATAGACCGCATTGACCGTGAAATTATTCATATTTGTCGTAAAAATTGTTTTGCAACTGTTATCATGACTGAACGAATCTGTATTTTTCACTATACTTTCGGGTCAAGTGTTTATGGTTGGTTCGAAATGGGTCTTATGTCCTTGGTTTTTAATAATTATATATCCATTTTAAAGTTGGATCAAAGTCGAATTCGATTACAAAACTGGATAAATTGAAATAACTCTAGTCATTGCAAACCAACTCTATTATTAGCATGTGTGCTTAACATGATTTTCATTATATTGAAAATATTTATAAATTATTGTTTATTTAAAATTAAAATTAAAATTAAATTTGGTGTCAGTTGGAGCAATTTCATCTTTATTTAGTTAGAAGGAAAGATCCTAAAACAAAATTTCACCCTGTCCTTTCTTTCCTCAGCATACTTTATAATTATAAAAAAATATAAAATGATTGAATAACTAACCAGTTATACAAATGACAAATGTTAAGGTATTATCCCTTCTTCTCAAAGTTTATTGAATATTCATTTCTGATTGTCTTTCTTTATATTTTGTGACGAAGGTATTGACCTGTTTTCTTTCCCTTCTTTCCCATTTTTCTTTGAACGGAATTCAGTGGAATGATGACGATGAAGCTAAATTTTCACACATTTAAAATATACTATTTTTTAAACTTTTATTTGATGAATTTTCTTGTGTTTGTGAATAAATATGGGAAGAACAAATGTGTTCACAAAGAAAAAGATAATAATAAAATACTTTAAAATTGACAAAGGAAAGAAGAAATTGGTAATATAAAAGGAGAAAAGAAAATAAAGCTAGGAAGAAAAATAGAGGGGATGGAATGTGAATGAAAGAGTTATAATTAAATTTTTGTATTGGGTGTTAAAAATTTTTATTGATGGATGGATATCCGATCAATGCTCCCAAATTGTGGTAAGAAAATGATTATTGTTGTAAATATCACTATATGAGTATAAGATTGTGTACGATATATTCTCCACCTTTATAATTTTTATGTTATAGTAACGTATGATGTTCATTACTTATATAAGTTATTATCATTTCTTTACACAAGCTAACTTTCTTTTACACTTCAAATTCTTACACATTCACTTACACACTTCAACTCTTACACATTCACTTACACACTCTAAATCTCTTACACAAGTTAACCTTTTTCTATAATCCTAACACTCTTTTTCATACAATCTAATGAACTACAAAGCTGCCCAAACCCATTATAAATACCCCTTAGCCATGAGATCACTTACACCACCATCATCAAATATTTCTAACATTCTTTCTTATATTTTCACTTCATTAAAATCTTACGACCTTAATGCCTTTATTATTAATTGAAGGCATTCAAAAAGATGGAGCTTAGAACACTAATTATTTAGCTTAAATCATCATCATTATGGAGCATTATTGGGTTATTACGTTGGGTACTCAATGCATCATTATTTTTTAGAGTTTGGATTTAATTATTTTGGTAGCTTAGAAGATCATCATTATTTTGGGAGTTTAGATTAATTATCTTTGAAGCATTATTATCTATCTTGGAGGGTCTTATTTCTCATTATTTTCCTAATTAGTACTTCATACTAATCCTTGGTGTTAATATGGTATAATTTCTTACCCTACTCTTTTTGTGAAATTTTACATTATATTTACTTTATAATATGCAAAGTATGAAATATGCTGATATTATTAGGAAGTTAGTTTAATGAAATTATGATCAAGATTATATTAAGTATGTGTATGCTAAAAGTATTTTTAGTATGTTAATTAAATAATCTTAGAACAAGTTTAGGAAATTGGGTGCAAAACTACATTCTAGTGATATTAAGTATTGCTCATGTTATAAACTAGTGCTAGTATGTTTATGAGTTATGTGTTACATTAGGAATGTTATTATATTTAAGAATTTTTATGTTAGAACTTTATTAATATGTTTATGTTAGCCTTCAAATTAATTTATAAGGTAGTAAGTTATTTTATGAACTTATTTTTTTATTAAGTATGGTTATATGAAGAATATTGTTATTATACTTTATTTTGAGATTTAAGTTTATCCTTAAGGTTATAGTAAATTTCTAAGTTATTGCGTAAAGTTTTTTATTTTTGTAAATGGTTATGTTAATAATAAAATAACAATTTAAAAAGATAATTTTGAGAAATATTTATAAGTTATTAAATATTAAAGTGTTTTTCTTGAATATATGAGATTTCATAATAAAAGCAACTTTTAATCACTATTTAGTACAAAATATTTTATTTGCTAACTATTTGACCAAAATTTATGTAAAATGATGTAAAAGTATTTTTAGTATACTTGTCGCTCAAACTATGTGTGAAATATTGATTTTGTGAGATTACAAGTTTTACTTGTTTTATAATTAGAAATATTGACTTTTGTGAAAATTATAACTTTGTGAAAATTTCGACGCCCGTGTTGGCCGGCACGTAAAATGCGATGTAACAAAGGGGGTTAGCTACCTATCTTGTAGAGCTCGAGCATAAATTGTATTGGAGGGGTGACGACTCTCACCACAGTTAGGGTTTAGAACTATGATCCTCACCTAACCAGACCCTTACATATATCAAGTGTCATATTGATGTGCTTGTTGATCAGTGATAAACTTGATTAGTGTTGATGCTATGATGCATGGTACGGTTATAAGTATTCACCAAATGAACTTACTTAAGTGTTAAGATTACTGAATTGTATAAGTGGCAGTAACATACTTCTATCAGGATTGAGAATGATATCTTAATGACTTAAAAGTATGAAATAGAAAAAGAATATGGTAAAAGTATACGGTGATGTCAATTAATTAAAAGTTCGTACTTAAATTATTATTTTGTAAATGTAGCGTATAATTTTAGTATTTTGAGCTAAATAGGAAGTTATGCTCGACGTTAAGCGCTGAACGATTCAATCGCCTGTCATCCGTATCATGGATGACAATATTTTGCAGGATTTATTTCAGGTTCCGATCCAGGCCGCAGTAATTACTATTTATCGAGAACTTAGCTGCTTTTTGTATCTTTATTGATGATTTGATAATGATGTATTTTTTCATTTTGAGCAAACAATATTTCTTATCAAATGTAATATTTTACTTTTGTTTTAAACAGTTTCAGTTTTTATGATTTAAAGTTTTTAAAAGTTCGGTATTTTGAGACTTCCGCAATATTTTTGTATTAAACATAATTATTATATGTTAATTATTATATTTTTATTATTATACGTTAATTATTATTATATGTTCGGCACTATGTACTATATATACAATATCATATTAGAGTCGGTGTGATACACGGTGATGAATAATTTTTTATCTTCAAAATGCTGAAAATTAAGAAAATAATATTATTAGCAGAACTGCATAAGTCAGTATACTACTCGCTCTTATTATAATCAAATGTTTCATTTGGTTTTGCACATTTATTAATGCACTGTTTCAATCCTAAATATATATTTAATTGTGTTTGGTTAAAAATTATAAAAAAATTGGTATTAATAGAATTAACTATGTTTTAATGAATACCAACTCTTGATGGAATGCCCTAAGATGCATAAAAATCAATGCGTTTTTACAAGTTAAATGATTCAGATAATCATAAAAATATTTGAACAATCCACTCAACATAATTTAACTTTTAAGTATCGAATCAAAACCTAGACAATGAACTTCAAAACATAGACATTTGTGATTCCACCAATACTTTTCAAATTTGTCCATTAATTTTAACATTATAAGATGAGCTTTAATGTCATAATGTTTGATTCTATGAATAAATTAAGAGGGTTTAGTAAACCTTTTAAATTCCAATAATAATTCAAGCAATTTCCAAACAAATATTCTTAATATATCATCGTAATTTGTAAATCACCATAAAAACAACAAAAAATTAATAGTAAAATAAACAAAACAAAAAAATGTAAATTAAAATTACTAAACTTCCACCCTATCAAATCCTACCATATAAGAATTATAAATATCGTTATTTACTAAAACCTCCTCCATTCCAAATGCTAATTAATGAAATAACAATTATTGGCCTAATTGAAAGTTGATATTCATAAAAGTTGAAATTTATTGAAAAAAATGTTGTCTAGTATATAGTTTTTTGACAAACTTTGTTGATCAAATAAAAAAACTTATTTGGTAAATATTTTAAACTAAGATGAAAAGTTAGCTTATAAATCAAAATGACAAAACTAGTAAGGATAACTATTTATCGACTTTTGTCTAATCCGTCAATTTTTTTTTCTAAAGAATAGCCTAGCCAACAACTAATCGCATCAAATATCATCATAAACAACTACTTATAAAGCTGACTTAGTTGCCAATAGAAAAGTCAATATATCAATCGCTCAAACAAGCCAACTAAACCAGCCAATAATCAACTGTCAATAACCAAATGCCAAAATGATTTGGCAATTATATGTGTTGTCCTAAAAATGGAAAGATCTTGATTGAATCAAGGTAAGAACTTGGAATGTTATAATTGAATATAAAGGTATAACAGCCAAGATCACATAACAGCATTAACTATCAGGCTTACAAGCAAACCAAATACTGCTCCTGCTATAACTTCAACCTCAGTATGGCCAATTGATTCTTTCAAAGCAACATAAGAATTGGTTCTTTCGGGTATATTTCTCTGCACCCTCGATCCAAGTAATTTAGTTGTAGCTTGTTCTTTATTGAAATCATTCGGGTCATTAAGGGAACTTGAGCTTTTTAGCTTGGTCCGCGGTGCGTTTTCTGGTGAATCTATGATATCTTCGTCTTCCATTGCAGACTTCATCTGTTCCTCGAGCAGCCGTCTGTTTAGCGTTCTTGCATGAATACCAACTTCTCTTCTTACCCCCTGAAAACAAAAGTATATATTGATTTGAGTGGGATTGATTTGAGGCCGTTCAAGAACATGTGGTCATAGTCACCCAAGAATAGTATACAAGAGGTATTCATTCGAGTCATCGGGTCGATTTCGGGTCACATGTTTTAGGTTGGTTCAAATTCGGGTCTTGTGTCCACATTGATTTTTACATAAACATGGTCATTAAATTTTTCAAGAAATATTTCTACCAAAAGTACACCAACTTTCCATTACCATTTCCACCATTTAATATTGATTTCAAACGGACCGTAAGAGTAATGATTGAATAGTGACTTTATACCTGTGCATCATACATGACAAGACCTGCGTAAACAACACTCATTCCAAATAACGAATCCGAAAAGCCCCTGCATTTAGTAAAGGACAGAGTAAATAAAAAATTCACATAAATAGAAAAGATGAAAAGAGAATATTATTAGTGAAAAGAAAGCAATGAGAAGAAAAGGGTTATCTAAAGTATACCTCTCAAGGGCCAGGCATGTTGCAGCAGCAATCACTGCCTGTCAATTGAAAAAACAGAAGACCTAAGAAATGCAAAAACATCAGCAAACAAAAAGACAAATTACCATACTCCATTCAAAGGGTATGAATATGTAGAAAAGATAATACTACAGCAGAATGGACACTTTTTGACAATCGGTCATGAAAGAAAACACATTATGCTCTAAAATTTAATATAGCACACACATTTGCTAGCTTCTTGTTGAAAGCCACATCAAAGTTGGCTAATCCCTAGGCAGATGATTGAGAAAAACTCAAAAGATTGGAGCATTATACGCTCCATGCCATAGTGCAAAATTTCGGCGTCATCATCGTATTTCTGTTGTACTGTAAAGGTTTTTGAACATATTTCAACCTAAATATAGGTCGAGACAACCAAAAAATCATTCGTTTTGACTGTGAAAGCCGTTTTGTTACCGCAACCGTAACCAATTTCTTTTTTCACTATTCCATGATGATGGCATAGATTACCAAAATGACTGAGGCATCTCTTTGTTCAAAAATGAGGAAAGATCTTAAAAACATTTTTGCGTATTTAATGGCACTTGCATCTTCTAGATAAAATTTTCTCCCATGATTGCAAACAAGGAAAGACTGAACCTGTTAAGGCATATTTTGGCCAGAGACTAAGCTTTGGGATGAGTATAATGTGGCTACAAACGCAACCTTGGTGCTCCAAAAATAGAACGATCATCATTATTTTGTAATTGGCATTAATGGATCATATGGACCTCTTCTTTCTAATACTATCCTCTCCCATCATTGAACAAACAAGACATTCTCAAGGAAGAAAGGGTGCAAAATGGAGAATCATCTTGCTTAAGGATGAGCGTGAAGCTCTAGGGACTTGGCTTTCAGATTTAACTGATGCACAGGGAAAAGGTGATTTAAATGAGAATGATGATCGGTTTTGCATGTATTGCAATGGAGTTAGATGTGAGAAGACCTCTCGCTTTTAAAAACATGGTTATCCTGAATGGTGGGCCGACCATCCGTGGTGGTCCAGGATCTGGACATGGAATAGGGACAGATGAGAAGCAGTGGAGGTCAAGGAGATACCGGACGTGGCAGAGGCGTAGCCACTAGCCACACAGGAAGGCGTAGTGCTAGAACCAACAATACTATGACCATCAGGTAGCTATATCTGCTTTGCCTGCTTATAAAACTCCATAAAAATGTGCGTATGGTAAACCTCCTTCGTATGATTCTCTTGAAGTTTTAGGTTGTCTATGCTATGCCCACAAACCACAACATAAATTTAAGTTTACTAAGTGGAGTCATAAATAGATTTTTGTGGGTTATCTGTAAGCAAAGGATTATTACAACATGGAAATATCCAATTGAACAAACTGCCTATTTGATAATCGGTACTATATGGTGGGAATGCGAATGATTTGTAGTGCAAATTTTCATGATACGTATCATGTCATTTCCATGGTAATGAAAGTTTGATCATAAAAAAGTTTTTTTCTTCACAATTTTCCATTACCATCTAATACTAATACTACATGTTCAAATGGTAATGCATTAGAATAAATTTTGTGAAGAAAATGAAACTGTTGAAGTAGTATAACTATGACCATTAAACTTGCGTAGAGATATTCCTACCAAATTTACACTAATTTTTCATCATAATTCCCACCATTTAGTACCGTTTACCAAACGGGTCGTAAGTGTCCAGTGAACTAGAAAATGCAAAAGTAGCTAAGGGGTAAGCATATCATAAGATAATAACAACAAATCGGCACAAAAGGAAGCAAATGAAAGAAGGAAAAACAAGCTTATTATAGATAATAGCCAAGAAATAAGGAATAGGAGTAGTAAAAGTGGGCTCACAGATGAATGGGTAGAAGGAAAACCACCAGCTTGAATGGCAGTTTTTAGATCAAAATCTTTGCCATAGAACCACACTGAAGTAAAGGGCTTTGCTAGCTGCCCAACAGCTGCAGACACTCCTGCTGCTATCAAAACCTAACCACAATCACAATTTCAGTTCAATTTATCACATCATATCTAAACACATAATTCTACATAATTACCAAAAAATTAGAAGAAAAATAAAGTATGAAAAAATCAAGTGTACCCATTGACAATTAGGCCTTAATGTTGATTAATCTCAAAACCTAACATAAACCACATTTCAAATCTAATTTTCACACCATGTCTAACACATAATTCTACATAATTCTACACATTGGTCATTAGGCCTTAATATTGATCAATCTCAAAACCTAACTTAAACCACAATTTTAATTCAATTTTCACACCATATCTAATACATACTTCTACATAATTGATAATTCCCAAAAATTAGAAGAAAAAAAAAGTATAGAAAATCAAGTGAACCCATTAGGTAAGACATTGATTAATTTCAAAACCTAACCAAAGCCACTATTTTAATTTAACTTATCACACCATATCCAAACACATAATTCTACATAATTCCCAAAAGTTATAAGAAAAATAAAGTATAGAAAATCAAGTGAACCCATTAGGCCTTGAAATTGATTTATCTCAAAACCTAACTAAAACCACTATTTTAATTCAACTTATTACACCATATCCAAACACATAATTCTACATAATTTCCAAAAATCAGACGAAAAATAAAGTATAGAAAATCAAGTGAACCCATTAGGCCTAGACATTGATTAATCTCAAAACCTAACCAAAACCACTATTTAAATTCAATTTATCACACCACTCAAAACCTAACCAAAACCGCTATTTTAATTCAATTTATCACACCATATCCAAACACATAATTCCCAAAAATTAAAACAAAAATGAAGTATAGAAAATCAAGTGAACCCATTAGGCCTTGACATTAATTAACTCAAAAACCTAACCAAAAACACTACTATGTTAATTCAATTCATCACACCATATCCAAACACATACTTCTACATAATTCACAAAAATAAGAAGAAAATAAAGTATGAAAATTCAAGTATACCCATTAGGATTTAACATTGAGTAATCCCAAACCAAAACCACACTTAATTCAATTTATCAAACCATATCTATCTAATCACATAGTTGTACATAATTAGCAAAAAAATAAGTATACCCATTATGCCAGGGAAGGCATTACATTAATTGGAAAGAAGAGAGTAAGAAAGAAAAGGACTGACCTTGTTTTGAGTAATTGTAATAATATCTTCAAATCTAATATTAAGCAGGCATGTGAATTTAGGAAAAGAAGGGTAATTTAGAGGGAAATTAAGATAACCCAATTGAAGTTTTTTGTGTTTTGGCTTAAGCAAAAAGATGGGCGTTTGTGGATACAAGCTATTGGAAAGAGAACAGCAGTTTACTGACATCGTCATTTGCTGAACCTACACGCCCACAAAATACACAATGAGCATAATTTACTAATTTCCTCCAATGTTTTTGTCGATTAACTATTAAATTAATCCTCCCTCTCCCTTGGTGTAGATGTGGTTTGTGGGGTTGTCTCTTTTCTATCTTTGACTTAAATCCCACATGGGCTATCAGCTATGGCATTTTAAGTCATATGGGACTATAATTAAAAAAATATGGAAGTTAAGACTTTAGTCTTTTTTGTTAATTCTTGTATGTTCGCTTAATCATTTAAGATTCGCATAAATAAGAAAAAGGAAGAAAGTGAATATATTAGTTCACTTCATAAAAAATAAAACTTATATTAGTTACTCTCCATCTTAACTTCGTCACGGAGAACAATGCACCCCATGTAATCCACGATGCTTGATAGTAAGTGTAAGTAGTGGATAATAATTGTCATGTTGAACTCGTTACCGGATGTTGTGATGGTTTTGCCCAAAAGATAAATTTTTTGTTGCTTAAAGCACCAGCAATGGGATTATTAATTTTGAAAAGGGTAACCAAATAAGTATACTCCAGTATTGCCAATATCCTACTCACATATCGGTATACTCATCAAATGGGTATATTCCAGAAAAAATAAAATAGATAAGATAAATTATTTAAAAAAAAGCATGAAATAAGACGAAAATCAACTTATTTCTAAAAATAAGCATCTAATTTCAAAACCTGAGTTTTGGTTCTATTCGCAGTTAGTAACTGCGAACAAGTGCTTAATTTTTTAAAAGGCAAAGAAGTTGTTCCCAGTTACTTACAGGGCTGTTGACTTTTTTGACCCTATTCGCAGTTACTAACTGCGAACACCATCGAGCATAATGAGCCTGTTAGTGACTGCGAACAGGGTCAAAAAACTCAACAGCCCTGTTCGCAGTTAACAACTTTTTTGCCTTTTAAAAAAATTAAGCACATGTTCGCAATTACTAATTGTGAACAGAACCGAATCTCAGGTTTTGAAATTAGACGCTTACTTTTAGAAATAACTTGATTTTCGTCTTATTCCTTACCTTTTTTAAGGGATATTATCAATGGTACCCCTGTATTATTTCACTTTATCTTTGATACCCCTGTGTTTTTTTAATTCCAATGGTACCCCCAAACTATCTTGCTAATTACAACCGTGACACTTTATAACTTTTTTTCGTTAAGTGGCCGTTAAATTTTGAATTTGACTTAACCATGGTTAGTTTCTAATTGTTTACATACCCAGGTGCATCACTTCAAACACACGTATCTTCTTCTTCCCTTTTCCCTCTCCTCTTCCTTCTCTCCTTTCATGGCTGCTTCTTCAAGGTACTCATCATTTTGCGGTAAGGTGTATTCCGGTACTACCAAAGGACGACCTGGAAGCCCTAACGTTAATTCCGGTACTACAAATGTATGTCGTGCCAAGCATTTGAATGTGGTTATGATGCTGATTTGAAGAAAAACCTTGATGAAGCTGCACCTCCAGAAGTACAAGGGGCTGCTTCTGTAATAATGAATGGGGTACAATTTAATGAACTCAAAGCTACTGTTCTAGGGTTGTCCAAGAAGGTTGATAGCTTACTTAAGGTTGTGGTTTTCATGAAATTTGTTGCAATGTTCTACCTACTGTTGTTTGTTCTTGCCATTGTAAAGTAAGATTGTAAGCATTGAAATGGTTTCCATCTATGTAAGCAGCTTAGGTATTGTGTTGGTTCTTGCCATTTTAAAGTAAGAGTGTACTTTATCTTTCATTCCAATACACATGTTCATTACCAAAAAATTTAGATCAATATGCATACCAAGTTGGAGCTGTTCATCCATAATCATACATAATTCATACAAAAAAGGATAGGTTTCTTGCTGCCTTTTGTTATTTTGTTGCCCCTCCCTTGCAAGTGGCCTTGTTGTGTCCAAAATCTCCACACTTCCCACATTTTATTGTCTTGCTCCTCTTTCCCTTCCTCTCTTCATTATCACTTCCCTTTCTGTTTCTACAAGGCGTACTAACACCTCTCTTGATCACAGGAGGTAGTATAGTAGGGTGCTCAGTAGCTGGCCACTTATCTTGGTCAGGGATAGGTTTAATGTTGTGACCATAGGCCAACTTATATTTCTCCACTGAATACCATTCATTAACAAATGATTGTGGATTAAGACCTTCATGAAGAATAGCTCTCATTGCATGCCCACATGGTATGCCAGTGAGTTACCACACATTGCAAAGGCATGTGTGTTGGTTCAAACTGACAGACAGAGTTGATTTACCCTCCACCACCTTATACTCCCCTGGACTAGACATGAAAGTCCTACAAGACCTACTCTCATTGCACAATACTTGAGCTCTCTTCACAATGTTTGGACACAGCCTCTCCCAATCTTCACACTTTTGCCTCTTTGCAGCTAACCTAACCATTGTGACTCTCCTAATTCCCTCTAACATAGTTAACACGGGCTTGCACCTGTCAGTTCCTAGGGTTGCATTGAAGCTTTCCACAAAATTTGTCTTGTTAATGTCACACTTCAATTCAGGATCGAATTTATGTTTTGTCCATCTCTCCTGTGAACCCAAGTTAACAAGCCATTTCCTAGCCTCAGGGTTGTTTTTCTCAATCTCATTCATGGTCTTTGCAAATGTGAAGGTTGAGAAAGCCCCACATGCTAGCCAAAACAATTGCCATAACTTAGGTCCAGGCTAAGGTTTCTTTCAGTTGACACTAAGGTGTTTGCAACAATATCTTCTTTGCACCTTAGGCCACAAATCATTGAGAGTCTTGTCAATTCCCTGCATTTGAAAACAACATATTAAGATTAGGTTTATAAGATTATGTATAATTAATGAAATGCTAAGTAACAAGTGTTCATACCTTCTGCCTGTCAAATATTATGCACCAATTGTCTCCCCTTTTACTTGGTTCAAGTACATGTTTAAGATGTCAAATGAAGAACTTCCAACTCTCTTCATCTTCACATGAAACAATACCCCATGCCACTGGAAACATTTCATTGGTGCCATTAAGGGCAATTGCAGATAACAAAACACCACCATAATTACCCTTTAAATGAGCCTCATCCACTCCAATAAGACTCTTACAACCAGCAAAAAGGCCATCCAGAGAAGCCTTGAAAGATATGAAAATGCTCATAAATACTAGGGGTCTATCTGGATGTGCAGGGGGATACCAAGCACAATTTGCATGTGAACCCTCGTTTGTTGATTTGATAACATCACGGTTAGATGGCAACGCACTGTATGATGTATCATGCCCACCATTAATGATACTCAAGGCCTATGTTCCTCACCCTATACAAGTCTGGTTGTGCCATCTCAACACCATATCCAGACCATAAAAGCTCATTCAAAGCCTTACTTGGGATGCCATTATTAGCCCTTATGTCTTCCAGTAACGCATTGCATGCCTACTTCACTGTTACCATAGGGTTTTTGGTTTCTAACTCCAAGTATGTGTGTTCAGGATTTTGAATTTTTTTTTATAGCCCAAGTAACACCATCAGGCAGCCTAGAAGCATGCAACATCTTGCATGTACAGAAAGAAAGGAGGAAAGGTTAGGGAACTTACCAAAGTGAAGAAAAACAACAATGAAGAAGAAGAAGCTTCAACAATGGTGTACTCAACCCAGGAAGATGATGATGAAGACAGAGTAAGCAAGTATGCGTCAGGAGGGAAAAGGAAGAGGGAAAGCAAATGAATCAGAAACTAACCATGGTTGGTTTTTTTATAAAATTTAACGGCCACTTAACAGAAAAGATTATAAAGTGTCACGGTTGTAATTAGCAAGATAGTTTGGGGCTACCATTGGAATTAAAAAAAACACGGGGTGCCAAAGATAAAGTGCAATAATACAGGGGTACCATTGACAATATCCCTTTTTTCAATAATTTATCTTATCTATTTCAATAATTCTATACTCCAAACCACTTTAAAAGCTGAAATCGATCTGAAAAGAGTGGAAGGAAAGCATGGAGAGACGTTGGGATGAATAAATTCATCTAGTACATGTCAGTTTCTTGTACTTTTGCATTTGTAATGTAGATTATAGTTGTAAAGGTGGGTCATATTAAATAGTGCTTGGGAAGCATTTGGGTAACCCACCATTGAAGAGAACTTAATAAAATTTGGGAATATAATTAAAAAATGTTAGTGAAAAATAATGTGTTAAAAGGATAGAAAGGAAGAGAAATGTAGAAAGGTGTATTGGTATATATCTACCATTGCTCATGCTCTAACAGCTATTAGGGCTGATGCATTATGACATGATTTCAATGCAATCTTTGAGATTGAACTATATGTCGATTGACTCTTGAAGAACTTGATGAGCAAAGATAAATATTTTATTGGTGGTGAATTTGTCGTGTGGTAAGAGTTTACTTTTGCATAACTCGTTTTTGTAATGAGATGGATGAGTCCTCAAGCCAGTAAAATTTATGTAAAATATGTCAAAAGAGTGGAGTCATTTCCAAAAAAAGAAAATGTAATAATTTCACAACTCTCTATCGTTATTACCCATCCTCACTATCCTCACTTTTTGTGTTTAGCGTACCAACTTTCATGTGAGGAATTTTATACCCTAGTGGCCCTTTACTTGAGATGCTCGCAAGTCAGTGGCTTGATCCCCTTGCTTTACTCCTAACCCGAAATGGCTCCAAGATAGAGCTTAACCCGAGTCTCGGTCAAAAACGACAACGATCTACGCTTGTCGTGATGCAACATGCAGCAAACACAAGAGTACAAAAGAGTACTTCCAAAACTTTAGTATGCACAACATATTCCAGTCTTACATTTTATCCTATAGAACGACAAAAGCCAACCTTTCTCTTAAACGGGTTCAATCTTAGAGGCGGCCACCATATCGACATGCCCAAGGTTAAACCATTTTACAAATTAGAGTTCTACAATCATACCTATTCCCCAAAACTACCCAAAAGAGGTGTAAAAAAAATTACCATGATTGTAGTATTTACATAAAAAGCATTGGAATTTTCTTTCCTGCCGATTCACTTTAAAAGGTGGTTCAATCTCCATTCATTAGGCCACAGATAACCCGATTTGAGCGTATGTATGTTTTTTAAAACAGCCAAGCTTCATACAGATGCATCTCTTGCTTACGGATTTCATGGTCTCGATCAAGTGCCACAACCGGCGTTTCCAGGTAGTGACAGTCCTAATTCTGATAAGATACTCTTGGCTTGTTGATCTATGGGCTTGATAGTCCAGTTGCGTTGAGTAGATTGAGGATCCATCTTCATTATATTCAATACTTTGCTATGGTAGTTATACAATGTTCTTCGGTGGCCAATGCTTACGTAAGTTACATTGGCTGCTTCAATCAAACCGTAAAGATGAGCCTGTGTAGAAATCACAGCATTAAGTTTGAGATTAGCATCAAGTAAAGAAATTCAAAAACCAATCTGACTAGGCTTGACAAAAGCTGACCCGACTTGAACCTAATCCAAAATAAGTAAGTTTGGGTTGAGACTTTTGACCTAATTAATTAAATGGGTCGACCCGACCTGATCTGTTTATTAATGGGTTAGGTTCAGGTCAAAATTTTAAACCTGAAACAAACATGTATAACTCATTTAATTAAACGAGTTGATTCCGAGTTAAATCAATAAGCATAACCTAAACATAATTCATTCAATTTTTTCTTATTTTTCATAGTAAATACAAAATAAACAACTAAATAATAAAAAGTTTAAAATTAAGGCCTAAAAAATATTAGCTCAGGTTCTAAAATTACGGTTCGTAAAATTTTGCAAGATCTAATCCACACGAAGAAGAAAGTAATGAATATTGCTACCTCATTGTCCTCGTCTAAAGCACTGGTAGATTCATCCAGGAGGATCAAATATGGCTTTGCAAGCAGCAATCGTGCAAAAGCAAGGCGTTGCTGCTCACCAAGGGAAAGAATACTCGACCATTCATATGTTGAATTGAGACCAAAACGAGGAAGTAAATAGCCAAGACGAACATCCTCCAAAACCTTTACTAATTCCTCGGTAGTTGGCTTCACCAAACTTGTAGACGTACTAATTTCTGAGTCATTAGAGTGCATCAAAAAGGGTGGACAACCTGTAACAGATCACATGCATTTTCCATTAAGTTTCAACTTGCAAAGTGTATGGGTAGCCAGTACCATACACTAGTCTGCAAAAGCACGTTATGATTACTTATACTATAAAGTTTCAACTTTCAACAGAAACTGGAGTATGAGGCACTGTCACATGATTCACTTATCTCCTTTCGAATCACGAATCATAAAAAGCGAATTATGGTCGGTTTTGGGCTATTTTAGGGTCATTTTGAGCAAATCGCAAATCCAAAAAGCGAATTAACTGGCAAATCATGTTACACTGGTATGTGGAAAAGGCGGAATTTCAACATTCATCCAAAAATTCCCCACCTCTCTCTCTCTCTCTCTCTCTACACTTGGACAGCATTAGTCGAGTTTCGTGTGCTTACCGTTTTGTTCAGCAACAGCTACAGTCGGAATTTCAGCCCATGTAGGATAAAGCAACTGCTGACGCAGAGTTCCCAAAACCATATAAGGCTTCTGGGGAAGGAAAAATATGCCCCTCGAACTTCTATTCTTGAAAGGTGCGTTTTCTTCATCACTTTCATGCGTTGTGGAAGAACGGAAATCGTCAGAATCTCTCACATAAAATGTAATTTTCCCTTTTCCAGAAGTCCAAAGACCAGCCATAGCTCTTAATAACGACGTCTTACCACTTCCACTAGGCCCAACTATCTGTATACATGAGCATAGAAAACAAAGGTCGTATCTTATGATCGATGAAGCACCAAAGAAAATACTGTTTACAATAAGTTCTTACCAACAGGTGATCCTTTTCATTTATTGACAATGTTAAATCCATGAGAATTGCAGACTTCTCGGGAGTCACCAAAGTCAAGTTCTCCAATTCGACCAACTTTTTATGGCTTCCAGCTTCCAATGATCCATTTGAATCCAACGTCTTATCTGTTGTACTTTTTACATTTTGGTATACAATAAGCACATTGTCTACTGAATCAGTGAGGTCGTCTGAGCTGCTTTTATCAAGAAGATCGTCAAATTCACCTACATCCAAATTAACATGAAAATATCAATCACCACACACATAAAGTAATTATCTCAACTTTTAAATCAAGTTTAAGTTTATTACTCAAAGTTTCGTTCCTTTCATTTTTAAGAATGAAATAGGAAAATATTTAATAATTAGACAACTTTATACCAATGAAGAAATTTATTTTTTCAAAAAATATGATGATAGATTGTTAAACTGTAAGAAAAACTAATGAAAGATGGTACATAAGAAAAATTAATAAAAGTTAAGAATAAATTTGTAAATTCAAATCGTTAAATCGTAGAATCATGTTATGATTCTACCTCTACAAATTTTATTTTGATTAGAATTGTAAGATTCTACCAACTTACGATTCTACCTACGATTTGAATCGCTCACTTGTTTTTGAATCACAAAATCGTAGAATCGTGATTTTAATAACAATGTGACTCCGAGTATCCATAAGTTGTCTATCATCCCCTACCCCCCGAAAGGGGGGGGGGGGATCTTTCAGTGCACAAGCTCAATAGAAAAAATCAAAAAATAATCAAGATGTGTTCAAGTACCAAATAGAGGCTTCAAACTGCAAAAATATAAAATACCTAGACGGTCAATCACAGCAGAAAAGGCACTGATGGCTTGAAATTGATAAACGATAAGAGAAACGTCTCCAAGAATGTGGTTAAAAGCCGATACAGACTGATTAATGACACCAAATTCAATCTTTCCAGAAAAGTACATGGGAGCAATAACTGCGACAGGAAGAACTTGAATAAGATACCGGTAGCCATTGGTGAAAAACTCCAGGTTTCTAGAAGTTATCAACAAGCGCTGCAAGACAAATTCAGTCGATTAGCTATTGGGAAATATATTATGACAGAAAACACTCTTGATACAAAACATGTGCAGCAATTAAAGACATCTTATGCAAGATTTCAAAGATATTGAAAAAAATTTTAAATATAAAAAAATTTAGAGTCCATGTAACAGGATACATGCAAATGGGCTAGGAGACAATTACTGAAGCTGAGAAACTGTTCTATGATTTGCCGCTTCAGTAAAGTCAACAAACACTATGTCCCGTCCTCTTCCCTCCTGCCCTTTATTGCCAAGGTCGAAGCAATATAATTATGTCAACTGAGTTGACCAAAGAAAGTAAGTACACAAGGAAATGACAAAAGAAAGAGCTTCTGATTTCAGGGCATGGAATAAAATGAGGCTGTTTCATTGCATTACCATTTCGCAAAATCTCGTTACTTAACCTATGATTTAAAATCATAAAATAATTTCCATTTAAAGTTGTTAGTCTAACATATTAGACTTTACAATATTTATGCAAAGTGTATTAGGTTCTTAAACGTCTACTATAAGCTTTAATTAGATTATATGTTCTAGAAAACTTGATTTACTATGACAAAAAAATTTTTGTTTTCATGTTGACGGTTCATATTGCAATACTCGCAAACGAGTCGTTTACCGCGAGGTGCCGCCTCTGTGACATCACAACTATCACCGCATATGCAACGACATCCGCAATTTTTTTCTATGGTTCAGGGTGCATTCACTAATCCTGAACTCCCTATTTGATGATTCTGAGATATATACATTTAAAGCATCTTTATAAAGACAAGATCTAGACTCCAGCAGGAAGAATTAAAAAAAAAAAAGTAGTATGTTCTCGAAATCGTAAAAAATAGTCTGAAGAACATATAAAGAAGTATGGAACTGAAATGCATCCAGAAAAGTTAGAAAAAACGAACAGTATAGAATCCATACAGTTAGATTTTGGAAAGCACTGCTGAATCTTTGGACAAGCATTTGCAACTCATTTTCCTCACCGCTATAAAAAGCAATTGATTCAGAATTTTCCCTGACACGAACAAGTCCATAACGGAAGTCAGCTTCCTTTTTCTCTTGCAAGAAATTTAAAGTCACCAGCCCCTGAAATCAGACCAACAGATCAGTAATTAGAAAACGTTAAAACTAAGCATCATGGTAGCACGAAAACATTTGTTGAAACATTCATATACCTTTCCGAGAAATATACTAATAGCAGTTCCACCAATTGAGTACACTAGAAGCACAATAAACAATGGAGGGTAGATGCCAAATAAGATATTACTGAATGATATCAAGTCAATTGCAGCATTGAACAGCGTCAAAGAGAAGGCAAGTGCTGTTCCTGTGAACGTACTCAGATCATCAACAATCCGTTGATCTGGGTTATCAATTTTGGACTGGGATTGAATTTTGTAAAAGTTCTGGTTTTGTAAATAACGCTTCATGTAAAAGGTTGTCATCCAAGATCTCCATCTCAAGGAAAGAGTATCTTTTGCAAAATCTCTCAATACAAACACCTGCAAAAAGAGAAGCAGATAAATTTAACCATGAACACAGTTAAACTCCAAACCCCTCCAGGGACGACGAGTACAAATTGAAATCATGTATTTCTTAGAATATCATCAACTTAAGCTTGATGCCACATAGCTGAGTTCCATTATGTAAACTCTTGATTTTCTAAAAGAATTTCCACGAAACCCGCATCCGTATCCATTTTGGATATCCTCTTTAATCTAAGGACTAGAAAATTATCTGGAGTAAACGAATCAGTTAAAATGCTATATGGGACCCTACATTTTTCCATGGACACTCCACATTAGTTACCCGACCCTCTAATTCTGGATCAGCGCTTCATAGCTACAGCCTTCTAAGCTCTTAAGAGGATTACGTAAGACAACCCACCAAGCTAATACTCCCTTTGTCTCAATGACAATGCACCACTTTCCATTTTGTTCGCACTTACTTGCACTCTTTCCTTTTTTGGGAATGGTCTCACTTCATTTCTTTTAATTTCATCCACAAACTTATTCTCTTTGTTCATCTCAATCACTCGTTAGCCACATTCACTTGTATTTTGTCTTATTCTCCAAATACAAATTAATATTCACACTCCAAAAGATGGGTGCTAATTCATAGGGACAAAAGGGAGTATAGTAGCTATATTTTTATAAACATTGATGTGCTTTTTTGAAAAATTGCATTCCAAAACACACCAATTTTTTTTTACTTCATTTGAATTTAGCACTTCAGCACAAGCTGCCTTGTGCGCCTCACTGCCTCTGCGCAACATGATGTAGATCTTGTGCCTTTTAGACTGTGCCTGGTGTAGACTTTAAAAGGTGCTTTTCTGGGGTGCTCTTTTCGTCTAGGCACGTCCCAGGCACACCTTTTGAAACTAAGATACTATATCAGATGGAAAATTGTGATACAAACAATATAAAGAACACATACATACTAATAAAAGTACCTAAAAAAATTGAGCAATGTGCTCACCGGAATACCACCAGCAAACCCACCAAGATAATATAATAGTTGCTTCGTAAATTGTTCTTGATCTTTGCCTACAAAAGAAAACATGGAAGTTACAACAATATGTTAGTCGAAGATTAACATAATTATACTTGAATATTTCATAAAGGGTTTGTTGAACATAAGCATGTAATTGATCATTTTCACATCCAATTAATTTAGAATTCTTTATGTATCACATGTATTATTGAAGTTCTTAGGAGACACCCAATACTATCGTTCTCAACCCTCAAGGGGCCTAGGTAAAATAGCATATGAGGAGCTTCTATATGCATGTTATTTTGATCATAAGAACATTTAATAAGTCGCGAGTAACATCAATCATAAACGTAAGGCTTACAAACAATAAACAAACTTTGCCCCATATTTTTTTGGCCTTTTCCTCCATGATTTGATTTTCTAAGGTGCAAGGCGCAACGAGGCGCAGAGGGTCATGGGCGTGAGGCAAAAGCACTCATAGGCGAGGTACACTAGTTTCTTCAAAAGCTTATAAAAAAATTCTTAAATACATTCGATACTAAAAATAATATGATAATCATAACAATTGCATTAAAGAGTTTAAGCATATGCTATCATTGCGTTAATCCACTAATATAGTGCAAAATGGCAAAAAGAAAAAACCCAACCCATTCTTAAGCATTATGTCTAATAGTTCTCATATTAATACCAAAGAAAAAGAGGAAAAAATAGAGCTTATAAGAACAACACATAAAAAAAACGATGCCAAATCCTTAATCTAACAATATGTTGTTGGATACATGAACTAAAACAAAATAGCATGTCAAACTATCGCTAACAAAGATTACTCAACCATAATAAATCACAAATAAGAAAATCAGTTCTACTGATCATCTACATGTAATGTCCTCCATTAATTCCTTTTCTATTGCCATATGATCCTACAAATCTCGACTCTTCACACAAGAAAAATTCTTTCGTGTAATCCATGTTATTTTAGTCTACTTCCTTTTCTAACCTCCTTAAAATTTCAACCTTCAAAAAAAACTAGAAGAATCTACAAGAAAGCTTAATTTTAAAAGGCAAGAGGCACCCTAGGATGCTTAGGTCCCATAGAAGTTTTAAGTGCTATGTAAAAATGTTAACCTTTGGGTGTGTGAGGCCCATAATCCAAGATACAAATTCAAAAAAAAACGAGTGAAAACCCGAAGAGAAATGAAGAAGAGGAGACAAAATATATTCGTGAGTGTCTACATCAAATATAGAATTCTTGAGACTAAGACCAAAAGGCACTCTAAGGCGCTTGACTTTAGCATACTAAGATGCTTGTCTTAGGCACTAAAGTGTTCTACGGGCTTGACTTTAGCTCTATAATGCAACCTAAGGTACTTGCCTAGCCTATTAAAGCACCTAACTCATAGCTTGCTCGAGCATACGTCTTAGAGCTCATAGGCAAGCTTTTTAAAACAAAAGAAAAAGGAATAGAAGAAAATCAAAGAAGAGAAAAAGGGAAGGAGAAAAAGGAAAACCTAAAGAGTAAAAAACATAAGACAACAAAAGCCGAAAAATAAAAAAGGCCAAAGGAAAAGATGGAGATTTTAGAAAGATTAAATGAAGAACCCACAAGTAAGAATATTAGAAGACAAAAAGAAAAAAAAAAGTACCGAAAGGTGTTTAGGCCTTGAGAGACAAGTCCGCTAATTCAAATTTCAAAATTGCAAGATATACCTTAATTTCACAGATTTCTCTTTTTCTTTCTTCAAAACAGATGCAATATCTATTTTCTTATCGTTCTCTCTCTTCAAAAAAACAACAAAAATCTTTTTTGTCTAGTTATTCTATGAAACAACAAAAATTCCCAAAAAAGGCTCACATCACATGAACAAATAAATCAATCTTCGTGATCGTTCACATGAACCTCCCTTCTCCATTCATTTTAATCATGTATCATCTCAACCTATTAATAAAGATTCTTCATATCCTTTTTCACTTCTGTCATTCATAAGCAGTGGCGGATTTATTCATGGCCCCCCCGGGGGAAATTTAAAAATTTTTTTAAATAAAAAAAATCAGATTTCATGGGGGAAACACGCCTCATTCATTGTTTTAGAAAATCAGAAATCTCAATGGTTATTCTCTCTTTTCTCTTCGAAAATTAAAAACCCTAAAAAAACCAAAAGCTAAAACTACCGCTGCACAACATTGCTGCCACCTGACCAGCCACCACAACTGTCGTCTACCGCTGCCTGCCAGCCCCTGCCGCCAGCAGTGAGCCGCCTATCGATGGCTGTGTCGATGTCGCTGCCAGTCACACTCGCAAAGCATAAAATGTGAGCCAATACTCATCTAATTAATTTCCTGGGTATAAAATTAAGTTTCAAAAAAACAGTCGAACTTTCATGAACAAAAAAAAATCAAACTTTCTAAGAATTAATACTGATAATAACTTGAAGTAGTTTAGAAAGTCCTCTGCAAACTCCAAAATCTAATTAAAGTTATGAATAATTGGGTTGATGGTTAATGTTGGTAGGTTCACTGAGATCAGCTTCTGTTTGGTTCGGTTTCTTTGATTTATGGGCTCTTCGTTTTACTGTTTTCTCCTAAACTGACAGTTCGCTCTTTTCTTTACAACTTTCCATTTTATTATCAAATTTGTTGAAAGGCATAACCTTTTTATTTGATGTGGGTTGTGTTTTTATTGTGCTTCCACATGTCATTTTGTATGAATACAAAAAAATAGTTGTTAATTTAACAATCGAGACTTTGTTGAAATATGGCCGGAAAATTTTTTTAAAATATTGTCTAATTGTTGGTGCCCCCGGGACTCTGATTGTGATACCCCAAATTTAGCTTGAAAAGGGATTGATAGACTACTCATATCAACAAGGTGCATCTTCTTTTCATGGGAGCCCATTTGTAAGAACTCCATAGTTAAGCGTGCTTGGTGGGGGGAGCAATCTTAGGATGGGTGACCTCCTGGGAAGTTTTCCTAGGTGCGTACGAGTGAGGCTAAAGTGCGCTGGAAAGACTTGTGTTGGTCTGTGGGGCCAGTCTACAATCTCCAAGAGTAGTCACCGGTGGTCCGAGGGACCAGGGTGTTACACTGATCTCTGGATCTGCCACAGTTCATGAGTCATCTTTGTCCTCTATTTAAACCCCAAAACATCTAATATCATATCCTCCTTATCGGTTCGCCAACACTCAGTCGTTAAACATGTTCAAATCATCTTTAACGATTCTCTTTAATCTTATCGTAATATATATGATGCCTAACTCTTTTCTTATGTTTTCGTTTCGAATTCTATCTTTCAAAGTATGTCCATATATCTATCTAAGCATCCACATTTCAGCTACCATATCTTCCTAGTTCCTACAATGATTATTTTTGAAAGTCAAACATTTTTATCCATATAGTAGTCATGGTCTAATAATTGTTCAAAAAAAGTTCCACTAAAGTTTTAAGAGCACAAAACACCTTGGTGAATATCCCTACTACTTTGTATAATAAACCTAAGGTATTTGAAGTATTAACTAAGATTTATTAATCTTCCAACTAAATAGTGCCTCTACTTATATCATTTGTGCTAAAATGACACTTAATGTATTCCGTCTTAATCCTAGTTCATTTAAATCCTCATAAATCTAACTTCCGTCTTCATTGTTCTATCTTAGTATTTACTCCCTCACAGGTCTCATCAACTAAGACAATATCTTTCACAAGCAACATGCATCACGAATTCACGATATATCTCTTAGTAAATAATTATTGAAATGGACATTTGTTATATGACAAATTATTTAAAACCCGTTTTATAAAAAAAGCGCACAATAATGAATGCCTTCCATTTCCATATCTCACTAAATGTAGATTAAGAGAAGCGATTATCCTAAAACCTACCTTAGAGGTCCGCCTAGGAGCTTTCTTGAGAATAACTCTCCAGGCCCTTGTACATCAGACTTTTGGCCAACCCTAAAAGGCGACCCTAACATCAAATAATGAATCAGACGATCAGTGCGAGGTTCATAATAGACAAAGTGCGGTTGCAGTAATTGAGAGAAAATAAAAAAAAATCATGCAAACTGAAATGCTAGCACTCTCGCCCCTAAGTAACAAATTATGCGTCACCTGCGTTAGCCACTAGACATGAATGTTCAGGGGAATGCCTAAGCAACATGTGTCTGGTGGGTCGCCAAAACGACCAACTACAATGGCGGGCCTTGCCGAGCTGGAAAACCCAAAACGGGTTGTGTCAGTGTGCTATTTACGTGTCAAAACATGAGTCATGGGACGTGCAGCTCGACTTTGGAAATCTTGAACATGGCACAAACGAGGCCCGAGGAGTTGTGCATTTTGTCGGGCCGCACACGTGCCAACCTGACTTGGGCTTATGTCTATTAGCCACATTAACCTCCTCCAACAACTGTGGCACTCAGGCATAAAGTCCAATCCCAAAATTCATGACACCAAAAGTGCATCTTCACTAACTTCACTATAGATGAACACAATAATGCATATATACAACAAATTTACTCAAAAACAACAGCAAGCACATATATTAGCTGTAATTATACAATAATAATAGCTAATTCACATCTATTAGTCACCTCAAATAAATATTGTAATTTCAACATAAATATTTTGATATAACCCAACAATATTCCACAATCACCACAAATAAAACATACTTAAAATTCCTAAAAATAAGAAGACATTAAAAAAAGAAATTGTACTCACTAGCAAGGGCATTGTAAAAATCACGGCCAAGAAAATTGAAAGCCACACTAATACCAGTAGTTCCCAAAGTCAAAGCAAAAACAGCAGCCAATCGTAATCTTGCTTGAACTTTATCCTCAGAAAACCAATATGGTTTTGCTACTTTCCAGAACCTTCTATACAACGTACCAATCTCAGGCAACTTCCTCTGCTCATCAAGCAACAAAATTTCATAAAAAATCATCAATTCTAAACTTACCCACAAAAGAAAAATGAAAACCCACAAAAAGTAAACACTTACAGTATCACTATTAACAGTTGAAGAAGAAGAATTGATGGTAAAATTTCTTTTCTGGGTTTTAAATCTGGGGTTTAAAATGGAAAAAGAATGAGATGATTTTGAATGTTGTTGGGTGGATGAAGAAGATTTTCTCCTAAGAAGAGGCATTGAATGTAATTGATAGAAGTTGGGAAATGAAGGAGTATGAAGAAGATGAAGCATAATTATGGGAGTTTGATTAGTAAATTTGGTTGTTATTGAAGGTAAGAGCGGCAAAGAGGACAGCAGGGGATCGGTGGAAGGTACGAATTCCGAGCTTGGGGAGTTGATGATGAGTTGAGTTTGCTACGTGTATTGAATTGCATATACAAGTATGTGGCTATTGTACAATCTTTGTCCTTCCAAGTTCAAATTTTCTATATTTGTGGCCAAGTTTAAATTTTTGATTATAGGATTATTGATACTATTTATTATCTAAGTTTACTTGATATATTATGGTTAATGTTTAAGAAAAAATATAGTCAAGTGGGATATGTTTGATATAATCGTATATTTTCATAATCTTAACTTTTTATAATTTTAAGATGTATATAGTTCAGTTTATAAATAATTAAAATAACACGTTAAATTGTGTAAAAAGTCAAATATGTCAAGTGTAATAGAACGAAAAAAGTACCATTTATTTTTTTATTTTGTTCATTTTAAATTATTTAAATAAAATAGTTTTTACATCGAAAATGAGGTAAAATGACTAGGGAACTAAGGATAGGAGTGTTTGTAAGAATTGGTATGATGAGGGGGTAGAGTTGGAAATTTCTTTCCCAAAATGATACACTTGATAAACTCACATTATTATAAATACCATTTAAAAATATAATAAATTCTCACTAAATGTTTCATTCTCACTAAATGTTTCATGTAACCTTTGTTATGTATAGTAGAAAGGAGGCAAATAGAGATTAGGTATAATAGCTGAAAATTGATGAGATAATGAGCACTTATACTAATTAATGGTTGATGTAGGCTTCTAGTCTAGCATTAGTTTATAGACATAGAAACGAAAGCATAAGTCATTGCTGAAAATTCTAAAATTGTTGAGATTCTTTACAATTCTATATTGTTGAGTTTGTCATCGATTCTACTTTTTAGAATCGCCAAGAATCTTATATAAAATTGAAAAATAAATTTTTTATAATGAATCCAACTAAAAAATGATGATGTGAAACTTAACAAATTGATAATTTAGGAAAAACATATCAAGATGGATGAGTACAATCTACAAGCAAATTCAACTCTTTCGTTTTTTTCTTGATTAGGTCATTTTCAGATGACATGTCAAAATTTTTGATTTATGAGTATGACTCACTGTTTTTTTGTTGGATTTTAGTTCAATTTCATATGGGATCATAAACTAATCACTCTTGGCACATGTGATCCCATAGTGAAAGATAAGAGCAAAATAATTAACTTATAGCAAATAATTAACATATAACTCTATAAATAACTTTGTCTATACAAATTGATTTCAAGATATAACCCCATACATTTTGTCATCCAATGGTAACATTCTCCTCCATTGTAGATATGCATATACATGCCCCATAAAAAGGTATCAAATCTAAACCCTTATATTTTGATCACAAGTATCATCAAAAACAAGTGCAACAATATCTTATTCCAACAACCACTATGATAAAAATTGAATATAATTTCTATACACATGTTAATAGTTCTACAATGCACTTTTTACATGTACAAAAATGTATTATACAACTCTACAATGTACATTTGAGTGTTAAAAACGCGCTCTTTATAAGTTCGAGCAAAATCTCTTCAAAGACAAAAGGAAGACTTGGCCACAAAAAAGGATCACTTTTTTCGGATGATAAGAAGACCGATGAAAGCGATCACACGGCTAACAAAACCGTAAGCAATAAGAATCAAGATGCTAAATCTCCAATCATGGAGATTATACCCCAACTTAGCAAGAACGCCGCAACGATTTATGAGCCATACTCCATAATACCTATTACAATGCAAAAACACTCACATAAGGACCAATTCATTTCAAATAAGGTTAGAACAAGAATATCAAAAACAATATTTTAGGCACATAAGTTACTAGAAGATATTTCAACTTGATTGGTTAAACTTAGATTTGTTCTATTTCTCGGGTGTTTACTAATCATTTTTCCGTAATTTTTTTAAAACTTGCATATTGTTTTGACACCGAATATGAGTTGATGAAACAAAGAGGTTGTTCACATTCACAATGCTAATGAATCGAAGAAAACAATGTCTTCATATAGAAAAATAAAACAAATTCATAAAAATTGGTATCAGAGACGTAGAGAATCAGGTCTTGTCTTAGTTGTAAAGCAAGCACGTGTACTCTTTACGCAAAGAGAATCCTAAATTTCTTTCAAAACATGGCATGATGTTCTTACCTCTTTGCATTTGCAATCACAAAGGCTTCCAAGGTCCACTTAGGATAGCTTAGGTTAGCTATGCCTCTTAGTCCATGGTTCTTTATTGACTGACTCGAAATCAGGGTGAAACAAACAGGAACAAGCACTGAAAACTGCAAAGAGAAAAAATTTAAATATGATTAGTAAACATAACTAGTAATATGGAGAAGCTATTGAAACGACCATGTACTTACGAGTTGTGCAGGAGCGGGATTTAGTAAGATAGCAAAGGCATAACCAATTCCCGTCACACAATAAACAAGACAAACCAAAACGATATAATTGTCTAAGAAGGTCGATCTTGGATTCGTTAAGAAGTAAAACATCGAAAGGTACATTGCAGGCTTGATAAGTGTATTGAAGTGATCCACGGTATCTTTAGCGAGGAAATGAGCCAAGCTGCTAATGCCAGAAGCACTCTCCCTCAAGTATTGTAACTTGTCTAAAGAAAAGGTTCTTAGTGCAGCTATTTGACATAAGAGAGCTGAAAAAATAAAGAAGAAATTGTTAAGATCATAGTGATAAGAGTAGAGTCAATGCTTTCCATCACGGGATCTACTAGATACCCACATGTAATCCGCATCGAAGAATTAGAGAGAGATTGACTAACATATAAGTAGAGGTGTTCAAAACAGACCCAATGACCCGAAATTTACCGACCCTGTAACCGAACTCAATTTGACCTGATTTCAAATACGATTTACAATTATGTTACAAGCAATATGAACACAAAATCCGGTTTTAAATGACCCAAAATACCTAACCGAAATCATCCCGATGGCCCGAATGAACACCTCTACATATAAGCTTGATGGGTTACTAATTCTGCTATCCTCATCGGATTTATATGCAGCCAACTCTCCTCTTATGTGGATCATCATGATGTATGATTCACAGAATATTTACTCAAGAACTTATATTAACGTACACATAGCAATGATAGTATATGTATAACCAGCTGCTCCAAAATCAGTGTCACTGATTTTAGTAATAGCCCCTAGGCAAGCTCCAGCCAGTAATAGTATAAGATAATCTGTTGCCTGTATCTTGGCTTCTCTCAGTCGCTGCTTGGTTATTCTGAAAACAAATTCCAGCTAGTCAGAGATTCATATGTCGGTGACAGCTAAGGGTGTTTAACGGGCCGGATAAGACCGGGCAGGCTTAGTGAATATGGGCCACCTTCGATAAGGGCCCTTTAAACTTTATATGGGTTTTGAATGGGCCGGGTTTGAAAGTTCGGCCCGGCCCAATCCGGTCCATTTTTATTACTAGAAATTATTTTAATCCTCATTTATTAATTTATAACAATTAAATTATCATTTATAATAATTAAATTGAAAAAATATTAATAATCCACATTGACATTATCATTTATAATTTTTAAATTATCCATTAATCATTGCAATTTACAAAAGTCCGTTTCCGACCCTTATTAAGCCCTTTTATAGCCCGCTTCATTTTAATTATAGCTTAGTCCATTTTGGCCCGGTCCGACCCGTTTTAGCTTGGTCCTTACGAAACCCTTCTAAAAATGGATACGGATGAGGGGTCAAAATGAGGGTCCAGCCCATTGAATATCCCTAGTGACGGCATTCAATTTATGTATTCAACGGACTTGGTTGTTCTAGATTTGTCATTGTATGTAGGCCGGAGCTCTTAGCATCAAAAGAACAGGATTACCTGCCAAGGAAGTACTTGTATTGGCGAATCACGCCTGGGGTTCTCCGATTCGCCAAATCCTTTTGCTTGAAGATATAATGGTGTAGATGATCACGCCGTCTCTCAACATTGCTCCGTAAGTCCTGCCATAATTCTTCAGTAAACGATTGGAGCTCACCACCCGAACCACTAGATTCGCCTCTTTGAGGACCTCCTAGTTCAGCAGCTCTGGATCGCATATCTTCCGGTACTGAATACCCATTGTGTAGCATCCATTTAAGAGGAAGATCTTTGTAGTTTAGATTAGAGCTTTGGCTTGGCTCCAACAAGCCCTCGAGAATATCGATATAGTAATCAGGAGGGTTCACGCGTTCTGGGACATTGATTCCTAGACCTCCAAAGTAATCCTCTACCTGTCGTATTGATCCATGATACACCATGTGACCGCCTTTTGCAAGAAGTATCAAGTCATCAAACATCTTGAATAGTGCATAGCTGATAAACAAATTAATAGTAATGAGCAATGTATTATCAAGAAATCGCACAACCGTAGCGATTACTAGAATCAGATAAAGGGCAATTTCAATTTTCATCAACTTAATATCAAGTACAACTCAAGGTCCAGGGAGGAGGAGGGTAGCAGACATTTCATACCCGTGTCTAGGGGTGTTCAATGGGCTAGGCTCCCATTTTAAGCCCTTATCTAGCCCATTTTTAGAAGGGCTTTGTAAGGGTTGGACCGAAAACGAGCTATACTATAATTAAAATGAAACGGGCTATAAATGGGCTCAATAAGGGCCGAAAACAGGTCTTTGTAAATAGCATAATTAATATATAATTGAAATATTATAAATGATAATGTCAATGGAATTATTAATATGTTTTCAATTTAATTATTATAAATGATAGTTTAATTATTATAAATTTATAAGTGGGGATTAAATATTTTCTAGTAGTAAAAATGGGTCGGGTTGGGCCAGACCGGGCTTTCAAAGCCCGGCCCATTTTAAACCCATTTTAACTATAAATGGCCCTTATCCGGCCCGACCCATAGTTACTTAGGCCCGAACCGGCCCTTATCTCGCCCATTGAACACCCCAACCAATGCCCCCTCCAAGGAGATTTCGATTTTCGAAGTATTCTAACTAAAAATACACCTTGAACAACATGTTAACACACTAAAACGGTGTATTTTAGACACACTAGAAACTCAAATTCTGTTCAAGAAAGACTTCAAAGTTCAACCATCAGAAAGCTCACCTAGGCTGATGAACTACCATGCAAATATTCACTCCTGCTAAGGCTTCATGCTTAAGTGCTTTTAGAAGTAATCGAGAAGACGAACTATCCAAACCGGAGGTGGGTTCATCCAAAAACAAAAGTGAAGGTTCAATGACCATCTCTAGGCCAACATTAACTCGCTTTCTCTGACCCCCGGAGATTCCTCGTTGCTCCACAGTACCAACCAAGGAATCCCGAACCTCTTGTAGCCCCAAGTACATTAACACTCTTTCAACAATCAGAACTTTGTCTGCTCTCGATAATTTAGTAGACAGTCTGCACCATGCACTAAACCAAAGATTCTCCTCTACCGTCAAATTCCCATGTACTATATCATCTTGTGGCACAAAACCTACAATCTTCTTGTACGAATGTATAGACTCCGGCTTCCCATTTATAAGAACTAATCCGCTCTTTGTGCAACCTGTTTCTTTTCCTGCTAATGCAGACATTAATGTCGTTTTCCCTGCACCTGATGGACCCATGACAGCAGTGATACGCCCTGGCATAATTTTCCCGGTTAGACATTTTAAGAGATATCTTTTCTTGCCTTTCAGTATCAAGTTAAGATCTTTAAAAACAACTTCTATTAAAGGCCTTTTCTTGATTTCTTCCCTAGTAGCCATTGAGACCACTCCCGAAAAGGTCAAATTCTCGAACTGTTTCTCTTGAGATCTTTCTTTCCCGATTTGTGCATATGCATACTTGAAAATCTTACTATCCGAACTAATTTCTTTTTCCTTCAAAACTTTTTTCTTCGAGTTTTTATCTTCGATCTCTAAACTTGAACTACCATGAGTATGTGATGTTTTGGAGCCTATGGATGACGATTGTGGATCACTTGAATTGCCTGCATTATTGATTGTTAATGAAGAAAAATCTTCTTGGATGTCAGAATCGTGTAAAATTTTGAAATTATTAGTTTCGTGATTATTATCTGAAAATCTTCTAGAGAGATTTGCACGTAAGTTAGTAACGTGCTTCTTGGCAGCGTCTTTTGCAAGTTTCCATCGTGCTAATGCACGTTCCTGCTGCTGCACACTTCTAACAGCTCGTTCTCGGTATCTAGCACGCCTTCTCTCTCGAAGGGAAAGGATTTGATCGGAGAAGTTGTAAATGATGATAAGAAGAACAACTAAGGCAATCTGCATCAGCATTTTGAATATTTGATGATCAGATTTTATCATAGTTCCATGACATCTACGGCCCGTTTGGTTAGTGGTACTAAATAATGGTGATGGGAATGATTTATAGTGTAAAATTTCATCAAAAGTTTCATGTCATTCCCATGGTAATGAAACTTTGATCATAAAAAAGTTTGTTTATAAATTTTTATTACCACTTAATACAACCTCTCCTAATGGTAACGCATTAGAATGAAATTTATGAAGAAAATGAGATGATTGAAGTTGGACAAGCATGACCATCAAGGTAGTAAGAGATTTTTCAACCAAATTACACTAATTTTCATTCCTATTACTACCGTATAATACCACCTACCAAACGGACCGCTAGAGTTCAACATAGTGCATACTGCATAGACACTAAAAATGAGGGAGAAGAGAAACAAAGAGAAACATCGGCCTGTTTGGTTGTCGGTGCTTGTTGTACTTCAATCATCTCATTTTTCTTCACAAAATCCATTTAAATGCGATTTTTTTTACACCTTTACAACAGGGGAGATATCAATTTGTATCTTTAAAAATCTTTACAACACGGCCAATGCAATGGGACTTTGTTTTGCGTTATGCATTTTTAAGTAAAATTTATTAGAGTATGATAGAATTACTAGTTACTAGTTTAATTCTTAAACATAAAAGGTTAAATGAAGAGAAATGCCTAGAACATTCAAGTGGTATCATCATGAAGGCCATGTAAAATAAAATAAAACCTAAAAATGGTATGTATGATGTATAAACCAGATAGCAAACTTTCCACAATTGGAACTTGAAAGTGAAGAAAACTCACAATGAGCATGATTCCATATGTATGAATGTTTTGTTCCTCCGCATTTTCCTTGCATGTTATTAATTTGGAGCAACCTGCAAATATCGGAGTTATATTTCTGTTAAAGTGTCAATTATTACTCACATGTGAGTTATCCTACATCGGAGAAAAGAACAGAAAATGTCACTTTATAAACTTGAGAAGTAACTCCGACGGTCCTACTACTACCAATTGGTTTTAGAAATCACTACAAATGCTAATGCCAATTGAGACATTTAATTATCAATATCACGACAATTATCAAATGTCACCAAAATATTTAGTGACACTTGTAAGAAGTGTTAAAATTAAGAGTGAAATGTTAGGATAATACTCTAAGAATGGTGACATTTTGATGAAGTGTCAAAAATATTGTGTCACAATTGAACCTTTTATTGTAGTGAATGAACCTCTTTTGGGTTTGTATATGGGTTACCTCTTCTCCTTCTTGTTTCGGTTGCCAGACCCATTTTCTAAATTCTAACAATTTCCCTAAAGCGTGAAGCTATAATTAAGAAACTTACGAGTTTGTACTGTAGAACCTTGCATGCAGTAATGCCTGAAAATTCGTAGGAGAAATCAACATAACGAAACATGTAAGGCAGCAAAGGGGTCAGATGTACACAACGCCACCCTTGTGATAACAAGGAGACTGTTCCGATTGACCCTTGAATGCAAACATTCATCGGTCTTTGCTAGACAAAAGACCCCTTTTGAGAATTAGTTGAAGAAGAGTACCTGCTATTGCAAGGTCTTTTTTCTGTGGTTGTTGGACAGTATGATCCAGCAGGGCAGAAAACCTGTGAACTTCTACCAACATCAGCCCATATGTTCGCTCCACCACATGTATGATTCCGTCCAGGGGGAAGTTGATAATTGTATCTGCGAGACCCGAACACTAACTCTTAACGAAATGTGGCAAACAAGAACAAAGAAAAAGCTCAAGCGGAAAAAAAAACAAGCTATGAACTTCTCTTACGGTTCACATAATCCTGTTGTTGTATTATATGTCGCCTGTGCACAGTACGAGCCCAGAGGACAAGCTTCAAGTAAGGTTGAACAACACATATTAATTAGATGAACAAACCAGTAATACATGATTCACTAGTTATCTTTGTACTATGTTACTTAGACTCTTCATTTTGCTTCACGTACCCGTGTCCGATTCTTAATGCTAGGACACTGGTATGGCACTTAGACACTTCATTTTAAGTGTAAAATTGAATATTTAGACGTATCCAACACTTGGACACGTACCAGTATCCGACATCAGTACCCGAGTCCAAGTAACACAGTCTTTGTGAATCATGAATCGGAAAAGGCGAATTGCAAACTCAATTGACGAGAAAAATGAAGATAACGAAGTCAATGAAGTTGAGACGCTTACGAATCATGCAGGTAAGACCTTGAGGACAAAAGAAACCAGCACAGCAAGGTTTACAGTCAGATGTTCTTGGAGGTATGGCCTTAGTACTATTCTGAAAGCTAAATCCTTTCATGGAACCAATGCTGCACGCCCATCCAGGCTCACATCCAGAAACCCATGAAGTTAAATTACAGTTTCTGTTAGTTTCAGTTTGAAGGCCACCATTTCCTCCAAAGAAGCTGCTTAAGTATACTCTTATCTCGGCTTCTGTACACAATCGCGATCCAACATCTGTAAAACCAATATAAACTTTCATCATCCCAATTCACAAATCATATACTGCTAGAAGATCAGTACTCTTAGGACTATATTTCTGTCTGTGACATGCTCCATTCATTTTGTCCCACATAAATTTATGTCTGATCCTTGAAAATGCATATCAATCCATCTAGTGATACTTCAATGAAAGTAAGTTTACATTTTACAAAAACCATTCGTTGGTTTCGGATTATAAGGGACTTAGTAAAATGAGTCGTTAAATCGTGTCCACTTCTGCTTTATGTGAAGTTAACGATGATGTTTGATATCATTATCAAGGGTCAATGGAAACAATCTTATGTCATATATCACTAACAAGGGTAAGGTTGCGTATATTCTACCACCCCAACACCGCCATGTACTCAAACTTTGTCAAGGACAAACTCAAAAAAAGCTTAAGAATAGTGGGGCCTATGGTATGTTACTTCCTTCGTTTCATAATACTTACAACATTTGATTTTTCATGCTAATACACTAATTTGCTTCTTAATATCTCTAAATTATAAAGATTGAAAAATTTTAAAATTTGATATTAATAATCTTTGCATTGAGACGAATAAAAAAGATGTCAGTTAATTATGTTTAAACTTATAGATTACAAACTAATTACAAATTAAGGGTGGTGAATGAATAATATCATTTTTCTAATGTCGCAAGTAATTTGAAATGCAGGATGTATACTCTAACACACCCTCTCACACAAGAACCCTTGAGCTAGAAGTGTGGATACACATAAACCCTCCTCATACTTGCCGCAGAATATATCACTTTGAATGAGGAGCAGTTGAGATTCAAACTCGTGACCTCTTGTCACGCGGTCTTCTAATACTATGTCAAGAAACCAATGATAATATTATGTCAAAAAACCAATGATTATAAATTTGGTGATAATGTTTGTTACCAAGAGTCAATGTAAACAATCTCATATCATCACTAACAACGATATGGTTCAAACCCTCCAAACACCACCAAATAATCAAACTTACCTTTAGTTTTTTTCGTGCATGAAGTAAGGAAATCCCAATTAGAATAATTAAAAGATCTATTCCAGTCAGTCTTCCTGAAACATAAGGTAAAATCTCAAATCATTACACAAATCCAAACAGGGCAATGATCCAAACAAGCAACTTGATTGATTTGCCAAAAATAGAAAAAGAAGGGTAAGAAAAGATGGTATTACTGATCAACAATGCAAAAGCTAGCACGAGATTGCATCTGAGAAGCAAGTCTATCCGTTACATTATCAACAACATTCTTTAAAACCCTAGTTTGAACATCTAATTGATTTGCCAAAACACCATTTTTACTGCTTCTTGAAGCCTGTTCTTGAGCATGGCTACCTGTTATTGCCGCCATTAATGAGCAGCATATGAACACTAACAGCATAACCTGCATAAAATAAGAACACCCTTTTGCTGTTGCAACAATCATGAACAGATTCAGAGGAATATAAGATCAATAAATGCACAAAAGTGAATCAAAATGGAAATCATAAGCACTTATTATAGTTAAAACTTGTAAAGCGTTGATTTTGAGTTTTGACCATGACTAAGCTAGTACATGGCAGTCTCCAAACTCTAATATAAAAATAGTCAACTTGGCATTCAATGCTATTAATCAGCCCGTTTTATATGAGATATAAACCTCAAAATAATACTCCAACTCATAGGCTAAAAATTTCTTTTATTCGACTATTTAACCTAAGTATGTGATATGTTTCATTTTGAGAACATCTTATTTATTGACTGCCTCCTCCATTCCAATTTAGAGTATATTTAAAGGTGTCTAAAATATATTCGACGATTTAATATTTATCTGACCTTGTAATCGAATTTAATATGAGTCGACTTAAAAATAAACTTAAAATGTCATAAAAATCAATTTGGATACAAGACCCAATTTTAAATTGACCTGAAATCGACTTGAATGAACTGTATACTATTATTTCCTCTGTTCTTAAATACTTGCTACAGCATTATTTATCATTCAAGTTTATTTTGTATCATTCATCATTAATCATTATTGTTTCTCTCTATCCCTCTTATTTTGCAAAATTTACAAAATGGATGGAATATAATGTAAAGAATTAAGTTGGTGAATGAAACATACAAACAAGTAGATGATAAAAATGAGTGATTAAGAATAAGATATATAATAAATATAAGTTTGTAGATGAAATTAAAAAAATAAAAATGAGGCGAGACTATTGCCAAAAAAAATTGCAAAATCAAAGGAAAAATCTAAAATGAAAAATGAAATAAATTAATAGAGACAAAAGAACAACACGAATTTTTAAATGAGAATATCTCATAATTAAACTATTTATATTTAACTGACCTATATATATTAAGCCTCTTAAAATAATTATTTATAATTTTAAAATAATAAATTATAAAAATAAGCCAATTTACAAATAACATAGGGATTGGGGATGGCGGCTAATGTTCAAAGGCGACGTAGTCAACTTTGAACGAGGTCTTCAAACAATGTTCAAGCGTTCACGTCTGTGATTTTCTTCGCACGCCCGTTATTTATAATATTACTTTATTATTATTAATAATTTAATGTTATACACAAATAGACGCTTGACAAGTTCCATTATTACTTTACTAAATATTATTGTTATTACCTAATTATTATTAGTCCTTAAATAATTAATTAATTAGTGAATTGGGGGATGAGGATAATCTATATACGAATATCATTTGTTGTAGAATTAGACCTCCCATAAAATTGGTCTAGTCGAATCGTGTGTTCAATTAGATACACTTACTACCCATCTTAATTTAAATATGTCAAAACAGTTAAATGTATGATTTCAATTAGATAAACTTTTCACAGCCCTAACTATAATAATGTTGTATTTGATAATAATGTTATATTTGACAAAGCTCTATCAAAATGTCATTTGAATTATTCAAGACTTTTATCAAAAAATTGAATGATATATGTACGATACATGTGTCTTATTTATACATAATCGTAGTTTGTAATTACCGTAAAAAGACAAAAATAATAATAGTAAAATAAACAAAATAAAAAAGGTAAATTTTAAAATCACAAAACTTTCATCCTATCAATTCCGACTGATTTATTAACTTCAGAAATTACCGTTATTTAGTAAGACCTCCTTATTAAATAAGTGTACCAGTATTCTTGTCAGCGATGTTTGTGCACCGATAATTACCTTCAAACGACTACTCTGACTGGGTAACAGACACCAAAAATACATCATTCCCCATGACATAATTAAGAAATCAAATAAGTAACTAATAATAATAGTATGACATTTTCCTCTTTTTATCATCAAAATAATTAAACTAAAGAGTAGATAAACATCAAAGCAAGAGTGAAGGCGCATGTATAAATACAGAATTACAGATCACATATCTTCTTCTCTTCCTCCTACTAAGGGCAACCACAGAAATCCATTTGAATTATAATTTTAAGAGGAAAAATAAAACAAAAACAAGAAACCCAGTTCTCGAATTTTATCGTGATTTTTCCACTTTTTTCTAAGCTGAATGTAAGAAAATGATATCCTCATAAATACATGGTTAAGTAAAACAACCTTTTCCCCTGCAGTGCGTTCTTGTAGCAATTCGTTTCGAATACCTTGCCATAAATATGTGCCTATTCATTTTTTCCCTCTTGTCTCGTCGCAATCTGGATTCTTCTGTGCATTAATCTGCAGTCATAGGTTGTGTGATACAGCACCTGAAACGGGCCTTGCGTACAGTGGTCATGATCTCTGTCTCTGCATGCTCGAGCATCTTCACAACATCTGAAAAGGGAGGCCTTACATCGGGATTGGGATCCCAACAACGGGTCATGATCTCACTCAGAACGGGAAGGCAGTCAGGTGGGATTATTGGACGGACTCCCTTGTTGACTACAGCAAATGCTGCCTGAACGGCAGTCATATTCTGGAAAGGGAGCATACCCGTTATCAGCTCCCAAAGCACTATTCCAAAACTGTACACATCAACCTTCTGGGTGTAGGGCCTATGTTGGATCATTTCACTGCAGAAGTACAAAAAGTGTGCAGTCAAGATTGATGGTAACACGTAAAAATATTTAGTTAGAAAAGGACAAGTATGCTTGACCTGATCACCTCCCAACAAAACCGAACTTGGTAATGTACTTATAAACAAGGTAATTAAGGATCGAAGTCCTACTCGAAATACTCGAAATCGATCAGAGGGTAGCATTAAATCGTATGATCATACAATCCTACAAATAAACTTAAATATTCTAAAATATTTAGTCTCTATTCATATTCATTCATTCAAAAATTTAAAATTGCTTTAACTTCATTTCCAAAACATCCAATAAATTTAGAACTTCCATTTAATAAAGTACTTCACTATTCTAATGGTAATAATAAAATATTTCAAACATGTGTATGTGAAGGAAATAAGTAAAAGGCGGTAAACAAGAAAAATTAATCATAAATGAGTCTAATTATGCTGGATCGAATCATCGTAGGATCATGAACCCATCACTCAAAATTTTAATCAATTAAGAATATAAAATCTCACCAACATTACAATCCTACTTAAGATTCAAATCACTCACATGTGTTTGGATATAATTAAACATAGGATCATATTCATGTATCAATATCAAGATTTTAATAACAATGCTTGTAAAGCATAGTATTTTATACATTGCCCCCCATCACTCACTAGTCAAGATCTCCACGCAAACCATAACATAATGGGTAACAAGCAGATCAAATGAGAATAACTGAAGTCCATACATAACCATAGACGGAACATAAAGCAAAGAGAGATAAATACCATTAACGCCACCAAAATTTCCAAAATGAAGGAGGGAGATTTCAATAAATTTACATCAAAGAAGAGAGCTTTCCTACAATATTTCCCACATACTACAAATTCTCAAATCAACTAGGCCCATTACCCTATGTGACTGTCACTCACTTGGATTAAAAACCAAAAAAAGAGCAGTAATAGACACATAATTCTAGTGCTCAAGCCAATAATAGAAAAGTTGTGCTCCCTGATGTCCTATCAGCTAGCAAATATCTTTATCTAAAGAGAATCCCAGTGGCACCCTAGCTACACTTGAATCATTGTAATCCTATTCAACCATATTAGAAAGATAAAAAAAGAGACATGAGACATATCTGACATCTCAACAAATATAAGAGAAGTACGAGAACCACAATGTTTAGAAGCTTATGAGGAAGTACGAGCATATGCATGCATATAAGACGATTAAAGAATTTCCAAAACATCACTATTCAATGTATAGATCCTGACTGTTGCAAATTTGAAACAAGGTGGAAAAAAAAACATGTATTCGTAAACAATGTTCCATGAGAAAAAATCTCCTATCATTCAAAATCTTTCACAATTCAAAGTGAAAAAACACAATATCGTCTTCAGATATTAACAATCTGAAAGCTCAAAAACTCTGACGAGCCACAGAATCAGAAGGATAAACAAATATGTAAAGATAAATCTCCTAAAAGAACCAAACAAAAGGAGAAGCTCCAAAACAGAAGAAATGTTTGTTTGCTTTTTTTTTTTTTTCTATTTTCCTAAAAAGGAATTGAAAATTGGCTTGCCAAACTAGAAGACCCCCAAAAGTTATCCTTAACTCAATCTCATAAGCCATTAAGCAGTAAGCACCAAGTAATGCAAAACAAAGCCAGCTTTCAGTCACAAAAAGTAATGAATACAAGCCGGAACACAGAATTTGTCTTTAAAATATGTTATAATCCTATAAGATTAGAAAAGAGATCACCAAACCACACCAATGGTATGCGACAAACAACATATTTGGGAAATTGGAGTCAGCTGTGGAGACCCAACTACCTAAGTGACAGAACCATAGTGTAAAAACAAGCCCGTATTGCATGACGTCGGCGGAGTTGGCAACGATATTTCTCGTGTCATAAATGTGTAAGAAACCATGTTTTGGGCTGCATCGAGGAATATCTTATGGTTTCGACTGATATTTAGGTGTTAGGAATTAGGATGACCGCATCTATCCTATTACCGCATTACTGTTCAATTAATGCTATAGCGACTGTTAAGCATTTTCACACTATGCACAGAACTGAAAAGAATCTGTACATATTTGATAATTTGAAGACAAATAGCCAGAATAATAGGGAAATAAAAAAATCTTACGGAGCCATCCAACGGTATGTTCCGGTCTCTGGGGTCATTCCTTCGGTCTGAACCTCAATCCGAGCAACTCCAAAATCCGCAATCTTTATAGATTTATCAGAAAAAATCAACAAATTATCAGACTTCAGATCCCTGTGGATCAATCCAAGTCGGTGGACATACTCCATCCCTCTAGCCACATCCAATGCCTGTTTAACAGCTAACTTCAGAGGCACGGATCTGTTATGCCTCTTTGTCAAGAATTGTCTAACCGAACCACCCTTTGCATATTCAGTAACAATACACCAGACCATGGGTTTACGACAAGCTCCAATAAACCGAACAATATTTGGATGCTTCAATGTAGCCAACATCATAACTTCCTGTTGAAATTGTTGCTCCATCAGCTGGGCCCTCTCCTGGTCATTCTCTGGCCTCTCCAAAATTTTAATTGCAACCTCCTCACCTTCATATGTACCCCGATAAAGCTTCCCAAAAGCTCCTTGTGCAAAAGCTTCACCCATATTAAGCTTCCTCAAGTCAATAGTCCACTCCTCAAAATTCTCAAGCCCCTCAGTAGGGAAAGTAGGATCCATAAGTGCTTGAGCAAGTGCATCATCACTCAAGGCATGAGTTACCCTTCCTCGATGATTAACACTCCCAGCAACAGAATAGTTATTGTTAACACGTTTCAATCCTTGATGACCCAACATACGAGTGTGTGAATCATTAGAACCCACACTACTATTATCAACAGACATGGCAACAGAACCCCCTCCATTGCTCGTCTGCAAGCTTGCATAACTGTCAATTGACATATTGGAATTCTCACCAACTCCAAGCTTGTGATAGAAGTCATAGAATTTGTTATCATTGTTGTTTATCCCTATGATTCCAGTAAACTTTGAAGCCTCCAACATCTTGTTCCCTTGTAAGAAACACAAATTCTAAATCTTATTTACTTGTTCAGCATCAACATGTCAAGATTCCACAACCCCAGCCAAAGCCCTACACGAAAATCACATCACAAGTATCAACAATAAGCTTCTACCACACAAATTACGCCACTTGAAATCAAACAAAAAGACAAACCAAAACTCAGACGATCCCAATCATCAACACACAAATTCAATCAACTCTAGCAGTAAATTTACACATATTATAAATGATAAAAGTATAAAACAAATAAACACGAAAAACCACTTGTAATCAATCCCCCCAATTGAAAATTTAATTTACGAAATGAATGTTTATTAACTAAAATCACCTCTAATCGAAAATTTTCTTCACTATAGCATAATATAACTACTAAAAACACAGAGTAATCAGATAAAAACAAAAATAAATACTTACATTTCTTCAAATTACTATATCAAGCTAATAATCAAAACCCTAGAAATTCGCCCAAATATAATCATCTCCAGTTCCGAAATTACAGGACCAAACTTTCCAACGTTATTGAAAAACAATAAAAATAAAAATCAAACAAGCACTTTATGAAAAACTTTAAAACAAGAAAAAGAAGCTCAGCTTAATCAGATAACAAAAAGGAAAAAAAACGCGTGAATTCGAGGTTACAGTGAACAACAAAAATCGAACAAAAACCAATCACAATACAACATTAAGCACATAATTAAGTCCATCAGAATCAAAAAAAAATCACAAAAATGTAAAATTCATGATCTGAACCTCAAAATTGACTGATTTTTTGTCGGAGAAAAAGGGAAAACGCGTCGATTAAGCAAAATATTTGACCAGCTGACTAACACCGATTTCTAATACAACAAACAAGAAAACCAAAGTTGATTGAAGGACAAGAACTTGAAGAGATCAAATCCGAAGAAGAGCAGAGAGAAAGTAGAGAGAGAGAGGATGAAGAAGAAAAATAAAAAGGAATTACAGTCTCTTTATTTCTCTCTCTTGTTGTTGTAGTAGACTAGATAGTAGTAGCTGGTGTTTTTATTATTCTTTTTATTTTTATTTTTTATTTTTGGCGTGTTTAACTGATTAAGTAGGAGAATTTGACTGTGACGGATGGAAGTATGACAGACGAAAGATAAGGTTACACGTAGGTATTTGTGTGGGGTCTAAAGAATTATTGACCGTTAGTTTTGCGATTTAGTTTTGATGACGGTATTGATTTGATTGTTAGTGACGGTGAGGTGATATACGGTCTTCCTCGAGAAAAAGATATTGCCGTTTCTTTTGTGTTAGTAAATGAAACGACACCAAAAATAATAAATATAGAAACACATTAAAATCAATTTTTATAAAAAAAAAATCGGCATTAATAATTCAGTTTTTTATCGATTCACTATGAATAATTTTTTTTATTATTTTTTATTTTTTGATAATTTAACTTTTTTGCCATATATTTTGCCATAACATATCATAGTTCCTTTTTTTTTTTACTTGCACTCAAACAACTTATACGCAGTTTAACGTGTTTGTCGGTTTATTTTTATTTAAAGTTATACACAAGTAAAAGTTATAAAAAAAATTTTGATATCATGAAAATATACGACGAGATGAATAAAACAAAATCTCATAAAACTTTTTTTCTCATATGATAGCCACAATATGTTATATATCATAAAATGATAAACAATGCAAATTGGGTTTGGATGCAAGTAATAAAATCGGAGGAAGTATTATTTACAATAAGTAATAATATGGTATACTGCTAGCAAACTAAGACATAGATTGGATTATTCACAAAGAACCAAAGGCAATTGTTAGATTATTAGAAAATAATCTAAAGCTGAAATTATTCATAAGGGTCCTAACAAACGAGAAAAATAATGGTTTGTTAATATCAAGTTTTCCACTTTTCTCAAAATCATAAGCAATTGAGATAAATCATCTATTTGCATCTCTATTTGCTTTCATTTCATTAGTTTAACTTTATTTCCCCTTTTAAATATTTACACTCAATCCAAGAATGGCCTAAATATTAATTCTCTCAAAAAACTCTTTTTCTATTCTAAAGATTCTTACTTTCGGATACAATTGAAAAAATTAAAACACAATTTATAGGAATGTTTACCACCTAAGTTTAGCCTATAAAACCTTACCACTACCTTTTAATAGCAAAGTATAAATTTAGTTTCACCATTAACTTTCAATGGTAATGCATAATTTGTTTTTAACCAATAATTAAATTGGTAATGTGAATTTCATCCAACAATCTCCCACTTCAAGACTGATTTCGATCTGTCTTCACAACCACTGAAAGTAGATACTCTACTAACCTTCTTCCACTTGTAAACCAATTGGCTTTGAGCACAAATTCAACTTGTCGATCATCACTGTCTTTGTTAACATGTCTGCAGGATTCTTACTGCTAAGAATCTTTTTGAGAGTTAACACTTCATCTTCTAGAAGTGATCTGATAAAGTGATATCGAATTCCAATATACTTTATTCTTAAGTGAAACGCCGAATTCTTTGCTAAATTTATAGCACTCTGACTATCGCTATACAAAACATTATTCTCTTGTTTGAACCCCAAGTCATTTAACAAACCTTGAAGCCATATCATCTCTTTACTAGCTTCGGTCACTGCCACTTACTCAGCTTCCGTAGTGGACAAAGCAACAATCTTCTGTAGTTTAGACATCCAACTTACGATTGTATTTCCAACTGTAAATACATAACCAGTTGTGCTCTTTCTATTATCGACTTCACCGCCAAAGTCTGCATCAACGTAACCTTTTATTTTCAATTCACCTTTACCAAAGTACAAACACTTATTAATGGTACCTCGTAGATACCTCAAAATCCATTTAGCAGCTTCCCAATGGATTCTTGGATTGGACATATACTTGCTTACGACTCCCACTGCATGTCCAATATCTGGTCTTGTGCAAACCATTGCATACATCAAACTTCCAATAGCCGAGGCATATGGAACCTTGGTCACATAATCTTTATCTTCATATGTCTGAGGGGACTGATCCTTTGATAGACGAAAATGACTCGCCAATGGTGTACTAACAGGCTTAGCATCACCCATATTAAAACTATGGAGAACAAGTTTGATATACTCTGATTGTGATAACTGTAAAGTGCCTCTCTGCTTATCTCTTTTGATTTGCATTCCTAAAATCTTCTTTGCTGGACCTAAGTCCTTCATGCCAAATTCTTTTGACAATTGATGCTTCAACTTTATAATAACATTCATATCAGAACCTGCTATTTACATATCATCAACATAAAGTAATAGGATGATATAACTAGACTGATATCTCTTGAAATAGCAACAGTGGTCAGCGTTGCACTTCTGGAAATCTTTCTTGTGCATGAAGTTATCAAACTTTTTGTACCACTATCTTGGGGCTTGTTTTAGCTCGTACAAACTTTTCTTAAGTTTGCATACCATTTTTTCTTTCCCACTTTCTATAAAACCTTCTGGTTGGTGCATGTATATTTCTTCATCAAGATCTCCATGAAGAAATAGTCTTCACATCTAACTGCTCGAGATGAAGATCTTTAATTGCAACAATACTTAACAATGTTCTAATGGTATTGAGTTTCACAACAGGAGCAAATATTTCATTATAATCAACTCCTTCTTTTTGTTGAAAACCTTCGACAACTAGTTGAGCCTTATACCTCTTGGAATCATCGTGCTCCTTTTTTACTCGATATATCCATTTGTTATGAAGAGCCTTCTTACCTATGGGTAACTCAGTTAGTTCCCATGTCTGGTTTGAAATCAAGGATTGCATTTCATCTTTCATTACAAGCTCCCACTTGCTAGCATCTTTGGTATGGGATGCTTCATGATAATCTTTTGGTTCCCCTTCATCAGTTAATAACAAATAATTCATATATTTTCTATTAGGCACATGTGGTCGAGTACTCTTTCTTAGCGTAGGAGTTGGACTAGAAGGTTTTTGTATGTGATTTGATTGCGATGTACTACCCTGTACAATCTGTTCTTCTTGTTGCAGAGTACTTATGTAGTGTACTCTTGCATCGTAGTGTCTAGGACATAATCTTCATCAATGAATGTGGATTCTTTCTGATTTGTGTCACTCTCAATTTCATGTCTATCTTTGTACATGACTCTTTCATTGAAAATTACATCTATTGAACGAATAATATTTTTACTTTCATTATCCCAAATGCGGATCCGAACTCATCTTCGCTATAACCAATGAAAGTGCAAACTTTCGATTTAGGATCAAGCTTATTTCTGCCTTAATCACTAATACGCACATAAGCTACACAACCAAATACCTTTAAGTGCGACAATATGATCTCTTTGCTGCTCTATACCTCCTCTGGTAATTTGTATTCTAATGGGGTTGATGGTTCTCGATTGATCAAGTAAGTTGTTGTATTGACTGCTTCTGCCCATAATTGTTTTGGTAGACCTGACTGTATACGAATGTTTCTGGCTCTTTCTGTCAATGTTCAGTTCATCCGCTATGCCATTATACTGAGGCGTACCTGGCATAGTTCTTTCCATCTTAAAACCATGCTCGTAGCAAAACTTCTTGGATTTGGTGTCCTCATATTCTCCACCATTGTCGAACATGAGCCTTTTGATCTTCAGGCCTGTTTCATTTTCAACCCTAGCTTTTCATCTCCTGAAAGCTTCAAACACTTCGAACTTGTATTTTAGAAAGTAAACACATACTTTCCTAGAGTGATCATCAAGAAAAGTGACAAAGTATTGTTTTCCACCAATAGACTGGGTGGTTATTAGTCCCCAAACATCAGAATGAACAAGCTCCAATTTTTCTGCCATTGGAGTTCTTCCATATGTCTGAAAGCTTACCCTCTTCTACTTTCCAAGTATGCATTCTTCACACATGTCTAAATTCACAAATTTTAGACCAGGGAGTTTCCCAATTGAATGCATGATCTTCATTCCTTTCTCACTAATGTGACCAAGTCTTTGGTGCCATAACTTATAGTTTTCATTTTCTAATGCAAGGATAATTGAATAACACGCTCCAGCTGTCAAATAGAGAGTAACATTCTTTTTACCATGAGCAACTGTTATTGCTCCCTTTGAGATCTTTCAATCATCACCTTGAAAGATTATAGTGTAACCTTCACGAGCCAACTACCCAACAGAGATCAAAATTTTCCTTAGGTAGTGAACATGTTTGACATCCTTTAGCTCCCAAGTTGACCCATTTAACTTAATCTTGATGTTACCTTTACCAACAATATCACAAGGTTGGTCATCACCAAGGTATACTTGTCCAAGGTTTCTATGAACATACTTCTCAAAAAAGTATTTAGTTGAAGTAGCATGGAATTTTAGTCCAGAGTCTAATACCCAAGAATCTTCTTTGCTCTCCAATGAGCATATCAACGCATCATCACCTTCTCCGGTTGAAGTGACATTTTCCTCTGCCTTCACTTCTTTGCCTTTTGGTGCTCCCTTGCACTGATTTTTATAGTGCCTGATCTTTCCACAATTTCAACATTCAACAGTCTTTGAGTTTTGGAAATTATTTAGATTCCTAGATTTTGACCTCCTATCTCTGTATTGTCCTTGATAGTTTGATCTTCCGTGTTCATTCCTTATAATTAAATTTCTTCCTCTTGACTCTGTATGCAATACTGTAGAGGATGAAGATCACCCGATTCTCTTCGTCGAATCTCCTCACTAAGAACCAGATCATGAACGTCATCAAACGTCAACTTGTTCCCGACGAACTACTCATAGCTGTGACTGTAGCATTTCAAGTGTCTAGCAAGGAATATAAAAGTATTAACGCTAATACTTCATCATCAAATTTGAATTCAAAAAAACTCAATTGGGTTGTGACAGAATTGAGTTCATTAAGGTGTTGAGCTACTGATCCACCTTTTGACATCCTTAAACTAAATAGCTGCCTCATCAAATGAATTTTATTGCAGGCTGATGGCTTCTCATACATATTAGAGAGAGCTTTCATGAGACCTTCCGCTGTGGTTTCTTTTGCAATGTTAAACGCCACATTGCGTGATAACGTCAATCAAATTACTCTGAGAGCTTGTCTATCTAAAAGCTTCCATTCTACTTCTTGCATGCCCTCTGGCTTTGTCTCTTCCAGAGGTTGATAAAGTTTTTTCAGGTATAAATAATCTTCAATCTGCATTTTCCAAAATCCGAAATCTTTACCATCGAATTTTTCAATTTTAACTTCTCCTTTGTCTGCAGACATTTCTCCCACTCAAATGTGACTTTTTCTTTTAGGATAGTTTTTTTGAAAATCGTAATGTAGACTAATAGTCAACCAAGCTCTAAAACCAATTGTTAAGAAAATAATGCAAATTTTCAATTGAATCAAATTTGAGGGAGAAATAAATAATATAAACAAAATGACTATTTATACCAAACTTCAATAATAAATCACAACCCATACATCCCAATTTCACCTGAGAATTTCACGCTCTAAATAATAATCCTCTCAAAGAACTCTTTTTCTTTTCTAAAGATTCTTACTGTGGGATAAAATTGAAATGAAAATTAAAACACAATTTATAGGAATGTTTACCACCTAAGTTTAGCCTATAAAAACTTATCACTACCTTTTAATAGCAAAGTATAAATTTAGTCACCATTAACTTTCAATAGTAATGCATAATTTGTTTTTCACCAATAATTAAATTGGTAATGTGAATTTCATCCAACATTTATTTACTACTAAATTAACCACTTTTAATTGAATTTACAAGGTGTTATTATGTATAATTTAATTTGCATTATATTTTTATTATAGGTTGTTCTATTTGTTTTACACAGTTTTCTCTTTTATTAATTGTCCTCACAACTCTGTTTTAATCCCACCCACAAATTTATTCACTCGTTTAACCTCATATACTCATCTATTAACCCCACTTAATTTACCAACTAAGAGTACAACTTAATATTTACACCCATTTGAAAAAGGTTCAAATCAAATGGGAGGAAGATACTATTATATTGCAAATAAAAGTTCGGAGAGGACGTCTCCTCCCGCCTACCTAAGTTTCACCCCAACCTAATATCAATATGGATCAAAAATAACATAAAGGAAGGCTAAAAAAATAGAACAGATAAAACATCGCAAAAAAAAAAGAAAAAAAAAAACTTAGGTATGTTCGGTGTCATTTCGATTTTTAGTTTTCTATTTTCTATATATAATACAGATTTTGTCAAAAGTTTTTATTTTTGAAATAATCTATTTTTTTCAAAAGTTTTTATTTTTTAAAATGAGTGGATACATACTTAAACATTTTGCAATATTAAAGATAAATTTGAAATAGATTTAGTTTTTAGAAATATTCATTCATATCAATTATTAAACCCATATCCATACTCACATGATTTATATATTCTAAACTCGACGTTTAATTCACCATACGTGATTGGTTAAGGCCAAAAATAAGTTTTAGCCTTAAGTTAAAAATCTGCTAATATAAGAGTAATATGTTTAGAATGGATCATGGGTCAGGTTGGATTTAAGTTTAGACAAAATTAAGAGTGCGAGTCTAACTTAGTATCAAGTCCATTTATGTTAAAAAATTTAAAACAGATCACAGACTCATGAGTTATAACTTATGGGTTGGAACTCAAGACGAACATAAGAGGGCTCGACTCCGTTGATTGAGTCTAGGTACAAATAAAGTGAAAATTAGTCAAGAGTCAGATTAGATTTGAGTAATTGGGTCTATAAAATAAGATTTACACCTTTTAAATAAAAACAAAGAAATATTACCCTGAATAATACGACCTTTCACTGATTTTCCAACAAGAATATGAACTTTTAATTAATCATAAATAATACAAAGTTTAAAATCATTTTTCCATCAACATTTTTTAACATGTAACTGGTTAAATTTAGAATTTTATTATTTTTATTTTTTTTTAAGAAATTAATTACTCCCTTTTCTTTACTGCTTTACACTTTACCCAAGCTTGCTTCAAACTTTACCTCATTCGAAGATAGCAGAGATTGAAGAACACCAAGATTACGGCAGATTATGGTTACTGGTTCTCCTCAATTGTTTTTTTTTCCCAACTTTCTGTTTACTCCAAAAAATTAGGGTTTTAAAATCCCCAAATTTTCTATTTTCTCATTTACTGTAATTTCGATTATTGCTTGTTCTTACTCAAAAATTTCTGTTTACTCAAGTATGGATGTAATTTAGTATTTTTTGCTTGTTTTTAGGCTAATGTTAATGAGTTAATTACATTGAAGTTTTGGTATGACGGGGTATTTAAAAAAAAGTTGTGGGGTTTGAGTATTTGTGTGGGATGTGTAAAATCATCTCCATGGATCCAGATAAGATGTCTTTTTTTGAGTCAAAAGAAATTGTAAATGTTAGAATATATAACATATTTTGGGGCCTCAACCATAGAATATATAACATATTTTGGGGCCTCAACCATCAGCTTAAGCTTTTGGTTGAGTTGGTTCCTTGACAGTAAAGGAGGATCGATCTTGGGGTAAAATATGAGGATCTTGGAAATACATGTTCAACATGAAATTAGTTTATTTTTGAAAATGAAAATAGATAAAAATGAGAAGAAGTTGGAAGAAGTAATAAAAATGGAAGAATAAAGTAAGAAAATAAGGTTAAAAATCTGCAAAAAGTGAATGAAATAGAGGTAGGGGATGACATTCTCATGAAATGGTCATAAATGGCCTTTCTACTGGTTACGAACCGGTGGTATACTAGCAGAAAAATGATCTTAAACTTGTATTATTCATGATTAATTAAAAGTTCGTATTATTGTTGGGAAATCAGTAAAAGGTCGTATTATTCAGGGTAATTTTTCCTACAATTCACAAGTTGGGTCAGATTGATTATACATAGGATTCAAGTTTATAATTCGAGTATCAGCTACTCTTGTAAGAGACCATCTCTCAAAGAGACGACCTCAAAACAAGAAGCTCATATTCTTATTTTCTCTTTAATTTGTATTAATTGAGTTATTTTGCCCATATATTTAATGCATATCTCAAAAAAAACTGTCACTCACAACAATTTGTGTGCGAATATAGTTTGAGTATGAATCGATTGGTCAATCATAGTTTGAAAATATTAAAGCTAAATATAATTATTTGAATATGATTCAATTAGTCAAGTTTAGTTTGAAAATATTAAAATCAAATATAATTATCTGTAATTGGATTAAGACCCCATTCTACCAATAAATCTCACAAAATAAGACTTTACACTAAGATCAAGTTTGTGTGTCAAGTTTAGGGCAAGTCTAATTAGACACTAAATCCATTAGTGCATAACTTTACTTATTATGTGATTGAAGTAAAAAATATCATTAATTAAAATTACAAAACCACAAAATTGGTTTCATTTTTGAATTGTGGTTTTGCAAAATCGAAATAATAAATTATTTTACCAAACCAATTTTAGTTATTTCTCATTTAAGATTAAAAAGAAACTAAAATAATACAAAACGACGCTTTAGCTACCTAGCGCTTATATGGTCAAATTCTATCACATTTACTAATCTTATCAACAATAAACTCAACTCATACAAAATAAGCCTTACTTTAGCTTCTAAAGAAGCTTAGAAGGCTACAACAAAAGAAGAGGGAACACAGGGTGACATTGTTTAAGACCTCTTCTTTCACTCTTTACGAGGATTTTTTCTGAGTTGAAGGATATTTTGACTGTATTTTTTAATAGAATGTGTTTGGATGGATGAAAATTAAGGGAAAAAAATTAGAGAGATTTGAAAGGAGAAAGAACCACTTGTTTGAATAGCAAAATGGGAAGAAAGAGATTTAAAGGGGAGAGAATTGAAAGGATTTAATGGATACTTTTTACTAAGGTTTCAATCTCTCTAAAATTGAAAAAATTTAAAGGAAAAACTCTCATTTCAATTATTTTTCCTTCCATTCCCTACTATACAAACAAAGTTACTTGCCTTTAATTTCTCTTCCCTTCCCTCCCTTCCTCTTCGTTTTCTTTCTTTTCTCTCCAAATTTATTATCCAAACATAGTGCTATGGGTAAGGGTTATCTTCTTTCTTCCCTCTATAGACTTTGATTATAGTTTCTATGAGCGGGATACACTGGGTATGATGATTATGATGATATACATTTTATAATGATACTTGGAAACAAACATTTCATTTTAAATTGTAGATTTCAATTATGAAATCATTAATGAAGAATTTGAGAATGTTAAGGTTTAAAAAATTATTCTCATATCTTCATCTTTAACCACTTTTATAACAATGGTGGATTTGACTCAATCTTAAATTTGAATTTTTTTTTGCCAAACACCGAGTTAAATCTATATTTTCCAATGAAATCATTATTTCTAAGGGACACTCAAATATCGAAGCATGTCTCTCAAAAAGTTCTAATTCACCAGGTCATAAGCCTTGCTAATAACAACCTTAATGAGGTAAGTGGTTGAGCTAAGGTTTTTGTAATAATGTTTGATCAGTAATTGGCACTGTAAAACGTTGTGACGAATGTTCCTTCCTTTCACGAAAGCATCTTGAGCCAAATGTGTTATTGGGTTTCTCACAAGACCTGCTGATCAATAATAACAAAGATAACAAGACAACTGGAACTTCAGGGCAATCGACTTTAGGATTCGATGGAGTAGAGATCGGATCATATACACTAAGTGCATCAAATATTAGCAAGTTGATAAATCCACTTTTCACTACCAGAAGAAAAAAAGCTTACACAAATGAAATTACTATCAAGTATCAACCATTCAATGCTCTTACAGAAATAATTTATTAGTTTTCTTTCCCATTAAAATTGGGGAATTACATCAAAATCTTGAAGTGCTCATTATCCAAGGGAAATGGTGATTTAAGCTGTAAAATATATCCATTTAACAGAGAACAGCAACAAATCTGAAAATATAATTTTAAATAAAAAACAAGACGAAAAAGGACAAAAAGGAGAAAAAAAACAAAAAAAAACTTTTTTTTTTTTTTTTTTTTGTGACGGTATGGAGCTAAAATTACACCTTTAAAGAGCCAGGCACATCATACAACAATCCTGCCACAACCACCAGGCACCAGCTAACTGAAGAATGCTTGGCTCATGCGCGCTCAATAAGGGAACTAGTGAAGAATCGAGCAGGCGGGAATCCCAGTTTCCCGGACACAATGACAAAAATAACGAAAATATCTTTTAAGCATTCTTTGCTCTGAGAAGACGGAACTTTGGGAGATGACATTTGCAGATGTGCGTTCTAACTATACCTTGGTGCTCTCGTGCGTGCTGCTGCTATTTTCAGTAGCCACTACTTCTTTACAACTCTCCTCTAAATGGAGAGTGTTGTCTAATTTGTCAGTAATACTATTCAGCATCTCATCAGTAAGAGATTCTGAAACACTAGGCTTTGCTTTGGCTTGCTGTCGATTCTTCCATCCATGCAGAACCTTCTCCCGCTCCTCATAAAATTCAAAGTCATCAAGGATCGATGTTTGCGCTTCGAATTCCTTGAAAATTCTGAGCATATCAATGCCCTGCTCCTGATTAACCTATCAAAAAACAGCAAATTGCGAAGAATCAACAATTCATTTCAAAAAAAAAAAAAACAATTCAGGAATAATAAATTTCAAATCAGATGGGGGAGGGAATGAGCATGATCAATATTACACATTCAAGTTAGGCGGGGAGAAAAACAGGTACAAAAGATTGATATCCGCACATTTTATATCCGCATTGAAAAACATATGCCAAAACAAACATTGCAATTTTAACATACCTCTTGAGAGTCTCGGCTATGAGTAACAGGCTTGTGGTCATTATTTTCTAGCAAAATGTGCCGAAATTTACTATTCGGAATGTCCTTAATTATGTGCCAACGGACTGCAAACTGTCCAGTCCATCTATCCTGCTGCCAGTAATCTGCATTCTTATCAAAATCCACAGGCCCAGCCATTTCCGCTACACCACAAAATTGGCCACTAGCATTAACCTGTACAGATTGTAGAAGAATCTTCAGGTTCAGCATTAAATGAAATGTAAAGTTCAAACCAGCACCCAGATGCCATACATTTGCTTAAACACAAATGAGTAGCCACTTTCTACAGCTCATAAATCACAATGACAAGTAGACAATAAAATTACAACAAATATGCCACCCACAATAACAGGAAAGCCCTTAAAAAATCAAGTTCATAAAATAAATTTCAGGGAAGAGGGCTGCACAAACGAGAAGACATTTTGACAAATCCTAGAAATCGGAAGCATATAGTGTGTAAATTATGTTTCAAAAGTCATCAAACAGAAGCAATTGCGTATTATGTATTTCCTAGCACAAGTCATAAGGGCTTACTGAAAACAAGAGAAATACAGGACAGTTGCCTTTCTCTTTGGCTTCCTGATAAGCAGCATCTAACTTTCTATTTCCATGAGGTGTACTTGCCCAAACTCCATATTTAATGCTTCTATGGATATTGTCTTCACTAAAAGACTTGATGATAAAGAACCTTGCACTCTCATAGTCAGTCGGAAACTCTGCACTATTGAGAGATGCAAAATTCACTCCACAAGCAGACACACCAATTTTAGCACTACTAGTCATTGAGTTATTCTCTGTAGCATTTTCAGTACCAGGCAACAAACCACTACCAGTCGTTCCCTTTCCTTTTCCTTTTGATGCCCTTGGTCCTCTATTACGGTCACCAGAACTAGCAAACAACGAATCCTGCTCCCTTTGATTCCGCACCTTCACGAAACTTGGAGTATTCCAAAGACTAGCTCCTTGTTGAGAGTTAGGCATCCCACTAAAACTAGAACCATGAAACAATCCATCATAGGGATATGGCCCATTAACATACTCTGACGATCCATATCCAGGATGCGATCTCTGTTGAGCAATCTGCATTTATTTATTAGAAATAAGTAAAGAGAAAAACAAAAAATTTCTTAATGCAATAAGAAAGCACATTGTGATGAAAGGCAATACCACATTGAAAAGTCAGGGGATTTACAAAAGTTGCATGCCTAGAGTAAAACATGATAATCTTTGAGTTGAAAGTAACAGTTTACCCAACAGGAAGCAGCAATCCCATTACAACGAAAGGCAATACCATATTCAAATATCAGGAAAAAAAATAAATTGCATGTATTGTGTTAATCATGAATCCTAGAGTTGAAAACAACTATTTACCCAACAGGAAGCAACAAAATATAGTAATTCAAATTCTAATGCTACCACAAAAATTTAGCCAAGTTTTTGTTAACGAATAATTAGAATATATCATTGCGGTAACAATAAAATCCTAAAAAAAAATCTGCAACCTGTCCAACTGTGGGGTCAAAAGAACCAAGAGTACCAACTGGTTGAGTGTATGCTGCAGCTGATGTCAAAGTTCTCCACCCCATATCAGTTGAGTTTGATGGACTTGATAAATGTTCACCAGAACCATACATCCCATGAAAGTTGTAAAAACCATGATTATAAGGTGCATTTATGGATATGTGTCCTGCAATGAGAGGTTCAAACAGTTTTCAACACAAACAGGTTCCTTTCCCTGTAGTACAGAACATGCATTAATGATTGATGACATCTCCAGTACACTACCTTTATGAGTCACCATATCAGCATGAGAAACTGGAATTGTTGCTGACATATGTGGCATCGAGCTACCAGCAGGCTGTGGATAGTATTGTGGAGAAACAGGAACTTGTTGAGGAGAAAAGAACTGGTTATCAACAATTATCTGAGGTACAGGTGTAGTGGCAGGTGAATACTGTCCGTATGTCATAGGAGAATTGAATCCATAAGGAGAATGCAGTCCAAGAGACGAATTATCACCAAAAATGACCTAGGGGGATAAAAAAATAAAATGCAGGGAATACAGTCAAGTAAACTCTAACAAGTAAAAGCAAAGAGAGGTAACACATCAATTACCAAGGCCTCACCGGAGGTACAACATGAAGGCCTTCAGCACCAGAAGCATACTGTGGATATCCACTCCAACTGCTAGCTCCACTATCATATCCTAAAAAAGAGGAATATATAATACGCCTTTTATAACTGTTCCACATTACATTAAAAAAAAAAAAATTTCACCTAGCCACATGTTCGACTAACCAGGAACCTACAATCGACTACAGCTCAAAGAAATTAAATGATAACTAACCTCCATAAAAGTAAGTTTGCTCCAGAGATCCATAATTATAGGGTGGGTGCATTGCCTTATTATCTGCTGCTGCCTCTGATGACCTTGGAGCTTCGATAGCATTCCTTGAAGGCCCTGTGATGGCTGCATCCGGGGAAGGATTGGCAGAAACAATCCTTTCATCTTTGGGCGAAAGTGGCTGACAATAGATTACAAAAAAGAAATTCTAATGGGATGCAGTTACCTAACTAACAAAATCTATAGTTGAATGAAAAAAAAAACTCAAAAGACAAAGAGATTGATAAAATCCTCTACCTGATTCATTATGATATCTGCCTCAACAATCTTATTTCCTGCAGTATGTGATGTATTACTTTAGAACATCATCAAAAGGAAAGAAGCACTGCAGTTTTATTTCCTGCTGCATCATGACGACTTGCTTTACATAGCAAATAAAGAAACGAGAGCACAATAATCTCCTAAATTTATACATTTAAGCGAATTGACACAGTGAATCACTTCAGATTTCCAATTTAAAAGTTCATCTAGTTGTTACAAAAATGAACAAAGTAAACCTTGAAAGCATATTGCATTCATAAAATCAGCTATACATTTACTTTATAATTACATCAACTAAACCCTCAGGCTCAATGACTCAAGCAGAATACCAATCTTCCAATAACAAATTGACCATTAAAAAACTTCCATGTAAATCCCTATTGTTGAAGCTCGACTTAAGTTGATATGTTCATATAAATGTCAAAGATCATACTAGAATAGATATCAACCCAATATTACCAAGCACAATAACAATCATAGCATTACAAGGACCCAATGCCACAAAAGTCACTCCTGCCTCTGTACGCATCGCATCCTAACCCTTGCAATATTAACAAGCACAAGTCACACCATATATTACCATTGCCAATGACTAAAAATTTCAAATTAACCAATAATATCATCACATTCACCAAATTAATGCGACAGTTCCAAAAATTATCAACATAAGAGCATTCTTATTTCATTCCAATAGCCAAAAAGGCTCTAAAATTCCAGAAATTGTAATCACCAGTCCCAAACACACAAACAGATTCAAGATCAAATCAATTTAAAAAATCAAAAATTCAACTTTTATAAAAACAAAAACAAACAGTTCCCCCCAATCCAAAATTTCTACACAACATGAATCCAAATCATAACAAAGCAAAACAAAACTAGGGTTCTTCAGGGGAAATATAGCTTTACCTTCGGATGAGACTTCCATCTGCCATGAAGTCGTGAAAAACGAAGTGAAACAAAGAATCACCCAAAACAAGAACTAGCCCAATAAAAATTAGGGACAAAATGCAAGAAATTGGCTATAATAAAAGCCCTAATCTTACGGATCAAGGAAGAAAGTTGCCGAGTTTTGAAAATTGATTGCTGCAAATCGAAATTGAATACTCAAAAGAGATCGGAGAAAACGAACGAAGATGAATAGGAGAGAGAAAATGAAGAGAAATCAGCGGAAGTCTTCGAGGTTGACGAAAATTAGCGAAGAATTGGAAAATTTTAGTTTGTTTGGGTTCGTTAGTTTTCTTCGAGTCTACTCCTTCGTTACGAAGTAATTGAAAATTGAATGAGAATCCAGAAGTAGAAGAGAGAGAATCTGATTTAATTTTCAAATGATTTTTTTTCTTTTAAAATAAAATTAAATACACAAAATAACTTTGGTGTTAAATAATTTAGGTGAGCGTGTTTACCTACCAACTTTGATTAACAGTGAATAATAAACGAATATAAATTATTACGAATTTGTTTGCCGGAAGTAACGAGAAACAAAAAAAAATACAAAATCATAATTTTTTAAAGTAAAAAAATTATATTAAGGAGCATTGGTGTTGGTTCAGTGTTATTAATAACAAATTGATCTTTGATAAATTTTTTCTTTTTAAAAATTATGATTTTTCTTATTTTTATTTGTTGTTATTAACAACACACAAAATTATAGTAAATTTTTTTAAACCTTTAACATGGTCTTCTCTCGTTCATTATCAGTAATAGTGAATAAGTCCTACCTTAGGCTGATACACAGACAATTATTTGAGAAAACACATTGTCTGTACGAGACAATTTCATTAAGCGACGCACCTTATACATGAGTTATATAAGCCATTTCATACATACTTCCTCCATTCCAAATATTTGCACCAAACACATTTTTGCACTATCCAATGTCTTTGTCAAATCGCATCTATCTTGAGTCATACATAACAAAAAATTATAAATATTTTAATAATACGAAAATAAACAACAAAACGAATAAAATAAGATTTCACATGACTATATTTTTTCTCGTATAATAGACAAAATATATGTATTACCACAAAATAATGACTAGGGCATAAATTAGTTTGGAGCAAATAATATGAAACGGAGAGTTAATTCTGAGAATATTGACTCTTTGTTTGAGATCGTCTGACCGATAGAACTCTTTTGGAAATTATTTTAGCCAATCTTATTTTTTAAATATTTTATTAAAAAAGCTTCTTTTTTTTTTTTCAAAGTTCATGATTTGGAGTTAAATTTAGATTGGATGAGTTCTAAATTGTTCACTGAGTAGCAGCGAACTCTTCACCGATAGCTGTAGGAGCTTTCATCGTGTCTCCGCCGATCAACTGATTGCCATTGCTGAGTTTTTCTAAGGTTTTTTCTTGTCTCTTCTATTATGTATCATTTAACTACTTGAACAATCTACAGATTTTGGGTTTTTATATTTAACCCTAGTTCGCCATTCGTTTTCGCTGTTCCCATTTCCCCCCATTTACATTGCTTTTTCTACCTATATTTTGAATTTAGTCTTATTATAGATTATTTAACTTTAACAGTGAATTATTCCGAGGCGATTTTGTAAGCGTTACAGTTTATTCTGGAGCTAATATGGCCGACGAAGCAAACAGATCTGTATGTCTTTTTGTCAATTTTTAATTATTTTAGCGAATATGTTTACTCAAATTTGTGAATCAAATGAATGATGCTAATGTGCTGCTAATAGTTTGATACTTGTAAAGAATTGCTATTGCTTATTTGCCAATAATGTTATTGTAGGCATTTCTTGAGATTCAAGGGCGTATGGTTGAAACTACTGCTAAATTGAAGCAGGTTGGTTCATCGCAACATTTGCTGCCTTTTGCTTTTATTTATTTATTTTTATTTTCTTTATTTATATTTTAAGACTCGGTTTGTTTCTTAATCCCATAATTATGACTTTACAAAGAATAAAATTTTCTTATTTATCCTGAACAGATAGCTTAGCTAAAAGCAATTTAGTGTAGACTACAGTATTGTTGCTTTTTTTGTTTCAACGACAAAGGCAAAACCCCAACATAGGCCTATGGGGTCGATTACATAAACCAAAATGAATTAATTCGAGGAAATCATTGATAACAAAGAGGGTTATTTTACTTGAGAAAAAAAAAAGATACACTTGCTTCAAACATAATATATTGGTTGCCCATACCAATTTCTAGGTACTAGGTAAATAGAATAAGAACGGGGGAATTTGGATTGACTAGATCATCAGAAGGATGTGAAAGGAGATACAAACTTGTGATTTGATAGGATGTTTAATTCGTGCTAACAATTGTATGAAGCTTTGCTAATGTGCAATCATTTTCAGGAAAAGTCTTTTTGTAATCAAGATTAGTAGCTCTTTTATTGATTGAATTACTTTCCTCCAATGCTTATTGTAAAAGGCTAAGAGCATAGAGGATAGTGTTGTTTCAATATATTTGTCACTTAAACGCGAGAGAGATGTGAAGAAGAGAAGTGCCAGAGCTTTATAAGCATAATAGAAAGGGGTGTAAGTTGCAATGTGTTCATTTTTCATAGTGTGCATCAGCGTTACTTTATTTAAAGTCTATCACTAGTGTAAAATTCATTTTCCTTGGGCATATGGTTTTCTCTTTCCTCAATGCTGAAGACATGCCATAACTTGATAATTGTGAAGGATTGTAAACTTATGATGACTTTGTCTACAATTTAAAACTTATTGAATATACGAGTTTCCTATTATTAGTAGGGGTTTGCATGCATCATAGCCACTAACTTACTAGAGCGTGCTTCAACTTTCTATAAGAAGTTGACCTTAGTGAACTTCAATGCATATGCATTATTTAGAGAGAATTTGCCTTCGTCCAAGGAATGGTCCTTTGATAAGATCTAGGATGACGGAGAAGGTGAGATGAAAAGTGTAAGGTCGAGAGGTGTAATGCAAAGGGGAGCAATGGAGTCTTCATTTTGTCAGGAAGCTTCACTGGTTGTAGTAAGACTAGACAATGGTCGAGGAGAAACTAGAAATAAGGCTAGAGAGGAACGTGAGACAAGGATGAAGGCGATGGAGAAAGAAGGATTTCTTGAGCAATAGAAAAAATTTGATGGATATTACACTCAAATATTAAACATATTGAATATTTTTTGTTTTAAATAAGTTTATGATGATAGTGGGATACTATACGTCACACCATTTAAATTCTCGTAAATTTCTTTAGAGTGCTTTATCTGTTCACGTTCTTGGGACACACATTGATAACATTCATTAATTTTCTTTATACATAAATTTCACCTTCACAATTCTATCATTTATTCTCCACACATCCACCACATCATTGACAATCTACTCATCCATGATAAAACTTGAGAATCATGGGATAACTTAGTGGTTGAGAATTTTTTCTTTCACACTTGCTATTGGATTCGACTCTCTCCTTCTAAAGGAAGGATTATTCTCTTTTCCCTCTTACATTTAGGATTTTTTTAGCCTACCTCCTAATAAAAAAAATGATTCATACTTTTTTACTACTGTTAGCGAATAATTATTACTCTTCCGTCCCTTTGATGTTGTTCCATGTACTATCACATTTTTCCATTGAATTTGCCTCGTTACTATTTTTGGACATGACCCACTGATGATACCCCGCTAAAAACCTACAATTTATTTTTCTTTTCTTCAATAAAACCAATAATAACCCCACTAAAGGACATGACTCCATTTATGATGCCTCACTAAAATACTCATTTACCTACGTTTCTTAATCCTTGTACCATCCCCTTGAGGAGAAATCTCAAAGGGACGAAGCAGTATATGATAAATGAGCTTTATCCACTTTTAAAATATTTGGTAGGTTTAAGTATATAACATAAATATTATCTTTAATAAATTTCCTAATTGATTAAAGTGGTATAAACATTATTGAATTTTAATATTTCTTACCCTTTTCTTTTTTGGTTTATCCCACTTAATTTGGACCTTTACTTTTATTGGCAATGGTCTCACTTCCTTTCTTTTGATCTCATCACAAACTTATTCGCTCTCTCCATTTTAACCATACATTTCTACTATCCACTCGTGTTTTTCTTTTTCTCCAACCCAAATCTACTTTCCACTAAAAATACAACAAATTCCTTTTGGTGCTTTCTCATAGGGACAAAGATATTAATATTTATTTTGTTATAACAATAACTCTATTGTTATGATCTATTAACAAGTAAAGTCATTATTAAACTCTAATTTCGAATTTTATAATTTTTAAAATATTACGGTACTCATCCATGCGGCACGGCGTTTGCTCCCCAAAGAAGCTCCTATTATATGTATTGTTATAGCCATACTACTCTTCAACCCCTTTCCCTTGGTTATTTACAAATTTATCTATATTCCTGGTATTCTGAAGAAACATGCTATCAGGAACAAAAAGGAACTTGTTTGATGTGATGTGAAGTTTCTTTCTTCATCAACTCCTATCGTGAGCACTATACTACTATACTAACATGCCACTCAATTTAGGTGCTCTTTTTGTTGAATAATATTATCCAGACATTAGATTTATAGAGTTGTTGTTTGTTATACATCGTTGTACTTTTTGATGCTGAATCAAATCATGTTCTAATTTCGTTGTAGGTGCAAATTCAAATCCGAACTAAAGAAACAGAAAAGAAGCGTGCTTTCTTAACCTTGGAGGAGTTGCGACAAGTACCTGATGACACCAATACTTACAAATCTATAGGTATATTAAATTTATATGATGAGTTCTAGAGACATTAAGTAAGCCAAATTCCATGTCTATTGAGTTTGGCTGCATTATGTTCTTTCCAACTGATGTCATGTTAGTTATATTTTTTCGTATATGTTAAACTTACTGGTGATTTTCTTTGTTTGGCAGGGCGAACGTGAGTATCTTTATTGACTTGTTTGGGTTTATGGTCATAATATGTACTTTTAGTTTAATTTGCTTTCTTGGTCTGCGTCCATCATAATTCTTAGGTTTGTACTGGAGCCAAAACCATTCTTGATCAATGAACAAGAACAGAAATTTAGGGAAAGTGAGACTGCAATTGCATCTTTGCAGGTACTTATGCTTATAAGCATGCTCATTTTATATTTTTTCAATTGATATGGTTCTCGGTTGTGATGCATTTGCGTTGTTTAAGTATGAGCATATTCCTTTCTTTAGCTTTTTTACTGGTTTGATTTATATCAATTAGACCAGCCTCGTCACATGATCAAGAATCTTAGCCATATTGATAAATTTCTATGGATCGTTATGTTGCTTGGGATTCTATGTTGATGCATTTTTTTTGGGTGACAGACTTCTAAAGAGTATCTGGAGAAGCAAATGGGGGAAATCGAAAACAACTTGAAGGAGCTGCTGCAACAAGACCCTGGTATTGCCCGTCAAATCATGTCCCTTTCTGTAATGTAAATTTCATTTGAGAACTTTCTTTCTGTCCTGTTCCCTGGCAATGATTTTTGGTTTTCCTTTTGAATTGCCTGAATGGACTCAATGATGTTATTTGCATTATAAGATCTAAATCTCAGGGCTGGATCTTTTTACTTGATTGATTTTTCTGACTTCTGTGAGCCCTGTTTTTATAGTTTCATTAATTCATTGAATGCCCATTTTGGACGGGACCAAATATTTATTGTTCTTTGGTCGCAAATTTTAATGGTCCGTAGTAACGGTTCATTACATCACATGCACTTCTTTTTTATGTGAAGTTATTGATAATGTTTCCTATTAAGGGTCAACGTAAACATGTCTTTTATCATACACAAATTCTTGTGAGACGGTCTCTTTGAGAGACCATCTTTAATTGGACCGACCCATTATATATTTTTTAAAATATTGTAAATAGGCATTAAGAATGATGTAAGTAGACATTTAAAATATTGAAAGTAGGCATTAAGGATACGGTAAGTAAGCATTAAGGATAATGTAAGTAGACTTTAAGAATACGGTAAGTACATATTAATCTTTAGTGGACTAGACTTGAAATACGTGTCTCAAAGAGACGGTCTCTCAAGAGACTTTCTGTTTATCATAAGGGTGAGTTTGCATACATCCAACCCTTCAGACCCCACCTAGGTAGGAGCCCAGGTGGAAGGCATTAAAGTAACAAAATGTTGCTTAGTGAGCCCCCTCTTTAGATACTTCTCTTACAAAACCTTAGGGAATTTGATTGCTTTTGGCATTATCAATTGGAAAATTGTGAAACTTTTATACTTAACTTGATCAGTACTCAGTACACTAAAAATCACTGAAAATGCCCTTGAATTTATTAAATGAAAGATTGAATGGCTCTATGGGAAATTACTCTTTTAAGTTACTTCAGCAACTTGTAGTTTGGGAAAATCCTGTGAGCTAGAGCATAAAATCTATGCTAACTAAAATGAAATGATTTTATTGATTTGCCTCTACATACTTTGATGTTATGCAGCAATACAATATAAATACTAGAAACATGTGGCTATCACCCTGGAGTTCCAGACATCTTGTATTGGTAAAGTATGGCTGATCTACGCGTTTGTAGACCATAATATTCGACAATAGCCCATATGTGGACGATAATATTGTATGATTAAGAATTTCCTGTATAAAGTTGTCATAGCTGTTCGATTTCTTCTGTTACAACAAAAGTTGAAAGAGGGATAGAGACTCTAATCTCATCCCAAGGTAAGAATATAATGTGAAATATTTATTGATGAAAACTTAAATTGAATACAATGGCTGTGGACCTCTGGTTTATTTTCTTGAAGGTAGAATTGGCACATTGCTACATGTCTAAAGTTTTCGACGTGGCTATAGATGAAAACAAATGTCGAAGTGTACACACGCATGTCGTAGCCAAATCTGTTTGCTACTTATATGGTGTTTTAGCTTTAAACAACCTAATTTACATATTTGTGTTCTTGGATGAAGACCTGTAGGAGCTGTTTTGTATGTGTAGAAGAAATGAAACGAAATGGAAACACTTGACAAAAAGAAATGGAAATGATTAAGAGTTGTTAGACTAACATTCATTTAATGTCATTGATTTTCTGTAGGAATACCAAAATTGTTTTACAGGTTTCAAACTTTGCAAAACAATGATGTTCATAAGTTGACAGATACAAAAGTATAAACCAGTTGAAAAAACAAAATTGATTATTTAAATATTAAGGGATAATATGACTAATACAAGGAGGAAGACAACTTACAAGCATAAATGTTCAACAAAAAGATGGAATAACGGTTAAGTTTTGGAACTCCTAGAAGCTTCTAAAACATCATTTTGTTGAAACAGTCATTAAGGGTTTGAGTCTAGGGATGAGAATGAGTTGGAATCAACTCGGATTATCTACCCTTCAACTTTGTTTCGGATAAAACTCGGTTTGAGTCCATTCGGAGTCGGATTATGCATACTCTAACTTTGCTTGCTCCGACTTGGACTCGGATCTCCAACGGAGTTTGGTTTATTAACAAGCTTTATTTTTATCGATATTATATTAATGATTTGAAAATATAAAAAATGAATTGAGTAGTTTTTCAAATATAACTTAACAATCCTTTAATACAGCTTAACAAAAATTATAGCTTGCCTTTGATGCCGAGTGGGTGATCGCGAGTCGAGGGATGCTTGTGGAGTTGTGGTGGCTGGAGAGCAACATGATTTTCTCGTTTTCAGGTGGTCGATGTGCTTTGATGGGAACGAGAGGTAGTCGACACTAAGGGCAGTTTGATTCTAGGGTTTTGTTTAGTGAGTGTGACTAAGAGATATAACAATCTTAGTCTTTTACTATTTCTCGGGCATTTGTTTTTAAGAAAATTCAACTATTCAAGGCTCAAAACCCAAAAACCAACAAATTGCATAATTTAATTTAAAAAAATTTAACTTTTAAGTATTAAAAATTTAAAAGTTTTGTATTTAAATTTCATGAAATTTGAGAATGTTGGATTCCATGTGTAACCATAGTCAAATTGTATTTATTATTTTATTTGATTCATTTTAATGTAAACATAATCAATTGTATTTATTATTTTATTTGATTCATTTTAATGTAAACATAATCAAGAAATGTTTGTAATGTATGAAATAAAGTCATCTCATTTTATGTTTAAATTTTTTTATATAGTACATATTTTAATTTTTAAATGGATAAAATTGTATTTTAATATTATAATGATGATGTATTCTTTCTGTTTTTTTAATGTTACTTTGACTTTAACTAATTGTAGAAAATAATATGTTTATAAAAGTTACTTTTATAAAAGTCACTTTATATAAACATATATTAATGCAAATTAGTAAATAATAATTATGTCACGTAAATCATAATAGATTGTGTGATATTAATGATAATAGTCGGATAAGTTTGCTTATGAAAATCAAAACTATACCTTTTGCGTTTTATTTATAATATGGAGTTAAAATTTGTTTAATATAAAAAATGTCTAAAATTTAAATTTGGAGCCGGATGTCGGATCGAATCGGAGTAGGGTCGAAGTCGGAGTCAGATTGAAGTATCAGATATTTTATTAGGTTCAACTCTCGTCTGTCTCTGAATCAGACTCGAACTATAGTGTATTTTACCCTCAAACTCGGATCAAATTAAATTTCTCATATGGAATCAAATTAGGGCGAATTTGAATTGAATTGCCATCCCTATTTGAGTTTAACGCCATTTGGGATCTTTTTGTTAGTTTGAATTAGTTTCGGTCCACTTTATTTTTATTTTTGTTCTGTAATCCTATAAATAATTTAGTCTCACAAAATGAATCTGAATTCAGACTATTAAAACTATGTATAGTGTGTCAAACTTAGCGGGGCGACCCTTCCTATCCCTGTGCAAGATAGGCAATTTTCTAAGGTCTAGAGTTAGAAAGACCCTACTATCTAAAGATTTTGGTTAATGAAATTGACACTTAAAAATTTGCAATTTATAATTAGTTTTTTTATCAATTAAGTATATCACATGTCTATATTTATAATAATAATTATAATAAAAATGGTCCAAATCTATTATTTTTCAAATAATCATTAAGTTTCAAAATTGACCCTATATAAAGAGAACTTATTTCTTTTAATTTGTTTAGGGCCCATAAAATACTCATAACAACGCTTTACTCAAGGGTACCAAGGGAAAGAAAATACAAATTATATATTTTTCCATCATATTATCAAAAGTCTCAATTTCTCTTTTGACATTCACATCAAATGCCTCATTTCTTTATATCATGATCTTTTCCCTCACTTATTATAATCCAACTATTTACACATTTTAAAATTAAATTATCACATTTTCCTTATTCACTCCACCTATATCGTCTCATATGGGACATTTGATTATAGTAAAAAAGTATAAAGATAAAATATATTCACGTCAGATATATTTTTTTTGTGAGGACAAGGCCAACCAAAATTCTAGAAAAATGGAATGCTTTAAGCAATAGTTTCTCAACATGCTACCAAAAAAGTTTGCCTTGTCAAGTGCCAACAAAAATGACATCTTCCGCAACTACACTATTCAATCCCCAAAATTGGAAAGAACAAAAAGTAATCTTCATTACAACAAAAAGGCAGAACCATATGACCTATATGAAGCAATAAAACCATAGGTTCAATTTGTGATTGGGTGGTTAATTAGTAGCTCCATCATTAGATGTTTTGGCCGTATGAGTTCTCTTTCTCTTTCGAGACCTGCTTCTTTTCGCATCATTACCGGTCTCATCAGTCTGCATTACACATTAGAAGCACGTTAGACAATACAATATTGCTTGTAATTTGGGAGAAACGCGTGAAAATAGAATGATCTCCGTTTATAAAATTGGATCAATCAAGAAAACCAGCTATCAAAACTAGGCATGCATTGCAGTTTAATGCTCTTTAGCCAATACAAAGCCTTCCTTCACAAATTAGTATTTACACAAGGTGATAAGGTATGAGCAAGCATTCCTGCAAATAAGAAGACTCACCTTCCTCACATTAGGACCCGAGTTGCTAGTACTTTTCTTCTTCTTACAAGACAAGGGGTTCGGGCCCTGTAGAGTCAGAGATAGGAAGGAAAGACCAAGTCAGATGGTCATATTCATGTATAATCAAAGATAGAAAAACTAACAATATCATCTAGTTCGTTAAAGCTACAACATTGACTTATTCATGAGAAGGAGTATCATGCTTCAGGTATAATCATCTTTTTTAATCAAGGGGAGATCAAAAAATGTATTATGAACTGAAGTGCTATATAATAAGTATTTCTGATCATATAAAAACACACAAAAGATAATTCCTATGCTTCATTTACAGTTCGATATCTGTTTCAGAAAGATCAAAACTTGTGATAATGATCAAGAGAGCAGCAGGCCAGAAGCATCATGAAATGACACCATAATTTTCAACTCTAAGATATACACCTAACACCCTGCCCCTTCTCGCAAGCAGCAGGACCTAGCATTGGTATATCTATAAATCCAGTGATTTTGAAATTCCTTTTGCAAGTGATACTTATAAATTCTATCAAGCTTAATTATACAGTCTTGAGAGTTAAAGATTATTTATGTTGATCAAGGCTTCAAAGAATGTGGAACATGACAGGCCTATTGATTATTTGATCCAATTTTTGAATTCCGAAATTCCAAGACGCTTGGCTATGATAAAACAAGTCTATGCACCTGAGTCCCCAAGTACCAATATAATTCATCTACAAAAGTAACCACTACAGCAGAAGATAAAATGATTGTTTGTTTAAAAAAGTTTAAAGAGAACTTTTTAGTTTTCTATATAGGATTATAAGAAAACAAGAAAAAGACAAGTGATTGAAAAATAGGAAAAAAAGAAAATGAAGGGGCAGGTGTGTGCGCGAGTGTGTGTGTGCGAGCGCATGCGTGTGCGCATAGGCGTGCATGTGTTTGAAGAAAGCTAGAAATCAGTACAGACAAATCACATCATACATTCTGTTGTCTATCGGCGTCGGTTTTAGTGTAAAATATTCCATGGAGTCGATTGAGTTAAGATGACAAGGGTAAGCATTTGTTGTGAGGTAATCATACCTTCTGTAAGTGCATAGGCAACGCAAATCGTCTGGGGCACTAACACATCACAACCTTGTCTCTCTCTCTCTCTCTCTCTCTCACGGACTCTCTCAACATTCCTATGTTTTTCTAGTGAATATGGGGATTTAAAATATCGCCAAAGGACAAAAAATGACTTGGATAATAGGAGTTAAAAATAATAGGAAGATATTGGATTTGCAGGAGCATATTGCACAAGACAGAAATAAAGAGAAGAGAACTTTAAGGATGACCACAAAAGAGTAAAATTGTTGCTTCATGCACAGTTTCGACAATAACTTGTTATTGTTGCTTCTGTTGTACTATGTGTTAAGGTTAGTTAAAGACAAATTCAAGACTACTTTAAGCTTGCGGCAACAGTGTAATTTTTTTTGCATTTTCTTTGTAATGATGTGTTGGTGTTTCTCAGCCTGAACCAACCATTTTTCTACAAAAACACAAATAAAATTACACAAAAGAAAAGAAATCCCTTCTTCACAAATTTAGTGAGGCAACCAAGCAAAAACTAGGAGCATCAAGAGCAATGGAATATATAACCTTTGCTTTTTTCCTTTTAAATTGAACTGTGTCCTTTGTATCCATCTTCCTAAGCGGTCGGTTTACAGGACTCTGCAACAGTAAATCTTCATCATCTGATCCATTTTTAGCTGTAGACAAGTCCTTTAATCCATGGGTATTTTTCAATCTCTTGTGTAACAACTTGAATTCTGAATCAGTCATTCGTGACCTTTCATCTTCAGCGGCCTTTAGATATTCATCCTGGAACTTTGATAGTTTCTCAAGAAACAGAGCATTGCGCAAGCCATAAAGCACTGGGACTCCAGGTATCTGGTAAGAAATGAGTGATAAGCTAATGTACATGCTTGTCAAGCACCATTTACACATCGCTTGCAAAAATATAAAATAGGATAAATATATATGCTGCTGAAGACATCAAGCAATAATGTATCAACAAACATACTTTACATTCTCTTCAACATTATTACTCCTTCGGTCTTCACGAAATTGGGATGTTCTCGTGAGATTGCCCCATTTTCGTAATTAGTAAAACTGACGGACTTCATCTATATCTATTTCCTTATCTTACCCTTTGTCCCAGCTTTTTTTGCTTTATCCCTTATACAAGTACCTTAAAGGATCTAGAGGAAACGCTAAGGTCATGATGGTATTGGAAGTAAATATTTATGGAGAAAATAAAAGTCAAACCAAGAAAATAAGGTTAATGAAGTAAAAAATTAAATGACTTTCGTTGTTGTCAATTGTAAGAAATAGTTGTAAAGTGATAGAGAAGAAAAAATAGAAGAATTGGTCACCTTATTTTTGGGTAAATATTTACCCTAGTGGGACGGAGGAGAAATATTTTCCTCTTTTTCTCCCAAAATAAAGTTGATCATTTTGCTTTCCTTTCATCTTCCTCATACCATTAGATATTCTTTATTCTTCATCTCCTCTATCAAATTCACCTCTACTTACCTTCATATGTATAGTTTGACTTCTATTTCTCCCTTAAATATGTACCCTCAATACAAGAATGCCCTAAGTTACATTGATGCAGATACACCTCAAAAAACAAAAAGGTTGATCACGAATGGATCAAGATAAAAGACAAGTGAAACGAAAGCATGTCACACTTTGGAATAGAAATCCCCATGGAATCAAGTCCTGCAGACAACACCAGAGTTATAGGGCTTGTTGTATGTGAAATGCATCAATTATCATGAGCAAACTCTGTTGCCAAGGTAAGAGAACAAAGAATAAATGCATAGTTACAAAGCACAAGGGATTACAGTTAGAAGTCCTAATTTATGTCTCTTCCTTTGTATACCCTGCATGAAAAGTGGTTAATGTCTCTATCTCCTTGCTCATGGGCCGCACTACACCGAATCATGTAAAATCTTGTTACTTGTTAGTGTTCTTAAATGTCTTCTCAAAGTTCATTATATAGTTGGCTTAGTTACATGTATTACTGCACAGAGATAACACCTATCTTAAACTTAAAATCCTAAGACGCTTTGATAAGTTGCATATTAACATTCGTTGGGAAGGTATATTGTCTTTTATTTTGGTTAATGCTCCATCCAAAGTAACCCAACAGCACAGAAAAAAATAGACAGGAAATGACATCCATCCATTTGACAGATGATATTAGCAATTCCAAACACCAATGTTTATATATTAGTCAGGAAATGGAACAATTGCTGCATAAAGAATGCAAGTCATTTGTTCTGAAATCAAACCTCCACCAGGCAACTTTATAATCACAAGAAAAACAGATAAGAGAACCAAAACTCGAGTTACCTTACGACATTTCTCCCGCAAATCAATGTCTTGAGTAGCAACAAAAAAGTGGTCAGGGTTATTATCTCCTATAATCTTGATTATGCAATTCAAAGCACTTTCCTTCTCTTCATGATCACATCTGCCAGAAGGTCGAGTGGTAAATGTTTAACGGAAATTTATTGTCGTGATCAAAGAGACTCTACAACATCAATAAAGTCCAGGTGAACATTCATATTCTTTAGCAATACATGTCCCATAATGATATTTAATTCCTCAGCTTTAGAAGCACACATCTCAAACACTGTATCTAATTAATGATCAAAGCTAACCAAAATGCACCATAACACCAAAATATATAAATTCTAAGAGACTGCAAACAGCTACTAAGAGGAATAACACACTATAAGACATCAAATCCCATAGACAGAATCAGCCAACAATAAGTATGAGAGGCGTTGCACAGGAGATTTATTTCAAGAACACCAAGGGCTTCATTCGTCTATTTTAACTTACTTCAAGAAATTTAAAGTTTAGAAAAGTCCCATACAAGTTCAGATAGAGATTTTTTGTACCAAAGCTGGCCATCCAGCATCAAGGTACCATTCAATAAAGGTGGAAAGAAAAGTATATGGGAGTTCGGGACACCTTGAATTAAAAAAGTGAATTTGCCTAAGCAAGAAAATCAAAACACAGTTTCACATACAAGAGCAAAAGACAACAGATATGAACTCAAGAATATAGATAATATTCCTTTTGTTTACAAGAGTATAGGTAAGCTTTCTTCAAAAGCACAAAGAACATTGAAAATCAAGGGAGCTAACATCAAAAAAGAAAATGCCAACCAATTCAATTAAGAAAACCAAATCTATTTAAAAATTGAAAATGACACACAAACTTCTAACTTGAAAAATCCCATTGCCAAAACCTCCATGAATGAGAACCCTTAAAATTGAGCAAAGGTTGCTCTGCCTCTACTTGGGTAAGACATTCATCTAGACCTCTCTATATCTAACACAATATAACAAAATGTACATGATACAAACACTCTTGAAATCCCTAATTCAAACAAATCAAACCCATTTCACACAAATGAATATCATATTCATTTGATAAATCCATCCATTAGAATAAATGCATTATAGAATTAAAAAAATCAAGCAAATTAGGCCTATAATAAAGTATGCAAAAAAAGTAATAGTAAAACCAAACCTAGCAAGCTTGTAATCTCTGCAAGAAGCACGAAACGACTTGGCATGTGAGCTTCCCAAAGACTTTAACTCTTCAATAACACATCTACCCACAATCAAAATCACAACCATAATAAGTAGAAAAAATCATTTAGACAAAAAAATATAAAGCTGAATAGGAAAGTTAAAATTACCTGGTAGTGAAGAGTTGAACAGGAGCACCAAGGGTATTAGAGACAGTAGTATCGGCGAGATGATTAGCAACAAGATGATGAACAAATGTACCATCACAAAGTACTTTAAAAGGTTCCCTAAAACCAAAACAAGCACAGAAACGCTTTATAGTTTTCCTGTGACGTTTCTGCTTTGCAAACCTCATCTTTGATAATCACAAAAACCCTACTGAAATTCAATTATAATAGTTAAAATTAACAAATGCCGAAGAGAAATCAGAAAGATTTGAACAAAATGACACCTATAAAAGACAATTAATGAATTAACTCAAAATTAGACCGGAAAATTATTCATAAAGAACTAACCTTTGGGATGCTGAAAAGTAGAATTCTCTTGAAGATAGTATGAAGGATAAATCCGTACTTAATTGCAGATTATATTTACTAGTAATTGCAGCAGCCGTCACAATCCCTGTCCAGTTCAATAGGAAAAAAAAATTAGCCCAACAAATTACGAAAACTATAGAGTCTGTAAAACCTAAAATGAAATTCAAATTAAGGTTTCAAACCCTAGATTGAAATTCGAGCTCATGAAGAACATGAAATTCGAAATTGAAGAACCCTAAACCCTAAACCCTAAATTCGAATTTGGTTTCTAACATAACCCAGTAGCCACAATTGAAATTGAATACTTACCCTCAAGCAATGGAGAGTTTGCAGAAATAGCTTTCCTTCAAGAAATGTAGAAGTTGCAGTGTAAGGAAGGAGCTGAGACAAGAAAGGAGATATTTTGGGGTGATTTAGAGAATCGTTTCCCTTATTAATGCTCATTATGAAAATAATTTTCAGTGTCCATCAAAAGAAAAATATTTCTCACAATACGGTCTATGTAGGGCTGTTTTTTTTTAATGCAGTCAAACAAAATCGCTTTTTTAAATAACAAGTTTGTATATTTATGTAAAACGCCATTACACATAACGGTTCAGTGAATATTTTTTTTAATTTGGAAAATACAAAATCGCTGTTGCAAATGGCGGTTTATCCTTGGAGGCACCTTTTGCAAATTAACTAAACCACTACTTCAAATGACAGTTCACCCTCTATATAAACCACCACTTCAAATGGCGATTTTGTCTGCAGCCTTTTTTCCATTGTATCTCAAACTCTTGTACATTAAATGTTTCATACCCTGCATTAAAATAATTTAACACTCCATATTACATAACTAATGAACCAACAAGCACCTGCAGTACTCAAAAACACCTCATCCATCGTTGTTTCAAATAAAAACGAGGACGATTGTACACATGAATAATGAAAATAGCGCATATATATATATATATATTACATAACGACCATCCGAAATAATACATAAGTTGAATATGTACAATAATCATCCTAAGTCAAGTAATCTAGACTCCTCGACCCTGTTTGTTGCGTGCATCGGTTATAGAGGTCGGTGAGGACTCATCATCCTCTATGATGACATCAAGAGCAGGTGATTGTCGCTGACTAGCACGCTGATATGTCAAGATCCGGTTAGGAGGCAATGGATGTGGAGGAGTGGACACAGGCCCTGGGGGAACAAATGGCGACATAGCACCTGTAGATGATGATGGAGATCCTAAAAGATCGACCTCGAATAGATGAACGACCAGATTCTCTTGATGAACCTCTACTAGAACCTCGTGAAGAACTACCTCTGTGACCAGAACCTCTAGTAGAAGGAGTGTGCAACGTGTCATCATCAATGGCAATAGGACGGGTGGGAATTAGGTAATTGCTGCATCAAGAGCTTCTATTTTTTCATCATCCTCCTCTGGATCAGAATCAATATGCTCATTCTCATGATCTAGAGAGTCAACCTCATTGGCATTATTGCTACCCAAGTGAGCCGTGGAGAAGGTGTTCATTACACCACACCCAATGGCACGTGAATGAGTTGGACAAGTAAACTCATCTAGATGCTCATTTACGTAATTTGGGTTTATTAACATTTCTGTGAATGTGTCATACACAATAGGACCCATCTGGAAGTTCCATGCTAGTCATGACTTTCCTAGCATTAACCGAATTATTAACCATTTCAACATAAACCTCCATTGTCGTTCCGAGGGCTTGTGAAGCGACATAAGCAAGAGCACTACGCTTTCATCATTCCTAACCGGAACTAACACATTCTTCCCAGTCACCGGATATTTCATCTCCATTTTTAATATAAAAGAGTTGCGATCACAACCAATTACATCATACACTTTGCTATGAAACACCTCAAAAGTAGTATTTTGACGATGGATAAACATCACTGCCTTCAATCCTCCATTATACACAACATCGAATCCCGTATAACTTACTTTCCCACCCCAATACACTATAACGGGATAATGATCCATATTTTGCACATACAAGCATTCTTTTCATGTGATATCACTACACTTTATTGTTGATTACGAGTAAGGGAAGTATAAATGTGTATACAAGAATGTGTAATATTAAAGTATTACAACACTTGTTAGAAAGGTCAATTCAAATATAAAACTAACAATACCATGAATATATACTAAATCCATTAAACTAACCCAACAAAGTAGTAAACTTTCATTGTAGCATTTCATCGAACACTTTATATACATACAAAAGAAATCATAAAATTCAACTAGAAATGTGTAAAATGTAAGCTTAAATCATGAATTCAAGACAATGTTACAAACAATCAATCTATTATAAGTTCAAATGACAACAATCATGAAAAAAAAAATCAATTTACAAATTAAAAAAAATAAGGGTAAGATTCATACCTTAAATGTGGATGAGAATAAATAAGTAATCAAGGAGATGAAGGGAATGTAGTTGATTGATTTAGTTGAGTGAGAAGAATTGTGAACAACTAGAGATTGAGTAAATAAAAGCTTTTTTTTTATGAGAAGTCGAATGTGGAGAGGGAGGAAGAGACTAAACCACGAAAATGAGAGTAGCAGGCAGTGGCTGTTTTATTTTGCGCACGAACACAACCGCCATTTAAGGTGGCGGTCTACCTATTAATTTTTTTTTATTTTCAAATTAATGCAAAACGCTCTTTCAAGAGATGGTTTAGATTGAATTCCTAACTAAACCGCTGTTTCAAAAAGTAGTTTCATTTAAAAAAAGGAAAAAAAAACCAATGCCCAGCTGTCCTACGTGGACAGTATTATGAGAAATATTTTGCTGACCAACGTAAAGTTGAAAATATTTTTATAAAAAGCAATAATTTCGGAAAAGATTCTAATTTAGATAGAGGAAAATAGGAGATTATATGCTTCTAATTGCTTTGATTATAATCAAATGTTTAATTGGATTTAACACATTTTTCATAAATTAAATTATTTCAATTTTAAATATTAATATTTATAATTAATAAATTTGTATTGAAAATGTTAATAAGATTTTACTTTACCATGTTTTAACTTGTATAAATTGAAAATAAAGTACACATTAAAAATAATGTCTAATGGGTGAATGTTGTCTAGAGAACAAATGAAATGTCACAAAATTGTTGTGAGAAATGGTCTCTACGAAAGACGCATTTGATATATGGGCTAAATAGCCCAATTAATATAAATTAAAGAGAAAATAAAAATGTGGGCTTTTTATTTTGAGGTCCTCTCTGTAAGAGACGGTCTCTCACAAAAGTAGCTGATAAAATATTTGAATAGAATTCAAAGGAGCATCAATTAGAGTAATAATTGGATTAATTAGATTAAAGGTAATATAAGGTAGTATTACTTGTATCAGTTAGTCTCTTGAGAGACCGTCTCTTTGAGAGACATATCTCAAGCCTTGTCCATTAAAGATTGATGTCTACTTATCGTATTCTTAATGCCTATTTACATTATCTCTTTATGCTTACTTTTCATATCTTTAATGCCTACTTTTAATATCTTAAATGTCTACTTACATCATTCTTAATGCCTACTTATAAAATTTTACAAAATATATGATGAATCGGCCAATTAGAGATGGTCTCTCAAGAAAACTGCCTCTCACAAGAATTTGTGTACTAGTATAGTCGATGGTCATTTAAGGGTTATAGTCAAAACTGGTTATCAATAAGCTAACTTATTGAATAAATGATTATTTTTTAAAAAGAGGTTAACTTAGTTAAACCTTAGATTAATAAGAGGACAAAGACTTGTACCATTATCGAAAAAGAATGGAGTTGATGTTAGAAAGATGTCAAAAATGCCTTAATCATCATCCATTAATATAAGTGAAAACAAATGTGGTTGTTGAAATGCAAGGGTTTGGATTTTTGATTAATAATAAAATGGTTAATCAAAGCACAAAAACAGAGCAACAACAATAGAGAACAAACACACAATATTAATGAGGTACTAAGGATACCCTCCCCTTTAAAACAAGTTTATTATCATTAATATACTCAATAATACATCAATGATAACTCATACATCCTTTGAGAAGATTCTCTCAAAGTAAAGATTGAATCTTTAATGGCAATCTCTCAGATATATACTATTACAGGGAAGAAAGAACTCTCTTGGTGATAACCCTAGTTGTTTCTATGTATTAGGTTCTCCACTCTACTCTTAATGATGTTTTAAGCCTCTTTATATAACATATAAAATATTAGAAGCCCTAGGACCAGAAGCTTGCTACCTAAGCCAAAAATCCGGTAACTTCAGAACTTCGCAGATTTGGGCCTGTTGCTCTTCCTTGGACGAGCGGTGTGATCAGGGCAACTTCTGCCAGCTGCCTTCTGTCGCCTTATTCCAGCACTTTGCTCCTTGTGCCTTGCCTGCCTTGCCTTGTTCAAGGCACAAGTCAACCTTCATGTTGTTCACTCCCTTCCCTTTTTCAAGGCACGCCAAATCATCCCTAATGATCACTTCGTTAAGTAATCCAAAGCTTATGCTCCCATACCCCATTGTACACACATAATCAATTTTAAGCGTGCATACCATTAAGTATGCTACTAGGTGATCAAAGTCACCTCCAACGTCACTAGAGTTGGAACTTACTCCAACAATTACAAATGCATTGAGTAGAAGACAAGTCATTCTGTGGGGGCATTGAAGATATCATAAACTATTAAACAAACAACCTCAAGATCCTAAGTTGGAGAAGTTTATAGAGCCGATCAATAAAGGCAACGTGAAAGGAAACACAATCTAGAATGATGGTATAGAGCAATTACAACCACCAACGTATCAATGTCTACAAACAATCAGATCAATTCATCGAATTTCAACGACTTTTGAATTTTGTGTGTAATTAAGTCTCTTTCCATACATCCACTTCTTAACTTGTCAATTTTCTTATCATAACTTCCTAACTTTTTTATATTAGTTTTTGATTTAAGAGAGAAATAAACCAGCCTTTGAAATGAGCTTCACACATCTATCATTGTTAAGCTCCAAGTAGTTGTAACTTGTTCGCAACCGTCATGCAACTTCCATGCAAGTAGTAACTTCTTGTAACTCCTTTGCAATTTTCAACTTCCATGATCTTATGTGAGCATCTATTACATGACTTAACTTAAAGCCACTACATTGGAGGTTTTTATTCCGCGTATTAAGTCGATTATAGATCAGATGTTTTAAGTCGAATTAAAATTGGTTGTTGTATCCATGTTGATTTTTCATAATTGTCAATCCATTTCTTATGTCGGGTTAAATTAAGTTCGATTTTAAGTCGAATAAATATCGGATCATCGGGTCTGTTTTGAACACTCCTACGACACTACTTAATAGTACTTAACTGAAACATAACCTCTTATTTAACTAATATTACAACGCACTTATATAACTCCCAACAACTAAAACTATTATAACACTAAATAAACTACAAAATACTAAATGTCTTTTTAAGCATAAAAAGTTATAAATTAGATTAAAATTTGATCACATCTAGCTTTTCTCGTATGATTTTCGATGATGGATTGAGATAAAAGTTTTTTGAGCGAGGGAGAATCGTATACCTAACATCATATGTGTAAAACACATTGCTTTGAAAAACAACTAGTCTCTTGAGAGATCTTCTTTTTGAGAGACATTTTTCAGGCCTAATCCATTAAAACTTAATGCTTATTTACGTTAATTTTTATGCCTACTTATTAAATCTGTAATACCTACTCACAACATTTAAATGCTTACTTACATCATATTTAACGCTTACTTACAATATTTCAAAATATATATTGGGCAGGGCTCAATCAAAGATGATCTCTCAAAGAGACCGTCTCTCACAAGAATTTGTGTTGAAAAAAGAGTCCATTCCAATTGGGCTCTATGAGCATCCACAATAATGACTTCTTCTATTATTAATTATTATAAACCTGTATTATTAATTATTATTGTACCATTTAGTTTCAACATACTAGGTATTATTTTAATTATAAATATCTTTAATTGTACTTGAGTAACAATTATAATAAGTGGATGTTAAATTGTTAATAAATTGACATTAGATGAATCAAATAAATTCTCACTTGGTTATATTTTAACCTATAGACTAAAAATAAACACAAGTTAAGAGTGATAGGTAAATAGTGTTTGACAAACAAATAAGACAATAATAGTGAATGGAAGAGAGTATTTTTTTTCATAATACTAATTCTTTATAAAATGTAGATGCATGAATTTTTAATGTGAAACCTTTTTATTGCGGCCTGCTCCTAATTTTTAAATGTAGATACCTTTTTACTATGGTCCGACCTCCTTTTTACCTTGATATTTATACAAATGTCAAATGGAACATTTGGTCTGAATTTAAAATAGGATTATTTTTTATCAAATAAAAAAACCAAAATTTGGTGATTGCTCAAATCTTGTGCACGTAAACAAAACCTTATTGATGATTTTAGTTTTCAAAAAACCAGGTCAAAACTTTGAATACTTACATAACATAATCCGTTATTTTATAAGTAAAAATAATATATTGGGCTACTTATTATGATTTGATGGTCAATAGTAGAAGAAATTTATTAATTTTTTAAATAAATTCATTTATATGTGGGCCAGGAAAATAAAATCCCATGTCACATCATTATAGATGCATTTGAGCTTAGCACAATATTTTTTCATGCAATGGAAATACCAATCTTACTTTACATAATTTCAATATTTGATTTTTTTACGTCATGTAACTTAAATTATTATGTCACCTAATATCAAATCTATATTAATTCCAAATCAAGTTAAAAAATATTCTATATAAATTTAATAAGTAAATAAGATAATGGGTGTACTTTTAATTTTTTTAAAACATATTAGCACCTATAAAAAGGTTAGGAGGAGTTCATACTACATGCAACAAACTTTTAATCACATTGTTTTGTTTTTCTCCCATTTATCTAAGTAATTCTTTTCAATAATACTTATAAAAATTTAGATAATAAAAATTTAAATTTTAAAAGATAGAAAAACGTAGTTATGTGGAAGCTTAAAATAATGGAAGGGAAGGATCCATTGTTAGTAAGCATAAACGATCATGTTGGTCGACAACATTGGGAGTTTGATGAAGAAGCCGGAACATTGGAGGAACGAGTTGAGGTTGAGAGGGTAAGGAACGAATTTAGTAGTAATCGTTTCAATATGAGGCAAAGTGCCGATCTCCTTATGAGAATGCAGGTAAATACTTTATTACTAATCTTAAACCCTTAACTACTTTATTTATTAACAGTTGATTTATACGGTTACTTTAATTAGACCAGTTTAATAGGCCGGATAAGGCAGGCCATGCTCTACTTTGGCCAGGCTTTATGGTCCACCCCGGCCCGACCTGACCCATTTAAAAGTAGACATTTGTTAGATATGGTCTCATCGTCACAATAGATTCATCAAATCCAACTTTAATAGCTGCTTACTTGCGTCAAATAATCATGTTTCTGCCAATATTTGGGCAAGTATTTAGGATATGGTCACACGTTAAGTTACGAAAATGGAGGACAAAAAGTGAGTTCTTTCATCTATCTTATAATACATTATCTTCATCATCACATTTTCTAGTGAGTCATAAACTCATAAGTTTAAGGCCCGATCCGTTGAAAGACCAACTAACATAGGATCGGGCCCGGGTCTGATGGGCCCGCTCCATTGCACACCTAATAATCATAATTGTTATACGTAACATTAAAGACCAACTAACATAGGATTGGGCCCGGGTCTGATGGGCCCGCCCCATTGCACACCTAATAATCATAATTGATCCCACCAACATCAATAAACACCAGGCAATTGTTATACGTAACATTAAAGAGAGGCATTGACTTTTTTATGGTGTTAATTATTCAGTTGAGAAAAGAAAAGCCAAGGCTGCCAATACTCAAAGGCATAAAATTGAAGGAAACTGAGGAAATAAGAGAGGAAGCAATCAACATAACATTAAAGAGAGGCATTGACTTTTTTTCAAGTATTCAGGCCCATGATGGTCACTGGCCCGCTGAATCTGCCGGCCCGCTTTTCTTCCTCCCTCCCCTTGTAAGATTTTTCAGTCATTACCAAATTTAGCAAGTCTAGTAGTACTTTAAGCTTATTGACATTATTCATAATGATTATTGACACTACATCGTTTAAGCTTATTTTATATATTGTAGCTAATGTGTAAGAAAAAATACAGTCAAGTAAGATCTTATTTGAATCGTCTAATCACATGTTTTCATGATAATAATTTTTTATAATTTTTAGACGTCTATAATTCAATATATAAACGATCAAAATAACACATCGGATTGCGTAAAAAGTCGAATGTAACAAGTATAGTGGAACGAAGGAAGTATGAAACTGTCTCACAATGAGGCAAGCAAGCACATATATATAATTAGTCTATTTTATAATTGATCACTTCTAAGATTGTAATTGAGTACTTTAATGTTATAAATAATCACTCTAAAATTATAATAAGTGATCACTGTAAAATTGTAAGTGATCACTTTAAGATAATAAGTGTACATTAAATTAGTCTAATAGATATAGTCTCATCGTGAGACTGCTTATCTTTTAAGAATTTATTTATTACATTAGATAATACTTATGTTATGCACAATTTTTTAATAGATTATTGGTTGTATTTATAGAAATAATAAAAGTCATATTATCAAATAAATACAAAATAATATAATAAAATCATCATTTCATTTGGAGGGTAAAATTTTTCCTGAGAAAGAAATATATTTAACTTTGGAATAGATGATGCACCAGTATTTATCTTAGTGTTGTTTTAAAGAAGATTTTCTTTTGTAGGCATATTTATAGGTGTTAATTATTTGGGATTTTGGGTTGAGTTAAAATCAACAATTATTATTGAAATACATTTATTTTTTAACCATATGAAAAATACAATATTTAAATATATTATTTCTTTCTATTCTAATTAAATGTCATATTATCTTATTTGGTAATAATTTTCCCTTTAAGAATTTTAGAATGTAAAATTATTGTTACTAATATTCAAAATTAAATCTAGTGATATTAAAGTTTGAAAAAAAAAATGAATTTTCAGGTGATAGCCTTACATATTACTGGGGCAAAAAATACAATTCTATCTCAAGAACACCAAAAAGAGATAAAGCGTTACATTTACAATCATCAGGTAAATTTGAATATATATATATATATATATATATATATATATATATATATATATATATATATATATATATATATATATATATATATATATATATATATATATATATATATATATTAGTTTCCTTTTTTTCGATAGACGAAAACAAAGTATTGTGTTATCGAGCTACTTTTTGTGAGTTATCGTCTCTCATTAAGTCGTTGAGACTACTTTAAAACAAGGAGCTCATATGCAAACTATTGACAGAATCGGGATGGAGGATGGGGACTTCACATAGAAGGACATAGCACCATGTTTGGTTCAGTAATCAGCTACATCGCCCTACGTCTGCTTGGAGAAGGGCTTGATCGTAACGAGCTTGCGAGGGCTCGTCAATGGATCCTTGCTCATGGTGGTGCCATTGCCATCCCTTCTTGGGGCAAATTTTGGCTCACGGTTAGTCAACATTCAACATTCAACATTCAACATTCAACACGGTTAATTAATATTCATATTTCTTTTAGGTATACTCGGTTTGTCTAAGAGTTGTAATTTTCGTTGTTAGGTACTTGGAGTGTACGAATGGGACGGGTGCAACCCCATGCCCCCCGAGTTTTGGTTACTCCCAAAATTTTCACCTATACATCCAGGTACTCATTTACTTAAAATAGGAGCCCTGTAGGCTGTAGGGTTTCGGCCTTTACAGTTTACTTTCGCAGTCTATTTTTATTTTTCATAATTTCTTCGCTTCTTAACTTTTATTTTTACCTCATAAAAGAAATTATTTTGGTGTATAATTGCTAATTAAAAATATATGCATGCAGGGAAAATGTTGTGCTATTGTAGGTTGGTGTATATGCCAATGTCCTATCTGTATGGCAAGAGATTTGTAGGTCCTATTACGCCACTCATTCAATCACTTAGAACCGAGCTTTATACTCAATCTTATCATCACATCGATTGGAACAAAGCTAGAAATACATGCGCTAAGGTACACAATTACATACAATGATACAAGTATAATTTAATTCATTACTATTACCCGGTTCTAACAACAATCGAGTTTTATATCAGTTACAATAAGTATCAACTTTCCCAGACAAGGTTATAGAATTATATCTCATATATAACTCTTCCTCATAATCTAAAAACATACAGCTCGTCTGCATGTAGTCACTTTAAGACAGTAAATATATATTGGGTCGGTCCTAAAAATGATTTCATCATAAAATCCTCTTATTTGAAAATTTGTAAAACAAATTCTTGTATGAGATAGTATCACTAGAATACCGACATAGGTTATAATTAAGATTTTATTTTATTTATGTGATTCTTGAAACTAAAATAAGAAATTGTATGAATTGTAGGAGGACCTTTACTATCCACATCCATTAATGCAAGACATGGTATGGGGATTCCTACACCACTTTGCGGAGCCAGTTCTAAACCGTTGGCCATTCTCAAAGTTGAGAGAGAAAGCTATGAAACTGGCTATGGAGCACGTACATTATGAAGATATTAATAGTAGATATCTCTGCATTGGTTGTGTTGAAAAGGTAATTTCTTTAGTGCACTAATTATTTGTTGAACCCTCAAAGGCAAAGTTTATATTGGGCCCACAACAAGGTCAAAATTAGAATATAAAAGTTAGAGTTATTCTTGTAAGATATCGTTTTTATGTGAGACGATCTTAAAATAAAGAACTTATATGATAATAATTTATATTAGTTGGATTATTCAATTCAAACATAAGACGCGTCTCACGGTGAGATCATAGACCATAAAACATAGACCATAAAAATAGACTTTGAAAATAGGCCAGGTGGCCGAGCCCCTGTCGGCTATCCATGTGGCTTTGCCACTGTGCACTAGTCGTGAATGATCCACATTAGTAAGATCACAAATTATTGTATCAGACAGTCTCATCTAAGACACGCCACATACATGGGTTAAATAGCTTAATTGCCTAAAGAAACAAATTGTCAGCATATCGATTTTTTGTTTTGAGCTTGTCTCACCGTCTCACCGAGAGACGGTCTCTCACAAGAATAACTCTAGTATGTTATAGTCTTCTTTGGGTCAAGCCCGCACATATTTGTTTTTGTCACCTTACCAAAAGCTCTCATACAAATTATCACATAAACTTGATATACAGGTTCTTTGTTTGATTGCTTGTTGGGTGGAAGATCCAAATTCAGAAGCATACAAGAAACATTTAGCTAGAATCCCAGATTACTTGTGGCTTGCTGAGGATGGAATGAAAATGCAGGTAATTTTTCATTTTCAACTTTAGATCTAATTTTTAAAGAAGGGCGCAGAGTAAAAATACATAATATTTTATAGGTTTTATTTATCTTATTTTTTCAAAAAATTAAATAAAGCAAAAGTAATATAAATTAATATTAATGTCCCTTGATTTAGAGGTCCTAGAACCAAAGCTAAGTAACAGGGCCGTTTAGTAAATTTTTAGGATATTTGTATCAATTTTATTTTATAGACTCTAATAATTTAAAAAAAAAATTCAAAATACCATATCATGATAAAATATCTCTATTAATTAAACTTACTATCCAATTAGGCCCCTATTCAAAATACCATAATAAATAAATATATTTGATTATTTTTTTCACTTAGTTACTCTCGTGTAAAATAGTATACATGTATTTACAATAATTGAAACAATAAATAAAATAAGTTTAAAATAGATTTGTGAGGCCCCTATGATAATGAGCCCTAGTGCTATATACTGCTTTGCACATTCTAATTGACAGTCAAATGGTGGTCGGAGAACAGAGTTTTGGATGCCAAATGTGGGATGCAGCCTTTGCGGCTCAAGCAATTTCTTCGAGTGGTCTCATACACGAGTATGCAACCACACTTAAAAACGCACACGATTTTATAAAAGCGTCACAGGTAATAATTTAGAGGTATTCATTAACGTTTAAATTGAATAGCTATAAGAAGCTAGATCAAGTAAACAAACAATTGAGTAATAGGTTGTGGAGAATCCAATTGGGAATTTTGAGGAGATGTATAGACATACATCAAAAGGTTCATGGACCTTCTCAATGCAAGATCATGGTTGGCAAGTCTCTGACTGCACTGCTGAAGGCCTTAAGGTACGTAGTACGTACCTATGAACTGTATTGTGTCGTGTTCAGGACGGTTTATAGAATTTTTAAAGGCTCTGAGTGAAAATTAAATATAAATTTTAATTTTGATCACAAATGTGTACGTCTATTTTTTAAGTGATAATAATAAATTACTGTTCTATTTTTATTAAATAAAATATTAATTTGTTTGATTAATTTAATTAAAAAGGAAAATACAGCAAAATAATAATACCACTACTTTTTTTACAGAAATAATAGAACTTAGTTACGTAGACTGAATAATTGTCAATGAAAAAAAATCAAACACTGATTACTAATCAGAAATTAAAAGAAATTGTATTTTTAATATTAATTAAATTAAAAATCGGACATATAAAATTTTTAGGCTTTTTAAAATAATGCGCCCTAAGCCATCGCTCATACCGCTCATGCAGTAGAGCCGTATCTTGTCTTGTTGTGTCCATGCTCTGTCTAGTCGATATAACATGTTTTTTTTGAGTTAATATTACAGGTTTTAAAACTAGCTGAAAGTCTAACTTTTCAAAATGAAAAAAAAGTTCATGAACAATTCATTTCGTTGGCCGTTGACATGTTGGTGCATCTTTTTCCAAAAAAGTCTAACTAATAACTAAATTTACCAAACATTTTCATTGACAGTTGACTTATACAACTATATTAATAACAACTTAAAAAAATTATCAGATATGCTGATCAAACAAGCTAATTAAATTATATAACAATTAATGCTAACAAGTAACAACGAATTCCAAACACCGACATCATATCATAAAATTAAAATAAATTGTAAATATTAAAATTTTGTGTTTTAATTTTGTATAGACTGCACTAATATTTTCAAGAATGTCCCCGGAACTAGTGGGAGAGAAAATAGAAGCACATCGGCTATTTGATGCAGTAAATGTCATTCTATCTCTACAGGTAAAATTTTATTAATTTACAGTCACACATTAAATTTACGGGAAGGTTATAGTAAATAACTGTTATTTGGAAGGTTAACAAATCACCCTTATATGGTAAGATTTAATAGTGTAGGAGTTTAGTTATTTTAATTTATCTTTTTTAATTTTGTTTATTTTATTATTATTTTTTTTATCTTTTAATAGTAATTTACAAATTAGGGTGATTGATTAGAAATTTTTATTAAATTTACTGCTACTGAATCTGATGGCATCTTTTTGTATATAATAATGCTTCATTTTCAGAGTAAAAATGGTGGATTTCCAGCCTGGGAGCCCCAGAGAGCTTACAGTTGGCTTGAGGTACTATACTTAAAAGTTTTGTATAGACTTTAGCCTATATTAAAATTAAAAAATAAAAAAATATTAATAAAAATGCATAATATTTTAGTGCGGATTAAATTTACACATACAAGACTTATTAATACTTTATTAATAATTTGATGTAATTCTTTCAGAAATTCAACCCTACTGAATTTTTTGAAGATGTTTTGATCGAGAGAGAGTAAGTTCCTTTTTCAACATATCCATTTTCTGTTAATTAATATTTTACTTTGTTATCGGATATTTATAGAATAACAAATTCTATTTACGGGGATGTTTGTCAAAATAGTTTACCAGATAATTTTAGCAAATTTTCATACATTTATAGGGTTTTGTGGTTAAACTAAACAATGCTAATGTTTGATAAATTAGCTAATTAAAATAACTTATTATTATGAATAAACTGTTTTTGAACAAGCAGCTGGTTCAAAATCAGTTGTTCAAACAAATTAACAAAATCAACTGATCAAATCAACCACTATAATCAGCTATTATCTACTAATTATCAGCCATTTGCCAAACACCCCATAAGTATGACATATTTGTCTTTTACCTTCTTGAAATTCAACCAAATTATTTTATTAAATATGATGGTATGATATGATTTGATAATTATGTAATTAAATTTTCGCATAATAAAATATACTTACTTTGGATTTTTCCAAATTATTATACTCATTTCTCCTTTTAAATTTGTTGCATAACGTAAATTAAAGTAATTGTTTTTGTATTAGGTATGTGGAATGCACATCTTCAGCAATCCAAGGTTTAACACTCTTCAAAACGTCATACCCTGGACATCGAAAGAGAGAAATCGAATGTTGTATTGCCAAAGGACTACATTACATCGAGCAAACTCAAAACCCTGATGGTTCTTGGTAATTTTTTTATATTTTTTTATTTGCTCTTTTATATTGATAATAAACCCTGATATAAAATTATAGCTTTTTTTTTAAGTTAGGAAAAATTGACATTAATAATCAAATCTTTTGCTCGTCCGCTGTCAATAATTTCACTTTTAGATTAAATCTAATAATCCAACATTTGCTCTTAGTTTGCTATGAATAATCTAATCTTTATTTTAGTTTGCTGACAACATATCCTATTATTACCTAATATTAGTAATTTGGTATGCTATGGATAAATATATAACAAAGGTTAGATTATTAAAAAATAATTTAAAGGTGGGATTATTCACAGTAAATGGGAGAAAGGTTGGATTATTAGTGTTAATTTTTCCTTTAATTTATCCTTTTAAGATCGTAAGTGATTAATATAAATGATTACTCTAAAACTATAAAAAGTGTTCATTTGAAAGTCATGAGTGATCATTTGAAGACAGTAAGTGTACATTAAATCAGTCAAATAAAGATAATATCATGTGAGATTGTCTCATGTTTAAAATTTATTTTTTTATATATTTTGATGTTTTAAATTGATTACAGGTATGGTTGTTGGGGAATTTGTTATACATATGGAACATGGTTTGGCGTGGAGGCATTGGTAGCTTGTAGGAAGAACTGCTATAATAGTGTTGCATTGCGCAAGGCTTGCAATTTCTTGATTTCTAAGCAATTGCCTGATGGTGGTTGGGGGGAGAGTTACCTCTCTAGCTCTCACAAGGTACCTTTTTTGCTTTTATTGTTGAATAATTTGTGAATTATAGTTTTAATGTTTATTTTTTGCGAATTACAATTACTAAAATATTAAAGTTTGTAGGTTTAGGCCAAAACACAAAATTTCGACCATTTTGGTGGTCGGAATTTTAGGTTAAGTGGTCGGAGTTATGTGTTTTTGGCCTAAACATAAACTTTGATATTTTGGCGGCTGTATCAAAAAAAATAAAAATAAATAAAAAAAATTGAAGTATGTAATTCACAAAAATACTAAACTTTAACGCTGTAATTCGCAAATTATTCTTCCATTTATAATCTCTTACAATAAATTATTCTAATGAGTGAGATAGTACAGTACGCATGGAATTCAACGCTTTTTCTTAATATCTTAACCAAAATGATGAAGTATATAACATATTTTAGGGTTTCAATCATTAGTTTAATTAAGTTTTACTTAAGTTGGTTTCTTGACATGGTACGAGAAGCCAACACGACAGTTGCATCACAATTTCGGACCTCGTCCACCTTCATTTCAAGTGAAAATATTTAGCAATATGTATGAGGAGCTTATGTGTTGCATCCATACTCCTAATCTAAACAGCTCTCGTGTGTGTGGGAGGTGATAGAGGATATAACATTGAGTATAAGTTTCTAAATCACATGGTATCAGAGCCCAACATGATGTTATATTATAAGTTTGAATCTCATAGTACTTATATTTTATATTTGAAACTATGGAATAGGTTTACACAAATATTAAAGGGAACAAGTCAAACTTGGTGCAAACTTCATGGGCATTGTTATCTCTCATCAAAGCAGGATATGTAAGTATATATTGAAAAATTTCTAATCAATTACTGTAATTTATAAATCATTACAAAATATAAAAATATGTCTTAAATTTCTTAGGAGAATTATTATATAATTATGAATTATCCTAACTTTATTACTGAATTCTTTAATTTATGAATGCAACAGGGAGATGTAGATCCAACCCCTATAGAACGAGGGATAAGAGTATTAATCAATTCACAAATGGAAGATGGAGACTTTCCTCAACAGGTAATTTTTTGGTATATGTGCAAGTTTGTAATCGATTTTTCTCTTGTATGGGTCTAGTTGTGTGTAAGTCCGAAAATATATTCATCAATTTCCTCTCCTCTTAGTCCATACGGATTACTAGCCTAAAAAAAAAAAAAAAAAAAAAAAAAAAAAACTAAATTATTTGTCATTTGTACTTGGCATGTCAAATTTTGATGATAATGATTGAATTTATAACAGGAAATCACAGGAGTATTCATGAAGAATTGTACACTAAATTATTCATCATATCGAAATATCTTTCCAATATGGGCTCTTGGAGAATATCGTCGAATACAAGTTGAAAAATGAATTACATTTAATCATTATGTTATGTTATATACAAAAATTGTACGCTACTTGTCATTTAGTTTATATTTGTGTCTTGATGTTGAATTAAATATTTTTATTATTATAAATATAAATATAAATTAAGGAAAAAAACATTTTCCATTCCATTAAATGTTATAACTTATAAGGCTATAATCTTCCAAAATTTATCTTTCTCATTTTTCTTTTCTTAATTATTACTCTCATTTTCTCTTTATATGTAGAAGTATTCTCTTTGTCTTTTTACGTGTCATAGTCATGTATTTTTATAATTTAAAATTTAGAATTATACACCAGATCAAAGATGTAAAATTATAATAATTTTTCATTCAAATAATTTATTAGGTATACCAATACCATAAACTAAAAAATTCCATATTATATATAGCAAATGAATAATAAATCAACATCTATACCAAAATGTAAATCTTTATGATCTACCTATGACCTACAAAGAGTTGGTGTTGGCATCAAAAATCCAATTAACGAGATTTACAATATTCAACAAGATTAATTATTTACACAAGAAAAAAATGATGTAGCACAACCAAAAATAAATCAAAACAAAATATATATCTCGAATTTGCGATCACTTCCATGGACGTACAATTAACGTTTAATCTCTATATCATTTTTGTGGTGTACGTATACATAGCCAAATAATTTTTAAAAGATCGAGCAAAGACAAGGCAAGACGTGATGCAACGATCATAACATGTGGTCATCATGATGTACATACGTACGTACATTAATTGATAAGCACAGTAAAATCATGTGAAGCGGGTCTAGAAGAGTTTCGTGAACCGGGTTCAGTACTATCACAAGTAGAGTAAAAATCATCCTCTAAATCAGGATCATGAAGCTCTTGAATCTGATCACAAGCCTGATTGATATCCAACCTTTTATCGACATTACTTTCACAACAAGCCATACCAATATTTAGTAACTTTTGCATTTCCCCTTCACAATTCCGAGTTGAATTCACGTTTTTATCGAATCCTTCATTTATAACTGAACGTACCCAAATGGTCATATCGACTTCAGTCCCATTTTGTAAGTACGACGATGGAAATTTACCTGTTAGTACTTCTATTATCAAGATTCCGAGTGCCCAAACATCGGTTTTTTTTGTGATACGTCCATTGTTGAAATGTTCGGGTGATTTATAGGCTACCATCATTTCTTGTACACTTTCTTGGTTGATTAGAGGGATTAAACCGTAATCACTGATCAATGCATCGTACGACGCATTGATTAGTACGTTGGATGACTTTAGATGTCCGTGGGGTGCGACTAAACAGGCAAGTTCTTTGTACAAGTATGCAAGACCTTTTGCTACTCCTTTGATTACCTTTAAACGTGTTGGCCAATCTAAGGTTGGTTTTCCTCGAGTTTGGCCTGCAAATATATTTATTAATTAATTATTAATTTTTATAATATTAATGTACTCTATTAATTATCATTATCAACCCAATATCCTGCTTAAAAACAGGGTTTGGGTAAGAAAAATTAACGAATAATTCATATACGTATCCCTCTAGAGAGAGGACTAGAGAAATGTGATAATTTTACCCCTAAATAGTAAAAACCCTATACGGAGAGAAATATAAGTAATATCGTTTAAATTGATCCTTAGTAGAAAGCGCATTTCTTTCTTTTTAGCTACAACCAATAAATATCATAAACAACATTGACCCTAAATAAAAAATCGTATACTCATAATTCAACTGAAACAAAACCCGATTGAAAACAACAAAAACATACTTCTTTTCTATAATTAATAAAGAGAGAAATTAAGAGAAAAAGAAAATACCATGAAGAAGAACAGCAAGGCTACCCTTTTGAATAGGATTAGTAATAAAAAGTTTCTCTTCTTTTCTATAATAATAAGCCAAAAGTGGAAGCACATTAGGATGATTTAACCTCCCTAATCTTCTCATATGTTCTTGAAACTCTTCTCTACCCACATTATTCATTTGCTTAAACCTTTTTACAACCACAGCATTCCCATCATTAAATGTTGCCTTATAAGATGATCCAAAACACCCACTTCCCAATATCTCTGCTGCTGCCTTTAACAAATCTGGTAAGTCAAATTTTGGCCTATAATCCTCCCTTACAAATGTCAATTTCCCTACACTTTCGCCTTTCCGACCACCACCACCATTACCACCGCCACCACCACCATTCGAGTTTTCGTTAAAACCTTGGTTGCTGCCATGTGTCGATGTCGCCGCCGTCCATTGTTTATCTGATCTAGAAATGTTGTTGTCTTGATTGGTTTTAGTGCAGTTATTGGTTTTAAGTACTAATATGATTAGTAGAATTGCTAGAATGATGGCTACTGAAACACCAGCTGCAATGGCTGCTATTGGGACATGTTTGTCTGATATTTCTGATTCCGGTTTTGTTGATGTTGATCGGTCTTCTGTTTGGTCCTCCATGGATGGTCCATTTGGGTTGTTTGTGGATGGGGGTGGTGATGATGAAGCTTTTGTTAGTGGAGGTCCATACAGCTCTTTGTTTCCTATTCAAAACCCAATTACATAAAACATTAGGCCAATGCAAACTCCTTTGTGAGACGTTCTGAGATTGTTTCAATTGTACTTGTTTATGTACATTTAGTCTATTACACTATAAAAAAAAGGTTTAATTGTGACGTAATTTTTTTGACACTTCCTGCAAGTGTCACCAAATATTTTGTTGGCGTTTGACAAATGACATGATATTAATACCTTATATGTCGCAATTGGCACTATTATTTGTAGTGTTAAAGTGATGCATTAGAAGAACAATCTGTTTTGTATGAGATCGTTTTACCAAATAAGTCCATACAAAAGGCCCATTAGTAAAAAGATCATTAAGAAAATAATGAAAACTAAATTTCCACTTGTATAGAAAGCTGTTTTTTTTAATAGTTTAGGTTGAACAAATTAAAATAGTCTCATGGTAAGACAACCTCAATAAAGAATTAGTCTTAGAAAAATGGAATAATTATATGGTACACTCTATCATCAATAAAATATTGTGTTAGTTGCTAAATGTCATGTGAAGATGTATATAAGGAAAATTAAGTACCAGCATACTGCAAAAATAAGGTCGTATCATATCAATTGGTCGTATTATAAATTTTTAAAATTTACCAAACCAATATTATATCCATACTGTAAAGGTGTAAAAATACCATATTTTTTACGTTGTTTAAAGCGATATTTCATAGTTTAGATTGAAATTCGGCGTATAATAAACGCATCATCCCGTTACCATATTACCATGAGAGTCACTCGACTAGAAAAAAATTAAAAAAAAAAAAAGCAAAATCAGACAAAATAAGACAAAAAATTTAATAATTAAGGCAAACAAGATGATCAAAAAAATATATAAAGCAATCATAATTCATAAAGGCCAAAATAAGAAACAAGACGAAGGTGAGGAGGCATAGGTATAGGCGTACACACATTATAATATAAAAAATATATAAATGAATAAAAAAAATACCTGAAAAAGCAGTAGCATCAAATTTAGCAAGGGTACTTGGAATTGGACCTTCCAATTGGTTATTAGAAACATTAAAAGTTTTAAGAGATGCACTTGATTTAAGATCAGGAATAGGGCCTTCAAATTGGTTACCTTCAAGATTTAATTCCACAATCTTTTCCAAATCAACTAAAGAAATTGGAATTTTACCATTAAATTTATTATTCTCTAAATAAAGTTTTCTTAAACGTCTCATTCCTTGAAAAGCATTCGAAGAAATAGATCCATCAAATTTATTATTCGACAAAAAAAAAGCTTTTAAAGGTCTTAATTTCCTAAAATCAGGCAAGGGCCCACTAAAACTATTATTCATAAAACTTAAAGATCTTAATCTTGATATTTCTGAAAGAGCATCTATATCAATCGATCCTGATAATTCCATATTTTCAAGTCTTAATCCCCAAATATTACCACCTTTAGAGCATATTATACCAACCCAATTATTCTTACTTCCATAACATGGTCTACTTTTTGAGGGATCCCAACTTAAAAGGGCATTTGAATCGTCCTTTAAACTTTGCTTGAATTTTAAGAGGGAATTCTCATCTTCCAATGATGATGATGCACCATGAGAAATGGCAATATGAAGAAAAATAATAAAGACGAAAATAAAACTATAGAGATATAAATATCGCTTAAAAGCCATTAAAAATTATTGTAAAGGGCAGAGATTTCTAACTCCGCCCTTTACAAGAATTATATTGATGTGATAAATTTATGACCTAAGACCTCTCCTCCAAAAGAGATAGGTCAAGGGAAAATACATTAATTTTGAGGGCATAATACAAGAATAATAACAAGAACAAGAACAAGAATTTTTTTTTTAAATGACCAAGAATAGGAGAGAAAAGTAATTAAGTAAGAAAATGAGGAATTAAGACAATGAAAAATGATAATGTTAATGGTTGAGTTTGGATTGATTGTTTTCATTTTTTTTTTTTCCATGAATATTGTTGTGTATGTAATTGTGTTCATAGAGAGATATTCTCCTAGCCTTTCAATTTAACACTAAATTACACTTGTATATTTTGGCTATTTATGAGTAATTTTTTCATTTTTATAATCTCAACTTATATCTAGTGACAATAATAAATTATTACTAATTAATATGGTTACATGGAATTATAACTTCTAATATATGTTTAATACATATGATTTATATACAATTCACATATATTTATTGCTTTTATAATGATAAATATTTCTAATTTTAATTTCTTATTAGTTATACATATCCCTTAGGGATATAATGAATAATGAATATATCATTTTTCTTAAATTTTTTTGAAGGGGTCATTTTTTTTTAATTTATTAACATTTTAAATGAAAATAAAAAATTTAATAAGACATTTGAGTATACAACAAATTTTATATAATTCTACTATGAAAATATAACATTTAATAACAATGACTTAACAAAAATCTTGATACACATAATTAAAAACAAAATTTTTCATAGCCATTTGATCTTAGCTATAAACCGAATTATGAACAAAGTCAATAATTATTGTTTTGGGGTCAAACGATCCAAACCTTAAATCTGAACCACCTCAAAAAGACCCCAAATAGAAAAAATTCAAAAAAAAAAAAAAAATAATCCCTAAAATTTAATCAACTTATAGGCCATTTTTATCTGAAAAAATCCTTTATAGATGTGGACGTCATTGCTAGCGTTCTCATTTTATATACGTTTTTAATGATATAAATTCATCACAATTTCAAAAAAATTAAAAAATTCTAATCAATAACCGTGGTTTGCAAATCATCAAAAAAAGACAAAAAAAAACAATATTAAAATAAATAAAATTAAAAAAATAAATTAAAACAATAATACTCTCACCCTATCACATCCTACCACATAAGAATGATTTATTAATCTCACAAATAACCATTATTTATTAAAAATTTCTCATTAACAGACTAGAGTAAATAATCCATTATTTATGAATTGTGCTTGTCAATTAATTCAGTCACTTTCTGTATCAACCTTTGGTTTTTCTCTCTAATACATAGTGAAACATTATTGATTTAAGTATTGAAGAGACTTTTTGGGGTGACACCAGATCTGGGGCTACTGATATTGTTTGATCATTTTGTAGGATTGAGTTTAGTATACAGGTTGTAGGTGTAAGGTGAGGTTTATACTTTTGTCTATACTATTAATTATTTGGTTTTCAAAAAATTACATATAAATTATCTTGTTTTTAAAATGGAATATCAAATTTTTTAGATTGGATAATTCGAATCGTATGATTATGCACACCCCTATTAACAAATGAGTCCAAAGCACTTTTTCTAGAAAAAAAATCCTTAACACATGTTTAGGCCAAAAATATAAAATTCCGGCCTCTTCACTTAAAATTCCGAACACCAAAATGATCGAAATTCTATGTTTTGGCTTGAACTTGCAAACTTTGATATTTTGGTGGCTGTAATTCACAAAAAATAAATATTGAGGTTGTAATTCGTAAAAATACTAAACTTTAAGGCTGTAATTGGTAAATAATTTTAAAAAAAATAAAATTAAATGTAAGTTTCACTTATAAGTAAACCAAAACTTTTTGGTTGCACAAAAAACAAGTATTGTTTCAAGATAATATGACTCATTGAAGACGACGTCAAATATTAATTTTATTTCAAAGGGTTTTGAGAATAAATTATATAAAATAAAACATATATGATGTAATAAATACAATTGCCCACTCATTGAATATTTGAAATAAAAAAGGTTTTTTAATGAAAAATTAAAAAAATAAGTTTGCTCTTGAAATTATTCTCAAAATAATAAGCATATCTGATCTGAGCCTAAGGTTAGGACTTATTTGTTATCACTAACAACAAACAAGAAAAGAACATGTTAGAATTAAAAAAAAATTAACCATGATTTTGTTCGTTGTTACTAACAGCGAACAAAAAAAGACAAAATTATAAATTGTAAACAAAACAAAATAAATCAATGAGCATTGTTGTGCTATTGCTTCTTTCGGTTTTATAATTGCGAACTATCCCTTGATTTTTTTTTTTTTGTATTAAAAAGTATGAGACTATTTTTCTTTTGTTTGTTGTTACAAGCAGTGAATTAAATCATGATAAATTTTATTGTTGGCTATTTTGTAGCATTGTATATGACTGTGAGAGTCATTGCAAGTAATTTTATATATTTATACACCACCACATTTTTTTGCTATTTGTTTTTTCAAATTATAATGCACAGGGATATTAATTTTATGGGTGTGGATACTAACTAGCATCTTTCTATGAGTCGGTATACTGAATATGATCATAATACTAGCTAGCATCTAATTAGAATTTTTATTTATTAAAAAGGAATGCTAAATTAAAAATAGGAGACTTAAAGAAGCACAATAAAATACATTATCATGATTTTTATAATAATTCTATATGGGTAATATATAAAATTAATGATTTATCAAAAGAAAATAAGGTTATCCGTTAAAAGAGGAAAAGCCTCGATGTTAAAACAACATTCTCAATTAGTTTGGTATTTGAACCTCCAATTCAATTTAGAAAATTGTACGGTTGTAAAAAAGGGTTAAAGAAAGGAAAGTAAGAAATATTGACATTGTTTATCAAAGAAAAAAAAAACTCAAAGGAAAAAGAGATTTAACTCACTTTTCTGAGAGTCAGAATTGATTAATTTATCATTAACGTTATAAACTTAATTTTATAAGATACTCTTCTTAAGGCAATCTCCTCTGCGTCCTCTATTCGCAAGATTGAGGCGCTGAGGAGATTGAAATTGAGAAGAAGAAAAAGAAAAGGAGGAAAAGTTTGGTATGTGTGTTTGTTGATAACCTGAAAGATTGATAAAGATTAAAAAAAAGTAAGAGAATCAAAAAAAAAAAAAGAAAAAAGAAAATGTGGAATCAACAAGCCCAAGCCCAAGCCCAAGCCCAATCCCTATCCGGGGAGGTAAAGAAAGATGGTGTAGTTGCTGTGGCAATTGATAGAGATAAAGGAAGCCAATTTGCTTTAAAATGGGCTGTTGATAACGTCCTAAGCAAGGGTCAAACTGTTACCTTGCTCCATGTTAAGCTTAAGCAATCTACAAATGCCTCCCAATGTATGTTATTTAATAACTCCTTTCGTTCTTTTTTGTCGTTTTCATTTTAAATTTTCAAATTTTAAAGTTACATTTTGATTATGAATTTTTTTCATATAGAAGAGATATTAATTTTTATTAGACTTGTTTTTATATATTTTTTAAATAGAAACTTTTTATAAATTTTAAAAATTTAAAATTAAAATTATTTGAGTTTTTAAGTTATTTTGATTAAGAATTCAAGACATCATCAAAGGGCAAAGCAACACTCAATTATACATATGTAATAAATTGATTTATCTTTTATTTTTGTATCATATATGTTACACAATTTAATATTAATATAGTTTTGAATTAAATTACTTGAACCATAAACTGAGCATGCTTATTGCTTCTTCTGTAGATTTGACATTGGTTATGAATAATATTTTTTCTTTAATTCTCAGCGATACATTTAACTTACATTTTTATCTCATTCACACATTTATTTTACTTTCCCATAAAATATATTTTTTTACAACTTTCTTAAAACTTTCTTTTTAGGGGGTGTGTTCTAATTGATAGTAAATTTCATCATATTTGTAATGATAGGCTTGTCAATGTCAAATAATATTGGCAATATTTTTTTAGTTATTTTTGTGAGAGATGTCTCTCGATGAGACGATCTCAAAACATGAAATCTATAAACTAATAATTTGTATTATTGGACTATTTAACCCATGTATGAAGCAAGGTCTGACACTCAGATCATCTCATACAAGAATTTGTGTATTTTCTTAGGTTGCTATAATACTAATATTTACATATATACTTTTTTGTAATCTACAATCTAATACATTTTTGTGTTGTTGATTTTGCAATACAAATACATATATACAGCTTCACCTTCAATTGTCTTCTCTAGTGTGAATAATGAAGATGTAACTAGATCTGTTAAGTCTTATGGTGAAACTCAAGCTCGAGAAATTTTCCTTCCTTTTCGATGCTTCTGCAGTCGTAAAGATGTTAGTTTTTCCGATCTTTTCCTATTTTAGTATTATTCTCCGTTTTTTTATAGCTACACTTTTCTATTTTATATAGAATTTTTAAAAAGAAGTGTAGCTATTTAAAAGAAACGACAGACAATATTACATAATGACACCTCGAATTAGACTAGTCTAAAACTTATTAACTTGTTCATGATGTCTTAGGTAAAATGCCATGAGGTTATATTGGAAGATAATGATATTTCAAGAGCTTTGATTGACTATTGCAATTTAAATGCTATTGAGGTCATGGTAGTAAGTCCTTCAACAAAGAATGGATTACTAAGGTAATTGTACAATTTTAATGCAACAGATGATATAGATGTGGATGTCGATTAGTTTAGTCGGATGAACTATGTGCGGTAATATCATTACATATTGGGTGTTTTCGTTAAAATGATTTTTAGTTAGCTTTTTGATTAACTTTTGGCTTTTGAGTTTTTGGCTGGTCAAACAGCCAAAAAAATTTTTAAAACATCTCCATAAGAGTTGACTTAAAGAGATTGCTTAACAGTTAACAAGAAAGTCTAATACTACCAATTCGTCAAACAAGTCAACTGAACCAGCAAACAGCTGCAGTAAACAATCGATTGACAACTACCTCCAATATTGAATTTCGTCTATAGCAATGCTCGTGTGATTCTTTATTAAGCGAGAAAAACGACATATTTTGTGACTAATGCACCTTACCCTCTATGAAACAGAAGGTTCAAGGGGCCAGATGTTGCAACAAATTTGATCAAGGGTTGCCCTGAATTCTGTACAGTGTACCTGATATCGAAAGGTAAAATGGTATCTGTTCGATCAGCCACTCGGCCAGCCCCTATACTTAACAGTCGAAGCCCAAAAGCGAGCTCTCCAAATGTTCGAAGTGCAAACAATTCCCCATCGTTTCGTACTAGTGGTGCTGGTGCTTCTAGAGGTACTTCGCTTTCTTACAGGTTCTAAACAAGCATCTAGGCTTGTCCTGCATACTGCTTTCTGATTTCCAACTGTTTTGCTTGGCCGAGCAAAGTGAAACGATGTGGAGTCTAATGAGTAATGACTCAAGTTAAATTTGATAATTCACCAACTTTACTTTGAGATTTTATCCATTACACGTGGATAGATCCGCCATTATACATGCTCGTGTGTGAGTGACCTTTAGGATGAGGCTCGTTATAGGTCATTTTAGTCGAGATTGATATGTTGTTGGTTTACTACCCAATATAACTTAGTGAACGGTAAAGGTGTTCATTCGGGTCATCGGGTTGTTTTTAGGTTAGGTATTTCGGGTCGGTTTGAAATCGGGTTTCATGCCATATTGTTTTTTGCATAATTGTGATTTATTTTTGAAGTCGGGTCAAATCAGTTTTGGTTACAAGGTCGGGTAAATTTCGGGTCATCATGTTTGTTTTGAATACCTGACAGGTATTGGTTGAACGAATATACTAAAGATTATATGAATAATCGAAGAACTATAAATGTATGGGTTGATCAAGAACGAAGATGAATAGAACTCTATACTATTGTTAGATTAATATAAAATGGATGATTGTTCATGTTTGATTCAACAGACAGGGAAAGGTCACCATTCAATCCTGAAAGGTTTTATGAAGAATTGGAAACAAATACAATCAGGTTTGTGCAACAATAATATCTCTTCGTTTGGCTTACGATATATGATTCCGTTATGCAAATTCATCGAGTTCAATCGTTTGGAAACAGGTCGCCATTTACTCGTGGACGAGCAGCAAATGGAAGGGCGTATGGCGAAATTGGGATGCCTGAAAGTGATATATCATTTGTGGGTTCGAGTTGGCAAAACAATGAAAGAATAAGTGCTGATCTCCCATCATATGAACGTACTTCGTTGGATATAATGGATTATGGACATGGATATCGAATGTCCGGTGCATCTGATTCAGATCGGTTAAGTATTGGCTCAGCACCCGAAAGAAGATCATTAGACCAAAATGCTTTAGTTGATTATTCAGGTCCAACTCATAGCGGGTTCTCATCATCTTCTAACACGGTACATAGATTTCATCATAGCTATAATCTTAAAGTAAATATGAACAATAATCTAACATCGATTTCTCGAGCTGAGGGCTTCATTGGCTGCAACCTTTTTATCTCTTTTGATAAGAGTATGGCCTGCAGTCATTCAATCCTCCTAAGTTCCAGATCATAGCTTTTATGAGCAACATATAATGAATATGATGATGATGAATAATCTAACATTGAAATTTGTCTTGAATAGGAGGATTTTGAGACTGAGATGAGAAGATTAAGACAAGAACTAAAGCAAACTATGGAGATGTATAATGCAGCTTGCAAGGAAGCAATACTTGCAAAGCAAAAGGTTTTAACTTATTACTCATATTATCTAGTCTTTGTTCATTTGAGATTTTTGATATTGCTAATGATAGTAACAGTTTTTCTCAAAACATAACACGTCACCGGTTATGATCAATAGCAATCTCAAAGGATTAGAGAGAGTATTGATTAGCAACAAACATATATTTGAGGGTGTTCGGAAAATGGATTTTTTTTTTCTTAGCTTTTGGCAATTTTGGAGGTCAAACAGTCAAAAAAAAAAAGTGTTTGATAAATAACTTTTAAGCCACTTGAAATCAGATGTCAAGCCAAAACCAAAAAACTACTCATAGTAGTTTTCACATCGATTTTTGGCCTTTCAAACCAAATTTTCATAATAAGAAGCTAAAGCCATCAACTAATTTTACCAAACATCTCCATAACAGTTAGCTTAACAGCTAGCATATCAGTCAATACAACCAACAGGTCAAGCCAACCAATAGTCATTTGCCAAATAAACTCAGAAATCGAAAGTTTATTTTAAGCTAATGGTCGAATTAGACAAGAAAAAAACTTTGATCAACATACTTTATAATAACAGGCAAGTGAACTTCAAAGAACAAAGTTAGAAGAGGATCACAGGTTAGAGCAGGCACGTTCATCTGAAGAAGCTGCGCGCGCAGTAGCTGACCAAGAGCGAGCGAGAACAAAAGCAGCCATTGAAGCAGCGGAAGCAGCGCAAAAGATAGCCGAACTTGAAGCACAAAAGAGAATTCATGCTGAAAAGAAAGCAAACAGTGAAGCTGAGGACAAGAAGAGAGCTCTTCTAGCTTTGAATTACAATGATAATAGGTACAGAAGATATACCATTGAAGAGATTGAAATTGCTACTAATAACTTCTCATCAGCACTTAAGATTGGGGAGGGAGGATATGGCCCTGTTTATAAGTGCACATTAGATCATACTCTTGTTGCCATTAAGGTTCTTAGACCCGATGCAGCACAAGGAGAATCGCAGTTTCAGCAAGAGGTATACTTCTTAAAAATTCAGTGGCGGGGTCAAGATTTTAACTAAGGAGCCATTATATAATTTATGGTGGGATCAGGGCACTCCTAAGGCCCAATGTGCGTCTGGCACCACATAAGTTACATAACACAAATTTTTGTGAGAGACGATGTCTCTGAGAGACCATCTCTAATTGGGTTGGCCCATAAAGGAAATGTAACCTAAAAGTAGGCATTAAGCTTTAATAAACTAGGCCTGAGAGACGTCTCTCAGAGATACCGTCTCTCAGAAGACTGGCTGATTACATAGAAGGTGTCGAGTACATTCATAAACTATGTTATCCAGACTCTTCATTTGCTTTACGTACCCGTGTCCGATCGTTGATGTTCGGACATTGGTATGGCCCTTAGACACTTCATTTTAAGCGTAAATTGAATATTTAAACGTATTCGGCGCTTGGACACTTACTAGTACCCGACATCAGTACCCGAGTCCAAGTAACATAGTATAAAACTCAGAATGTGTTCTTTACTAAACTCTTTATTGCAAACACAATCTCTTGTAGGTTGAAATCCTAAGTTGTATAAGACATCCAAACATGGTTCTCCTCTTAGGAGCATGTCCTGAGTATGGTTGTTTGGTCTATGAATACATGTCAAATGGAAGCTTAGAAGATTGCCTCTTCAACAGAGGAAATGCTCCACCACTTCCATGGCAGTTAAGATTTCGTATTGCTGCAGAAATCGGAACAAGTTTATTGTTTCTTCACCAAACAAAGCCTGAGCCACTCGTTCATCGTGACCTTAAACCAGCAAACATCTTACTTGATCGAAACTACGTGAGCAAAATCGCAGATGTTGGACTAGCAAGGCTTGTACCACCATCCGTGGCTGATACTGTAACCCAATATCGAATGACTCAAGCAGCCGGGACATTTTGTTACATCGATCCGGAGTATCAACAAAGCGGAATGCTAGGGACTAAATCTGATGTTTACTCCTTGGGCATCTTATATTTACAGTTGATTACAGCCAAACCAGCAATGGGTTTAACACATCATGTACAAAGGGCAATTGAAAGGGGCACCTTTGAAGATATGTTGGATCCTTCTATTCAAGATTGGCCTTATGAAGAAGCCTTAGAATTTGCTAAACTTTCTCTTAAATGTGCTGAGTTAAGAAGAAAAGATAGACCAGATCTTACACAAATATTACCAGAACTCAATAGATTGAGAGAGTTTGGTGATGACAACACACCTACCTTCATGCTTTCTCCTATTCATCCTAGCATGTACAGGCAAAACCAGTATACCACAAATAGAGTAAGTTTTATATAGCTTATTAAACCACCATATTATAACCCGTGTCCATACTCGATGGGGCCAAAAAATTATAGTTTTTCGGACTATAGCAAAATGATACATTTATCATGTACACTTCTTATTTATGCGAAATTGCAAATGATGTTTGCTATTAAAGGAAATCAAAAACAACCTCTTTATTTTTATAAAAGCAAGGTTGCATACAACCGACTAGAGTTGTCCTAAATGGGGATGTACCAGACAAATCAGACTCTCAAGATATTTACATATATTCAAAAACACAATTAACCCGAACTGAGATATACCCAAGATCCATTCTCGATTGGACACCTTTACATTTGACTCCCAAGCCCTGCCTAGATGAGAGTCTAGGCCAGAGCGCATTGGGATGATGAAATGTTAAACCACCGTATTTTAAGCATTGGTTGTAAATTTGTGTTTTAGAGTAGTTCATTTGTAGCATTGCTTCTATTTAAACAAGAAAATTTACACAAATTTAATTGATTTGATTCACATATAAATTTAACTCATATCTTTTGTGGGTTCAGTTTTCACAGGATGTAATAAGTGAAAGCACATCAAGAAGCTCAGAATTAAGTAGTGGAAGAAGTCCAAGAAGTTCACCATATTTATCAGAAGTTTCATAGTAACTTTCCCTCCATTCAAATTCAAAAATCACTATAAGAATTGATCAATTCTGAACTCACTTAAGAGATGAGATCACCTAGCTTCTTCTCCTAGTCTCTCTAGTCTCTTGCCCCAAATTGAAGCTTAAAAGGACAAACAAAATTAAAAGGAGCGTGAGTTATTCTTTTTAGTAGTTATACTTCTCTCATAAAACTCTCGCATAAAAAAAGAAGTACAGCTATTAAAAAGAAAGATGATAGTGTATATGTTATAGAATCCATGATGATACACAATTACATACATGGGAGAAAGGTGTACAATTTTCTAAATAATCTCAATAGTTGAATGTCATATAATCTTAATTTAGATTTTCTATTAGATTAATTTTTGAAATGAAATTTCATCATCCTTTTTATTCTTGTTTGTTTTGATTCTTTGTTATTGGTGTCATAGCGAACTGAATTTATTTTTTGGACAAATTACACCATTCATTAGACTAACATCTTCTCATGTGTTTTTTAAAACAATATCTAATTATTTATTCATCAATCTTAATTTATATTTAAAATTTTAATTTTTAAGTTAAAACATTGTCAAATAAAATTTTGTTTGATTCATTTCAATGTAAGTTATATTAATAACGCTTTTTTATAATTTTTAATTACGTAGAATTATAAATATTAATGATTGTAATGGTGCATTTACATGTATGAATGAAAAGATGTTAGTAAAATGGAGGGAGTGCAATATTAAAAGTTTCGCGTGATTGACTAAAAGTTATAAAAAAATTAGTATTAATTATAACAATTTTCAAAAATTAATACTCTTGTTTTTTCTAATTGTTGCTATTAAAGGAATTGTTACAAATTTTGTCACATTAGAAAGAAAAAATATGGTATAATGTAGAATTTCCCAATACTAATTCAATTTAAACTTCAAGAAGCTAGAAGGATTTTAAAGAGATAGAATTACATTGGGTAAAAATATTAGGGTTTGATGAGATTGAAGAGCTAGTTGTCATTATTGAAACATGAAAGTTGGATAAATAATGGAGATAAGAAAGTCATAGGAAGATGAGTCAAAGGTACATAAGGGGAGTCAGAGGATAAAAAATCAATTTAGTAGGTCATTTTAGACACCAATGACCAGATTCCGGTGATATGCTGCAATTGTTGCACTTTTTGATTTAAAAACTGACATTTAAATATTGAACTTTACAGATATAATTTATGAATAATTCAAAAAAATGGTGCAAGCACCATTTAAAGAAACATGTTTGTAATAAAAGAATACTTCCCTAACACGAGATTAATTAGTTTGCCTTAGCCTCGTCATATGAAGCACAACTAGTCAATCACAAACACCAGAAACAAGATTAATGAGCTTCTAGAAGAAAAATCATAAGCAGAACCATTTGACATCAAGGAGCTCGTTCCACATCGTGAAGCAAACACATTCGGGTTCTAGCTTGAAGGCACTGAAAACAAAAGGCTAGGCAATATTTAGCTCGAACATTTGTATTACCTATGATTAACCTTGTTACTCATAAAATAGTAAATTCTAAACTACCAATGCTCAACAAAATTTCAGACCAGCTCTTACTGTGTGAATTCTTGATTTCTCACTTGAAAAGAAAATCATCGATTTCGAATAACCATTATTGTACCAAAGAAGCCAGGACCAAGGCATCTCCAAGCGTCTTTTTTGCACGCCAATATACAGCACCAGCTGTTTCTGATGTACCCATCTGCATGAGCGACGGTTAAACTCAACCAGATTTACATACTAGTTTAATACATGTAAGGCAGATGGTCCACTTATGCAAGAAGCTAACCTTTATCTCCATCGAATAATATTCTTGCCACAGACTGATGTCCTCCTTGTAAGTTGCAAGTGCACATTCAAATAACTTACGAGCATTTAAAAGACCTTCATCACCAGATGTGACCTCCAGCTCAATGCAGAGTTTATATACTGCTACTCCGGGATTAGGTAAATTAAGAATGCTGCAGAACCAATGTACAAAGTTCAGCAATTACTTCTTCTAAGAATCTCTATAATTTGGTTATCAAGCTAGTCTTGTTTTAATAGTAAGGAGTTTAACTTTTGACTAAGAGGCTATTCGTTCAAATCCCCCCACTAGGCACACTATGGGGGCTTATCTGTCTGTATCCCACCCTAAAGGCCTTTAGGCTCCAAGCTAGTGGCAGATTTCCCTGCCACTAGCTTGTTTCATGAACTACCAGAAAAGGAAAAGGTATGTGTATAAATCAAGGAGATTTGGAGGGAACATGAATAAAGAGAAAAGGACATCATCCCTTTAGGTAAGAAAAATATAAAAAACGATCATTTTTCTTTTCTCAAGAAACCAACTCCTTAAAATGTTCAAAAAATTTAGAAATATAAGGTCCTCTCCTTTCCCTATCCTGGTCTCCTCGCTCCCCTTAACATTGCTATCCAAGAATCCAACAAACTAATACTGTTATTTGTTTAGCCATTAAAGGTGTGTTTGGTTAGAAGAAAAACATTTTCCAAGAATTATAAATCCCTTAATGTAGTGTTTGGGAACAAATATTTCGCTTCAAATTATGGATTTTAATTATGAAATCATAAATGAAGTATTTGAGAATGACAAGGTTTAGGTAGTCATTCTCAAATTCTCAACTTTAACTATTTTAAAAACAATGGTGGAATTTGATTCAAATCCAAATTTGAAAATTTTTTGATTTGCCAAACAATAAATTTGCTCCAATTTCAAATTTCCAAATGAAATCATTGTTTCCAAACATAGCATAAAACAATTTCTAATTGAAAAGGCAAATGAAAACTAATTTTCTATTATTTAATTTGAAGGAAACTTATTAATCTTAAAGGGGAATAAAAGAGTGGAGGAAAATTGGTTCCCTTCCAAGTTGGGAGGAAAATAATTATAAAGGAATGGAAAACTCTTTTACAACCTACTCCACAATTCCACATATTTATCTCTAGTCAAACCAAACAAATAGTGGAAAAAATGGTTTTCCAGGAAATATTTTCCCAAACCATCTCCTAAATCATTCATCTTTACAATTTCGGAGGAAAATATTTACAAAGGAGAAAAAACGGAAAGTATCAAGACCACAAAAAAGAAGTTAAGTGGAATTGCATTTTCCTTCCCGATCTATTCATCCCTGCAATTTGGAGGAAAATATTTAAAATGGAATGGAGAACTCTTTTCCACCCTCTTCCCAATTTATATCTCATGTCAAAAAAACAAGACTATCAAGAAAACAGTAATATGGAAAAACGTTATTAACCAAAACAAACACCCCTTAAAAGGGAAGGGGAAGATACAAAAGGAGAAAGAAGGGAAAGCAACAAGAAAACAAACAAGAGGGAGCACATAGAAATGCCTTTTGTATGTATTTGTATTACTAAAAAGGGAAAGGCAATTGATCATTCTATATCTCTTATCCTTTTGATTCCCATCTCCCAAACATAAAAACAAAATAGAAAATGGGTCCATCACACTTGCTCGATCCCATTTCCTCCAAAATTACTCATTAATATATCCAATATCTAGTAACATACCGCTTATACAAATCTCTTGCTGGTTGAACTCCATTGTTCTGCCAAGCAAAGTTTATGAGATAAGCTGAGAGAGAAAATCCCTCATCTCGAACACCATCTTTTGTCAATGAAACCATGGCAAGGTCCACCAATTTTCTGAAGTATTTTCGATTATCAGCAAAGAGTTGAAAAGCCTGCAACATACTTTATGATAAGATTATCTTACTAATTAAGCTACGTTTCACATTTCAAAAGCTCTGCCAATAAGAAAGTATGGATACCAAATCACTAACTTGCAACAGACATTAAAAGACATCAAGAAAAAAATACAACTATAGAGTAGCAGACAATAAAAGACATTTAAAAAAAATACAGATATAGAGTAGCAAGAAAAGTAAGACAAGAAAACAAGAGAAACACACGAGAGCAGATACAAATGGTAAGCAAATAAACCCTCATTGACTTATACTCAAGCAACAGTAAAAGCACAATATATTTTCTACTTATGTGTTGAAACATGTGATAAGCATGTAAAAGTCTAATATGAACTCGGTACATACTATTCATATTGTGCACCCTTCCTTAATCTTCCATTCACAAGCTCGTAATCATTCTCTATTCCACTTAATCACAGTTCCTAACTCACTCCTTAAATTTAATTTGGTGCACACTATTTTTGTTTAGACTAAGCCCATACAATACCTACTCAATAACCACAGTTATTTTTCAATTGAGTCTACACAAATATTGTAGCTCTAAACTCAAGACAAAGTATGGGAGATGATGTTGAATACAGTGATAAATGCAAAAACTGGAAATCTTACTATAAGCTCGTGTGTATTGTAGAAAGAAGACAAATATCTCATATACAAAATTCAAAGCAGCACATTGACATGACATTATGACAGGTAGACCAAAAAAACAAATGTGTACCATGACCCAGAGGCCTTCGGCATCAGCAACAGCTACTTCTTTTATCATCCTTTTCAACAGGTCAACAATAGAAGAAAGCTGAGCCTTACAAGGAGTACCAGACTCTGTAGTGTGCTTCATTTGTTCAGTGACACTCAGAACCCATAACTTTCTCGATTTTGAATATTTTCCCTCACAGAAACTCTGTGCTAATTTCATTGCTTCATCATAATTACCCATGTTCTTGTATAACATTACATACTGACAGGCAAGATCTTCATCAAGACAACCCAAGGAATCTGCCTTTTCATAGACCTTGATCAGGTGCAACGTATAGTCTCTTGAATCCTTAAAAGCATCATAATATCCACAATGTCCAACTTCTCCTTTTGGACAAATGACATCTGTCAAAAACTTTACGTAAATGTCAAACATTGCGACTGATGGCATGCATTGTAAAGCTTCTTCATATACCTGGAAAAAGTGGCATTGATGTCTAGATTAAAACGAGGCCCATAATGAAAACAAAAAATTGGAAATGTGAAAATGTAGTTAAACAATCTTAAAGAACACCAAAAACGATAACACAGATGAAACTAATAGGAAAAATGATTCAACAAGCGCACCAGGGAGGCGCCAACAGCTAGTGAGGAGCAGCTGTGGCGTCCAGTCCATAATTTTAAAAATCTCACCTAGGCACACCTAAGGCAACCGCCTTGGACGGGAAATGAGTAGGTTTCTTAAGGTGATCACCTAGGTCAAGTGCCTCAAAGCAAGTTGCGAAACAGTGAAAAGGGTCGCAACCGTGATGAAGACACGGTGTTGAGGTAATGGATGTGATGTGGTTGTTGTAATGCCAAATATGGCAGAAAACAAGAGATTTCATTAAACGAGCCAAAATGCGGTTTCTTAGACCTTTTGAATGCGGAAAATATTGGTTCATTTTTTCTGAAAACTAGGCCTTGTGTTTGCACTATGCCACAGACACAACTCATTTGATGCATCCACCCACCAGGTATGTTTTATCTTTACTTTTAAAATCTCCTTTCTTTTTCTATATTTCTATTATTTTTCTTTTTTTTGGACTTCTAAATTTATATCTTATGGGTTTTGAGGCGCCTCTCAGCCAAAGGCTAGCAGTCTAGCATAGTCTGGGACAGTTAGTGCCTTAAAGTGTCTCGTATTTTTTAAATCTAAGGTTGATGGCAGCCAACAGCATACATAAGAATCTAAGAAAATCAATGAAAAATATTGATGTTGACTTTTTCATAGTCAACAATAGTTCAAATGAAGATGATAAGTGATAAGCAGTCATTGGTCATTCCCATAAGTTGATAATGGGTATTTTCAAATGATAACTAACAACAAAAGGGACCCCTTTAATAAATATCACAGAATGAAATGAAACAAAGGAAGCTTAAAAATAAATTAGCACAAACAATAGGTGATAAAATGTACAAGTTATCTTGATAACAAGCACCAAGCATCAATAAACTGAATTCTATAACACAAAGCTTTTACTTTAATGGCAACATTTGATACCCCTCTTACTCCAATGGTGTTTATTGCATAGGTCAGAGATGACTTGAGTGAGGATAGAGATGCATGCCTAAAGAAAAGTAATCGGCTTTAAAATTTATTGGTAACGCCATAAAGGTAGCATGTGTTGTGGAGAGGTGTTAGTAGGGATCTTAAGTTAATCTGCAATGGGGATTAATTTAAGCAAATGAGTTATAGCAAGGAATACTGCAATCACATTTTTCAATGCAGTATTTGATAAATTTATCTGATTGTCACAAACGAACAACTACATTAAGATAGAGAAACAATAAATGTCATCTTCAAATTATAATTAAAAGACAAACTACGAGAGCTACTGAACTAAAGTCAAAATAGTATACGATAATTTAGGCAAATTTGATTCACTGCTAAAGACAACAGAGAAGCTGAAAGACATAAGAGTTAGGACCTCACCAAAGGTTGGTCACAAAAAGGGGGGCAAATCTCAAATGCACAGCCCGAAAAAACGTTGGAAACAAAGCATATATATCTTCTAAAATGTACTTTTAGTTTTGTGTGCACTAATTGCAACTGTATAGGTAAAGTGCATATCTTTTTAAAGCATTTAGTGAATAAATAATGTAGAGTAAGATCCCCATGTATCAGATTGCTTTGACCATTTATGCTCCTGAAAGTAGAAAGATATAATAAACTAAAGCACTTGCTCTCTAATAAAGACTCCATGTGGAAAATGCAGTCCCAACATAACTTAAATTTTGTAGAGTTCACAGAAACTAGTGTCAGCGTACCAAAGGCAGCCAGCAATAAAGCCCATGGCACAACTATACTTTGACTTTAATGCAAACCACGGCACAACACAATGGGATCACATCATCAGATAGTGTTGAGCCAGGCCTGCTCCAATAAATAAAATCACGTTTACAGTGTCATAATTTTGCGATTCAGAAAATCAGCACAACACCAGCGTTCTAAGCATTAAAGTCATTGCACTACTGCAGCAAAACCCAGATAGTTACAGCAGTGAAATTTAGAAGTTGAAGAACCACTGAATAATTGAAGTACTAAATGTTGTTACATAGTTGTGCTAAACATGTGAAGTTTTCTACAATACAAATTCTCAAAGTTTCTAATACTTAAATTTATGCAATCCATAAACATGAAGATTTCTAGAAAGAAGGAAATAGCAGCTCCAAAGGGGCCTGGAACATATGTCAAAGAAAGATGGAGTATTAAATTTATGTTACGTTAAAAGAACAACCATGAGTTCATGCCAACTTACAAGACCACCACAATGACATTACTTTAGGCTACCCTTGGGCCAGTTTGTGCTAATGAACTTAAAAGTACTATATTAAGCATGCTCACAAAGATTCTTTTTAGGCATTAAATAACTGTGTCATCAACTTAATTCGACATCGAAATATTTTTTAAAAAAAATTTATTACTCCCTTTACTAATTGAAATTTACCCTTAATTTTACATGTGCAAATAACATTAAAGGAACAGTTACAAAAAAATATCACCAATAATGCCTAAATGTTCGTATGCCAAACCGAGTAGGACTACCTCTCAAAAAAGGTAAAAATCACAAACCTACACACTACATCTGCAATAAAATTTGTAAAATAGATGCTCGACCAGGTAATGATAAGGATCGCAATGCCTTGGTGAGGCGCTAATGCGCTATGATGAATTTCAGAAGATGAACTGCAAAGAAAAAATTGTAAAAAAAAAAAAAAAAAAAAAAGACTTAACCTAATAAACCACAAGCAACGATCCGATAATGATATCTACGCTATTTTTTTCTTCAAGTTTCTCTAGGATCAATGTTTTCCCCATAACTCTTAATAGCTTAAACATTTATGCATTTTGCTCCGTGTGCTATATACTTCGTTATTTTAAGTGTACCATTATTGTTAACTAATTCACTAATCCCCACTCATTAAATACAGTAATTTGATATATTCATTTTCCTCTAAAAACACAGTAAAAGTGAAAAAAAACATATCACAACATTAAAAAACTATGCCCCACTCATTGTTAACTAACTCACTAATCCCCTTCTAATTGTAAATTAAAAACTGGCAAATTCTAGTACATTTTGGGTTATTTTACGACGCTTTGGGTGAAGTATAAGTTCAAACAAGAGATATTCATTAAACGAGCCAAAATGCGGTTTCTTACACCTTTTTAATGCGGAAAATATTGGTTCATTTTTTTTTAAAACTAGGCCTTGTGTTTGCACTATGCCACAGACACAACTCATTTGATGCATCCACCCACCAGGTATGTTTTATCTTTACTTTTAAAATCTCTTTTCTTTTTCTATATTTCTATTATTTTTCTTTTTTTGGACTTCTAAATTTATATCTTATGGGTTTTGAGGCGCCTCTCAGCCAAAGGCTAGCAGTCTAGCATAGTCTGGGACAGTTAGTGCCTTAAAGTGTCTCGTATTTTTTAAATCTAAGGTTGATGGCAGCCAACAGCATACAGAAGAATCTAAGAAAATCAATGAAAAATATTGATGTTGACTTTTTCATAGTCAACAATAGTTCAAATGAAGATGATAAGTGATAAGCAGTCATTGGTCATTCCCATAAGTTGATAATGGGTATTTTCAAATGATAACTAACAACAAAAGGGACCCCTTTAATAAATATCACAGAATGAAATGAAACAAAGGAAGCTTAAAAATAAATTAGCACAAACAATAGGTGATAAAATGTACAAGTTATCTTGATAACAAGCACCAAGCATCAATAAACTGAATTCTACAACACAAAGCTTTTACTTTAATGGCAACATTTGATACCCCTCTTACTCCAATGGTGTTTATTGCATAGGTCAGAGATGACTTGAGTGAGGATAGAGATGCATGACTAAAGAAAAGTAATCGGCTTTAAAATTTATTGGTAACGCCATAAAGGTAGCATGTGTTGTGGAGAGGTGTTAGTAGGGATCTTAAGTTAATCTGCAATGGGGATTAATTTTAGCAAATGACTTAACCTAATAAACCACAAGCAACGATCCGATAATGGTATCTACGCTATTCTTTTCTTCAAGTTTCTCTAGGATCAATGTTTTCCCCATAACTCTTAACTGCTTAAACATTTATGCATTTTGCTCCGTGTGCTATATACTTCGTTATTTTAAGTGTACCATTATTGTTAACTAATTCACTAATCCCCACTCATTAAATACAGTAATTTGATATATTCATTTTCCTCTCAAAACACAGTAAAAGTGAAAAAAAACATACCACAACATTAAAAAACTATGCCCCACTCATTGTTAACTAACTCACTAATCCCCTTCTAATTGTAAATTAAAAACTGGCAAATTCTAGTACATTTTGGGTTATTTAACGACGCTTTGGGTGAAGTATAAGTTCATATAGAAGAATCTAGAGGGAAATAGGAAACAATGGTCCCAGTCCGAAAACGTGTTCACCAGACTAAAGAAAATTGCATATCATAGAACTACTTAAAAAATCCAAAAGTACTTCTCTAAGTACAAAGATACTAACAGTCAGGAACAACAGAGTAGAAATTCATACCTTTATGACTTCATCCACCCGGGAACGTCCACTTTCTGTACTTATGTCTGGAGCAGTTTGTGGATCTTTTAATTTCATGTGAGCAAGCCAGTTCCAATATTCTGGTTCTTTTGAAAAATCTCTTCTCATATGAACCAATATCTCAGCTTGCATTTCTTTTGAATGTGACAGGTCCATAGCTCCCACTATCTCTAGGAATTTCTTTCTCAGACTAAAACTAGATGGAATAGCATCAATAGCACCTTCATATATTTTCTTGAAAAGCATAAAACCTTGTTCACGGAAAACATCATGCTTCTTACTTGACTCTTCCTTTTGAATATCCAAATTATCATCAGCACTTTTTTTCTCTTCAAGGGACATGTACAAATCATTATTATCATCTTGCCACTGCTTTTCCTCAGCATCTTCACCATCACGAACCAGAGTCCCATTATCTTCCCCTAAAATAACTTTACGTATTTTTAATTTATTAAGCCAAGTAAGTTCCATACGCAGAAATTCAACCCACATATCTTCAGAAGTTGGGCAAGATCTCAATCCCATCTGCATGAGAACATGTGCAGCCTTTGCGTTTAAGTTATGGTCAAATTCCCATGCAGCAGCATAGATCCAAACCGCGGGAACTTTGGGGTGGAATCTAATCACTTTAGCCAAGACCTATAGCACAAAGTGGAGTATGATTCCTTTGACTTCTAAAACTTTCTAAACGTCTCCCTAAGTAGAACAACGTAGGAGTATATACGTCATTTAACTATTATTTATATTTAAAATAAACACGATTCCAATGACCATCTACAAGACTGGGGAAGATGGATTAGTAAAACTCAAAAAGCATCAACGGCCAATTTAATAACCGGCCATAATGATAGTAACGGAAATCAAAATTCAGTGAAATATGAAATTCTGCATGAAAACACCATCTTAATATTCATTGTAAATGTAATAAAACTTCATCCTTAACCAAATGTTTTTCTTCAATTACCATCATCACCCAATACCACCCTAACAACCCGTTTAATTATTTTTAATGAGAATTTAGCCTAAATTTGCTAAGAAAACACTTAATGAGGTTTATGATCATACTTGTCTTTCTCCGATCATACTTTTTCCTTCTCAAAATCTATTTTCATCCATTGTCATTTAAAAGGTGATATTAGATAGTATAGTAATAAGAAATTGAGAAGGATATCTCAAAAAAAAAAAAAAAAAAGAAATTGAGAAGGAAAACACTTGATTGTGGATGGAACTTACATCACCATGAAAATGAAATAATACATCTTATGAAAATTTACACTAAAACTCATTCTTATTAGTTATCACCACCATTTCATGAAAATTTACACTAAAATCACCATGCTAGTTTATACACTATCACTGCATAAGATAACTATTTCTGCCCAATGTACATCAATACAGAATTTGGATAAGAGCACAGAGAAGCAGAAACATAAATTCAAAACAACGGGAACAAAACTAATCCCAATTTGCAAATCAGCATTCTTTCCAATTGTTTAATTAAACAAAAATAATTACCTAGAAAAATTAGAAAAAGAATCTAAAAAATTATTTTATGGAAGTGATAAGAAATTAAAAAAAAAAATTAAAAAGCTAGAAAATTTACCCTTTTCATCCCGCCATTCTTCCTATCTTTCAAGAAATCCAGATACTGAAACCAAAGCTGAAGATCTCCCTTAAAGCGGGCAGTAGCCATGCGATAAAGCTCGATAATCCATCGAACACCGGCAACATCAGAACGCGACTTCTTGATCTTCTTATTGCCTTTATCTTTAAGGTCGCGAGATATAGCTTTCTTCCGTAGAAGACGAAGCCTATCAAGATGTTTCTCATAATCAATATACTCTAAGAAGTCTTGCTTTAAAGGACTTGGTCTCTGCAATCTATACTCAAATTTCCTTCTTTGTTTAACAATTTCACCAATTTCAGCGCGAGTAAAAAGCCCTCTTTTCTCAAGGTCGTCTAGGTCTGAGAGCATTCGCTCTAATCGCAGCTGAACGACGTCCGCCATTGTTGCTTTGCTAAGGTTTAAGGTTTAGGGTTTTTCTCTTGAAATATAGGAGGAAAACTAATGAAAGGAAATCAAGAGGTATTTGGGAAGATAATACACGGTGTTATCACGGCGGTGACCCGGCCTAGGGTTTTTTTTACTACTCCGTCTGTCCGTTTTTATGAATAAAAAATGTATTCACTTGATTTTTTTTTGTCCACTTTAATTTTTTACCTATTTCAACGCAAATTTAAGCTTCGATATCTCATAGTACGCATATTAAATAATTGTAAAAGTTATATTAAAATTTTTTTCATCAAGACGAATCTAACAAGATCCTACATGAATATATTTTATCTTGAATGTATACTTTAAAAATAAAATTTAAATTTCTCTCTTATAAAGTGAAAAAATTTAAAGTGGACAAATAAAAAAAACAAAGGGGAGTAGTAAATTAAATAAAAATTAATCTATTCATGTGTAATCGTTTAATGTTCTCATCATGTATTCATGTTCATTAAATTATGAAAAGTTGAATAATAATGTTGATTAGAAAAAGAATAGTGACCGTAAGTATTATACATAAAATATAGTAAATGAAAATTTATTAAAATAATAATTTAGTAAAAGAAATTGAGATTATAAGGATTATAAAAATATTAAAATAAAGTTAATGAAAAATATATAAAGATAATAAGTATCAAAAAATATTAAAATTAAGGTGTTCAATTTCTAAAGCATAATACGTCCAAAAAATATGATATAGTTAGAAATTAAAATTATTTAGGAAACAACAAAGCAAACCGCTAAGTGCTAATAAATGTCTTGATGTCGGTCACCAGATAACTAGGGCTGTTTAAAAAAATCCAACCCGCTTGACCCGTCGACCGCATCATAAATGATGGGTCAAAGTTTAAAAAAATTTATAAACTACAGGTCGAATTATGGGCCGAAAATAAATCTTAGCGGGTATCCGATAACCCGCTTTTAAAAGAGAAAATTTGTTTTTATGTATATTTTTCCTTTTTATTTTTATTTTTGTAGCCATAATGATTGGGGAATTGATTATAAAAAAAAAAATCAATAAAAACTTTAGAAACTGGTACCGGAAATTCATTGAATTTCAAAATTGTGTTCTTTGAAGTAGAGAACTTTTTACCAAAATAAATAAGATGTTCTGCCAATAGCCCAGTAGTAACACTAGCTTGTGTATGAACATTAATTTTAGTTACTTTTGTTCTTAATTTTAGTGTGACAGCCATTGCTTATATTATAGTAATAAAATTATGCCTAAATTTTGTAATTAAATTCCAAAAACTTTGGTAATTAAATTCTGGCAAATAAAATTGGGTACTCGGTGTTCCGACCCGACTTATTCGAGTACCTGAAATCCGGGTATCCAGATAAATTGGGGGGACATGGGCCAATAAAAAAGGTACCCGACTAACCGGGTACCCGACTTTTCGGGTACCCAAAATGTCGGGTATCCTCTAATGAGCACTCCTACACATATTTGCCAAACTCAACATAGCGATTTCTCAAATGTTACATATCTATAGTCCCAAAAATACTTGGGGCCCTCGTTCGTTATTGTTTATTGTTTTCAATTGTTTTTTTTATTTTATTATTGTGAAAGATCGTTTTTCAAAGAGATGACCTCAAAATAACAAGTCAATATTTTAACATTTTGTATTATTGGGTTATTTAATTCATGTATAAAACGCGTTCTCATACAAGATGTTGTGTTATTTTTAAAAAAATTAAAAAAACAAAATAAAAAACCAAAATAAGTTATTTTCAGACGAAAAAAATATTTAAAAGTCTATAAAAGTCAACTTCAAAAGCAACATTTTAAAGTCAGAGTTGGTTATTAATAGTGCATTATCTCATATTAATACTAGAAGTATTAATCAGACATTGGCAAAGTAATCGGAAATTGAATGAAACCATTTAACAAACCAACCATAAACTTGAATCGGTCAGGGATACATAAAATCGACCATCCACATTCCCAAAAACGACATGTTCAACATGTAATAGGTTCTCTGTTGAATCAAAAACGAATATTCTGCTACAAATATTTTGAGATTGTATACATCCAAACCACCTCGTCTCCCTAGAATAAATCACGTTGCGAAGTTAAAGAAATCTAACCCGCCATTGACACCACGAACTCATTGTAGTAAATCCTAATATACTCTCCATTATCGGCTTTCATCCATGGGATCATTAGCTCCTTGCCCCAATGCATCGGGTTCTATGTTTTTGGCAACGGAGTCTTCGAGTGCTTCCAAGAAAGAAAGAACCGTAAACTTATCTGCATGCACAAGAAGAAAATAAATCGGAATTGATTTCAGAACCAAGCTACTGTCGATAGAACACTGAGAAGACGGTTGCTTACATTTCGTAGGGTCAATACCGAACTGCGCCAAATCTATTTGGCCGGTTTTCAGAACCTACAATCAAGAATTTTGTGATTAAGGCAACTTTTATACATAATACTCGTACATTTAAGGGAAAAGGCGCAACCCTTACAGGAGTGCGTGTAGAAAACAAAAGTGTTCTTACATAAGTGAAAGCGTCTACTTGTTGACGGAAAGGAGGGCATTGTAGTACGTCTATCAAGTCATGAAGTGATTGTTGACCCTGTAACATCGAGGAAATAAAGCAATGCCCACTAAATAAAAAGCAAGTTCGTAAAATCGAAATTAAGTTTACCTCGGGCAAATATGGAGCCAGGCGTTCCTCGATCGGCAAAGCTTCAAGTAAAGGTAGTACCAAGTCAGGCTTCAAAAGATCCCCTAAACCAAAACCTGTTACAGAACAATAACCGGATAAAGTTGACATAAGTATGAACGTATTCCTTATACTAATTTAGCATACTGCACCAAATTCTTTCGGTTTGACACATCAAAACAGTTTTCACTCATTTTGAAGATAGAATGATTGAAGTTTACAACATCAATTACTATCGCCGTATTTTCCTAGTAATCTAAAAAGCATTTCCTATTGAATGAAAACAAAAACAATGCCAAAGCGTCGACCCCACCCAGCCCATGACGTCCACCAATATTATGAAAGAACAATTTTAAAGCATTCAGAAGCAGTGACAACCGACAAGTCCATAAATGTGACATCCTAACTAGTGTTACGTGATTTCCTAACACCCCGTACAATTTGTGGATTGAGAAAAGCAATTTATTGTCAGTTACAGCCAGAGGTGTTCAAAGCAGACTCAACGACCTGATATTCACCCGACCTTGTAATCAAACCCGACTTAAATGAATTTAAAATTATACACAAGACCCGATTTTGAACCGACCGAAACACTTGACCTGAAATCAACCCAATGACCCGAATGAACACCTGTAGTTAGGGGTGATATTTTCCCCACATTGAGTTGCAAATACAAAAAACGAATTAGATAACACTGATCGTAACAACTGCCAGCTCTATGGGCCTAATGAAAACAAAGTGAATGGCTGAGTACCTCCATCAGGATCTTCCAAGTTACTTGCAGGACCTACGATAAGGTAACAGAGGGTGAGTTTGAAAATGCAAGGCTTTTATTTATTAGGTTGTGCGGGGAAGGAGCCAACATAGTAATGCAGCAAACACAGCGTTATCAGAAAGAAATACCTGCAGAGTGAAGATTACTTAATATCCTTTGCAAATCTGCCAATTTTACTGGTCCGGGTGCAGAGGTCACATCACTAGCAACTTCAGCTCCCATGCTAGACCCAATCAAATTACCAGCTCTACAATATCATAAAGAAAAACCTTAGCCTTTTATCTATGTAACATTAAAAATTTCTTAAAGCGGTTTTTCACAAAGGAAAACGTTGAGGTATGCAAAGATACTTCAGTCATATAGAAAAATTATTTTGATACCTAACATGGAAAGAAAAAAAACTATTTTATACGAAGTAGTATTGTAGGCACGATACATTAATCTAAACTAGTGTCACATGATTCGTTAATCTGCTCGTGAATCGTGAATCGGAAAAAGCGAATTATGGTCGGTTTTGGGCTATTCTCAGGCATATTTGAGCGAATCGCGAATTCAAAAAGCGAATTGGATAGCGAATTATGTTACACTAATATGAACCATTTTCTCATGTCTCAAAAATTATAATAAATCATGAGTAGAGTGAAAATATCCAAACTTGGAGTGCTTGAACTGAAAAGTAGAGGCCAAAGCACAACCACCATATGAACTTGAACAGATCAATGTCGCTTGTTTTGGCACCATTGATCTCATTTCACGGTAGCATTGCCAAGGGCAAGACTCTTAAGAAAAAGAAAGTATCAGCGTATGCAACTCAAAATAAATCCTGATTAAATAATGTCAAGTTACTCAAGTAATTACGAATCAAAACATGTTATGAACTGGTCATGCCAAAATTTTCAAATACACAATGAAATCACATGGAAGTAAGCATGAACCCTTCCCCTCTCTTTATCTTTTGGCCTTTTCAGTTCTTTTTAAACCCTTTAATGGGATGGGGGCCGGAAGGTGATATCATCTCTTCACTCCAATGGTAGAAAAAACTTACTTCTAATCAATTATAAAGCACAAATTCCAAATACAATATACTCACAATGTTATCAAATGAATCATATTTACCTAGATGAAATATCGTCTTCAAGATTATCCTCGGCCTGAACAGAGAGAGTTGCTCCAGAATCCTCTTCGGCAACAAATTCTACCAAGCAAAAAAGAAGAAGCTGACTTTAAGCAGCATACTAACCCGATATGGGTTTTTCACACTTAAATCTCAACAAAGATAAAATCCTAATGCTAGTAAAACAATAGGATGGCCTGGGCCAGCAGCAACTGATATCTCAAGATCTAATGTAGGTAATTAATGATATCACAAAGAAGACTTAAATGTAGAAAAGCTAAATAAAACCACAGAGCCACTAATAAAACTAAATGCAGGAAACTAACGACTAATCCCTTATCAACAAACAAGTATTCTTTTGGGAAATAGCTCGAAAGATGTGATAAACTCACTTTCATGTAATCCTGCTAGAGCAGGGATAAAGCTGTTAAACTCTCCACACCCACGACTATTTTATTAATTTTATTGACACTTTGATTTAATCTTGGTATTTCAAATCACGGCAACCAAACAAGGAAGCTAAACCCCTATTAGCCTCAATCAGGTTCTTGTTTGACAAAAGGAAATAGAAGCCGAGTGATGACTCGTGTCAAGAACCATACTAAGCATTCAGAAATTAAACAGCAGAAACAATTACTTATATTCCAATGTGTAGAGATGTTAAGAACTTGGAAAGCTTCCAATAAAAGTCCGCTAGCTTATTCTCCATGCACTAAAGTCTAAAAGTGGCAACACGCCAAACACATCATTATTATTTTTTTCACAATTGCAACACAGTTTTTGGTAGAAAAACCATGCATGTAAAAGATATTACCAATCACCATGTCTTAATGTCTTACTAAGAATATGCATATATTTCAATGCCTCGAAAGGCTTTTGCATTTGCCAACTATAGTCAGCCCCATACAGTTGGGATTTAGGGCTTTGTAATAGTTATATAACCTAGAAAGGTGTAGAGAAAGGCTCAATTCATTAATCGAATTGAACCTCAATAGGGTACAGTTCCCTTCAAAACCGAAGTTGAGATAAGTCTAGCCCAAACTTCTATATAGTTTGCAGTATATTTGTATGATGCAGTTTAGAATTAAATTGTGTTCTGCCGCAGCCAATAAATTTCTGGATCAGTGCCCACTGGTGAGATTTTTGGCTGTTCACCACATAAATGGGCAACTAGTTCCAAAGTCTTATAGGAATTTCTAGTACGTTAGAATGAATCCCAACTCTTAGTTAACTTATAATACTATGAACTGTATTTGCACCCTTCTAAGTGAGGATGAACAATTTGATCTGCTGCTGCTAGTGGCGATAAATACTGATGATGTGGCACTCACAACAGTTACATCGAACAAATTCATTATTAGCTGAGGTGAGATAACCCACCATAGCTAATCAACTCTCACTGCTTGAAATTGTCATTAAAATGGACAATGAACCTAAATGTCATAATATTTAGTGTCCAAATCGTGGAACTTAAATGGGCTTTCGAGTCTTGGATCAATCCATCTCCCACTCAACATGAGAAGATATATTTTGCGCTGGGGTGTATGCCATTAAAATGGACAATCAACCTAAAATGTAAATATATTTAATGGGAATGCTCAAATGACAAAAATTTACTCCTTCCATCCCTTATAACTTGCACCCCAAATTCTATTTAAGGTTGTCCCACTTACTTTGTATCATTTTCTGTTTTTGTCAATAATCCTCTAATTCCCTTCTAATCTCATTCAGAAATTCATTCTCTCTTTTAATCTCATCCAATTATTTCTTCCACCTAATTGTTATTAGTCTTATTCACCAATTACAAATTAATATACTTACATATTTATCAAGAGGTGTAAACTATAAAGGACACAAGGAGTACTTGAAAAAGTCAAAGCAATTATTCAAATCATAATTATGTTCTTAGTTATAAAAAGTGCGAGGTACACCATGTGGAGCCTAAGCGCAAAAACAAGAAAACATGAACTGTAGTTGAGGCACATTTTTTACTAATAGCATATAAAACAATTTTAAAGCATATTTAGTACTTTAAACAGCATGAGATTCATGTTATTGTTGCATGAAAGGTCTAAAATATTCACTTTTATTGCGCTAAGGCATAGTGTCAAATGGCACAAGAAGGTATGTAAACCCACTTCTAAGAATTTTTGTCAAATTAAAGAAGAAATAAAGAGGAAATCTAGAAGAAAACAAAAGCAAAAAGAGCTTACCTTAAATCTAGAAAGAAAAATTAAAAGAGAAGAAACATAAGAAAAAGGCAAAAAGATCAAAAAAGCCAAAAAAAAAAGGATCTAGAAGAAAAGAAAACAAGATATCTACAAGAAAAATGACAATATAAGGGGAAAAAAGAAAAAAGTACCCTACTAGTGGAGGCACCAAGAGTGCAGCCAACTTACTTTTACGACTCAAGCAAATCCTTATTTTTCTCTTTTTATCTATGTTCGAAAAAAAGACAAAATCACTTTTCCTTTTCTTGTTATTTCTACAATAAGAGATGACACTTTTTGTCTATTTTTCTTACAATGAAAAATTTTATTACTTGAAGAAAAGAAGCTGCAAGCGTTGGGATAGACAACAATATTACATAAGAAATTTACATTATGATGCTCAATTCATTCTAATATAAAAAAGGTTTGGGTTTAGATTATGGGAAAATTGATTATTAAAATCCCAACTTTTGCTGTTTTAATTCAAAAAATTCCAACATTGAGATATTATTTGAAAATCCTAACTTTGGAGGCATTTTATTTTAAAAAAAATCAACTTTGAAATAGAAGTATTATTAAAAAAAACCTAACTTTTAAAATAATTTTAAAAGAAAATATATGTGTACAAATGAAATGATGTCATGTATTTGTTTTTGCCTCTTAATAGTGGTCTTCAATCGATAATATGTTTTAAAATAAGATACCCATAAAGTTGAAAATTTTAAAATAAAAATTAAAAGTTGAAATTTTATAATTGAAGCACCTAAATTGAGAGTTTTAAAGCTAATATTCCTTAGATTTTTCACTCAATCGAAAAAGAATCGACGGTTAGGTAAAGGTTAAAAATTTTAATTTGAAAAATAATTCTTTCAATCCTAATTCCTAATTGAATGCAGCAACAATGCTTTTTATACTATATTTCACAATGCGTCAGTTATTTTGATATGTTAATTCCATGCTCATCTGATCTTATTATGTGGGGTTGATAAGTGAAAAAAATTATGAAAATCTGACTTTAAAAGCGGAGGAAGTTGAGTAATCTTTCTTTATGAATGCAACTTAGACTACTGTAAAGAACTCTAGGTTTATACTGTTGTGTAGATCTATTTGAATAAGACTGTGTTTAGTGTTTACTAATTTGATATGATGAAAATCTGGCTGTTTATTTTCTTCAATGTGTATAGTTCAAGAATATTTTTAAACTCAATCTAACATCGTCCACTAACATTTATTTAATGGGTTTTTGTCAGTTAATAAACCAAAAATGGAACTCCAATTGAATGCGCTTTGTGGGAAGATGATGAAGATAAATGTTGAAAAAAAATGTTGCATCTTGTTTAAGCCGAAGTCCAAGCCCTATTCCCGGTCAATCCAAATAAATTCAACTCCAAAGGTTGCTCCTATTTACTTTGTGACTGGTGAATTGTGTATGGGTTAACTAAGAATTTGGTTTTATATAGTAAGGATTACCAAATAAACAATTAGTTCTATATTTTGATTTGTTAGTTAACTTTAGACAATGAAGTATGAACAACTGAGTCTGATTTTCTAGTTTGAGTTAGAGACTTTTGCATAAGTATGAGCTCTTCATAATTCATTTTATAGTTGGGTTGACCCAAATAAATGGATCCAACAACTCCAATCTAAGCGGAAAAAAATAAGGCTAAACAACTTCAAATCAAACTTGATACAAGTTTAGAGTTATAATTTTCAACCTGATCAACTAAACAAGGCATGTTCTAGTCAAGGAACTTATGACACGTTTACATATGACCCAACATGAACTCAACCCAACCTAATGTGCTTGACAACCCTAAATATGTGTGCGTAGACTGAAAAATATGCAAACGACCCAACAAGAAAAAAATGTTATATAAAAAGGAAACACAATTATTGCTACATATCGGAAAAGAATTGATAGTAAGTGGTACCTAACGGCTGATTTAGGTGATAGTTTACTGAGCGACATAACTGTTGATCATCCTGTGCTTTTGGCTCCTGGAAAAACTTCAATCAAAACCAGTTGTATATCAAAAAAAGTTGAAATTGCATATTCTACCTAAGTCAACTTACTTGCATCCAGAAAAAAAACTTTCTATCATCTGTATTGAACTTTAATATGTAGACCCTCCCAGATGCTTGCTCAACCTGCATGTTGAGGATATGGCATGAGATTGCAACCAGAGAACAAAAATTTAAAACAGTCGAATTCCATAACAAAACAAAACATACCTTCTCAAAAATTGCCTCATCTGGAAAAACAATTTGGTCCTGGGCTGAATTAAGGAGCAACAAACACATAACAGCAATGACAAGGAACAAGAGAAAAAGCGCATAAAAAATATGTACAATTGTACAAACGCCCGATGCAACTAAAAAATAAAACTACGGGACATAAGAACAGCATGAAAATAAACACTGGCATATATAAACCATGAATATCTATCAGCCACATTTAAAACTTATTCATGTGTACAAACACGTCATAGTACATAGTAAACAATTGCAAAATTCATGAATTTTCTCCATTGTATGGATCCTAAAAAAACAAGGATCATATACAAAATGGATATGTAATTGTAATACCAAAGTAAAATAGATTGATAGCAACACAAGCATTTGAGAGGCTTGCACTCTCTCGAGACATGAGCAAAAAACTCACCTTAAGAATCTAATTCAATTTTCTGATTTTTCTCCACTTCCACATTCTATATTTATACTAATTTCTCTAACTAACTACTCATAAAAGAATACCCATAATACCCTTATATCCAATGTATCACACATTAATATTAACATCTTCCACTAATTACCAAATAACGTTCTAAATATATCATATGGATCAAAAATTGGGAAAATGATAACTCTCATTCTAACTTTTAAGACCATATCCATCAACAATCAATGCCTAACTAACTAATATTTATATGACGTGCGATTTTTGAGAGCAGATATAGGATGAGACAAAAGATGACCTCTCTTCCTTTCTCCTTATAATAGTATACTTCCCCCCTATTTTCTCCTTGCAAAACTTCCCTTGTTGTCTTGCCATTTTCTATAACTCCCAATGCATCACGTGGACCTTTATTTAATCTTTATTCTTTGTCTCCCCCATGTTGTAAGTAAAAAAGCATAAAGGTATCCTCTCATAATACAAAAAAAAGGGAGACAAAGCATCAATAACCAAAGCATGACCTCCAATCCCTAAGGTAAGGATGTCAATTACTAATTTGCAAAGACAAGTAAAAATGCTCAAGCATTATGCCATGGCACAATGCTTTCAATACAAAGGTCTCGCTAATGTTTACTTTTCCTTGCATTTCTGGTCAGTCAATTCCACAATTCTTCAAAACCATATTTTAATCAACAATACCAATCAGTCGAATCAATCAATAAAGTTCACCAATAAAATCCTAAAGCTTAGCAATCTAGTATGATTAAAAACAGCGATGACAAGTTGACACTTCTCATAAGTTCAAGGGAATGCAGTTTACCAGCCATGTTAAAATCGGGAAACAGTATAAAACATGTGATAAACAAAATATAACGAAAGGAATAAGGATACATCTTCAATCACATTTTGTACTCGATCAAGCCACTGAAAATGGACCAAGCCCTCCTCGCCCTAATTAAACAAGGGTACATTAGATATCATGTGGCAGTACCATTGAACATTTCAAAATCGTAAGAAAGATACCTACAAATTTTTAGCTACATAAAAGTATAAATTAAATATCAGATTTGATAATTTAACATACCCGTGCTATCCTTACTAGGCCTTTACGGGTGTCTGGGGTGACTCGTTTCCCCTCAAAAGACATTTTACCAGCACGGAACTCCAGCATGACTTCCTGTTCAATCAATATTGTAATAATTATTAAAACAATTTCAATAGAAAGCAGGTGTCTATTTGCAATGAGTCATATGCTTCTCAAAGTCACTATAAAACTATTGAGAACTTGAATAGTAAGCCCACTAAAATGAAAATTAAACATAGGCTTCAAAGAACAAAAAATCCTTCAATTATTTCTTACATGTCAAAGAAGCAAGCACATTAATATTCCAAATATCTAAACAAAGCCCAATCAAATTAAACATAGGCTTCAAAGAAACAAAAAATCCTGAACAATCTAAATGTTTCAATAATGTCCAATGTTTAAACTTGATATTTCTATATTATCAAATTTTGCAATTCCTTCAACACTTCAATTTAACATCACATTGCCTCACTAGAATAGCTTTTGTCAAGATATTATCCGCATCACCGTAGCACAACCATATTTTAATGATTTTTCAGCTTATGATTACCGAAATATAGTCCCAAAACCACTAGCATTGACCGCAAAAGCCATCTCACGACTGTGACGGCTGTGGAAGATGTACACCACAGCCACCAAATGTTTTGGAGCCTAAATTCAAATATGTATATATTTTTTATTGTATCAATACTTACTACTTACTACTTACTAGTACATGTCACAGTGGTAAATCATCTTTTGATGTTTATTGTTCAAATATATTCCAAACTTCATTGTTATACACCTTTCAAAAGCATTAATTTCTATTAGTAAAAATTAACAATATTTCATTGCTGCAAACTTTTCAAGTCGGTTTCCTTTTTAAAGCTATATAGTGATTTCATTTGTTATACCAAAAAATATTTTGTGCGTCCAATTTAATTTTGAAACTCGAAGTACATACACTACACTAAATGATGTATTTTATTCCACCCTAAAATAACTACAATTTGTTTGAATTGTTCCAATTTAATCATTTACATTTATTATGAACACTTTTTACCATTACAACCTCAAAAGCTATCAAGATTTAGTTCATCCAACCCTACCTTATTATATTCACATTATTGATTTCACTAAAAATTATAATTTAGCACAAAGAAGTAAGTCCAAATCCTTATGTGCTATCCAAATTTAGATAGAAAGAATAGTATTTTATAGTTCAAACATTTAAAAGAATAAAGCTTTATGCATTACACTTATTATGTTTTATACTTTTGCATAGATATATTTAGTGTTTTTTCCTATTGGATAATAATCCATGGTTGTTGGCATAAGTTTTATAATTAGCAAAGGCCTCCAAAATCTTTGAGACGGCCCTGATTACCCTTAGATTGCTAACTTCAATCATATCAAACAACCATTCACACGATTTACTTTCATCAATAATAATACCCACAAATCAAAAATACCTTCCCCAACAAAAACCCTAAAAATCAAAAAATAAGCAAATTTGACAAAAAAAAAATCAAAAAATTTAAAATATTACAGCATAAAAACCCCAAATAAAATCAAAAAAACCTGGGCAGATTGAGGAGCCTGCTCTGAAGATGCCATATCTCTTGAAAAAAGATCCCTTTCTGAAAAAACAAAATCATGGGTATTAAAAACGATTGCGCAAAATGAAAAACCCAAAAAATAAAAACATATAAATTGACTTCTAATGCTAATTAATTTCTGAAATTTATTCAATTGGAGGTAATTCATTATGAATTGTGAATCAAATAAGATGAAGCAAAGACAGATGAAAGGGGAAAAGTAATAACCAGGAAGAAAAGGATTGAACTTTGAAGAGAAGAGAAGGCAAGTAAATTCTGTTGCCGCCGAATTCACAATTTTTTGCAGTCTCTTCGCTGTTCACTCAACTCCCACCTTTTTCTCTCTTTCTCCGTTTTATTCTAGAAGATTTCGCTTGAGAGATCCGTTTGCAACATGTAAGTCGTAGTAGAGATATAAAAACATAGAAGTAATACTTTTTCCAAGCTACACCTTTCTATACTTGCTTCCTAGGGCTATTCAAGATAAATCTGATGATTCGATATTTATGCGATTTTGAAATCGAATCTAATTTCAAAATAAATTTTAAATTACATAATAATCAATGTGAATACAAGATTCGATTTTAAACCTACCCAAAATACCTAACTTGAAATCGACCTCATAACTCGAATGAGTTATTTTACTTGCTACATTTTTTACATTTAAGTGTTTTAAAATTTGATACTTCATATATTATTATTTATGTAAAAAATGACTATTCAAATATCTATTTTGCCTTTATTTTTTTCTTCCTTACATTTCATTAACTTTTACACCAATTAATCCATTTATTTTTTTAGTGTTACTACTATAAATTTATAATGATCTTTATATTATAAGAGACTCATTTCTTAAATTTTGTGTAAATCACTTGTGCAGCAAGTAAAACGGAATGTGTGAAGTAACTTTTCAAATGTCACCACTTTTTTTATGGTGTAGTTAGTATCTTCAATTTTATTTTTCATGTTTGTCGTTTTGCTCTTTGAAAAATCTCCCAACTCACTTTCTTTGTCAAAATCTCACTAAAATTTTAATTTATCCAACTTTACTAACTTGTCAAGATAATAATCATGAAATGAAATCAAAAGGTTAAAACAAGCTATGGAACAAAGTAATTTCAACTTCGTTTCATTGAAACGATTGTTCAGGTCTTGAAGTAACATGTCTATAACATGCAGGAACAACTCAACATATGGTGTAAGGTTGTAATTTGAAGAGTCTTGCAATTTTATTTCCCAATAATAAAAAATATCATCCTGATATCCTTCAAAAGGGAATCCCACCCCTTCATCTCTTAATTTTTGTAAGTCTTCTTAAAAAAATTTGACAAGTTTAACAATATTCTCAATATATTGATTCTTTATTTGCAATGTTACACTTGTCACATTTATAATATTTAACATCGATTTAAGGAAAAAATAATATCAAAAGTCTATAAAGTTCTTGACAAAATTAATGATTATTCTTTTTGTTCTATTTATCAATCATCTTGTACATGAAAATCAAACACGTCAATCACATCATCAAACATAATGGTCAAATTCACAAGAAAATGAGATCCTCATCTCGTGTCACAACTGTGAAAAGTATTTTCTTAATTTAAACCCTTACCGCTATTAATCACTCTCATTTTCAACCATTTCAAAACTTTTTTTGCTTTTTTTTTGCTTTCATCATAACTTGATACTGTAACATTTGAGAAATAATTATTTAAGACGAGTGAGTTTAAGGGAATTATTAGTGCAAAAATAACCTTAAATACACATGACATGAAACATTCTCAATTTAATTTTCTTCCTCTTTTCCTTTTCTTTTATTTTGATTAAAATACCCAAAATTTCCTTCTCTCTCACGACATTGAACCCAAGCATCAACCTAATCACAGCCCTCATTCTTGAAGCTCTCCTTCGAACCTCAACGATGGCGCCACTTCTCTGATTCCTCCTTGATTCTCTTTTCCTTCCCTTGATATTTAAAAGGTAATCTAATCATTTTTCACCCTCTTCGATTCCTATAGGCTGCGACACACAACTCGCACTTCTTCCTCCAGAAATTTCAAAATTTAGAGCATAAACCCTTTCTTCTTCGCACATCAGGGAAAAGCAAGCCTTAATCATCTTTTACATTTGGTTTTTGCAAGAGACACCGCAAAATCTTCCTTGCTTGCCTTCGTTTCATAGAATGAATCAATGGATTCCCTTTTTATTGATGGCGTAAAATTAAGGTTTGAATCCTCTTAATTCTTATGAGTTATTGTTTTGATTCGTTCTCCTCCTTATTCGTTCTGATTTCTTTTTCTTCTTTTCAAGAATCAAGCCATGGCCGTCTAAATGATCTGATAACTCGTGAAACAAATTGGTGGTGATTCTTCTTTCCCCGCCTTCTCTAATTTGGGTGCTGCTGTCAAGTAAGAGCTCAACACAGTCCCGACCTCGACACTTCTTTGATGATTAATTGAGGTAATAGCTTAGGTAGTCAACCCTACATAATGACCTAGATTTCTTTATACATATATTCCTTACTTTCTTTAGTATGTTATTCATTTGCTTATTTTTCCAAGAATTTCGATCAAAGGGCAAGTATTAAGCCAAGATTTGTATGATGCTGGTTTTAGTTATATTTGGCCAAATTAAGTTTTCTTTTTTTTTAGCAAGTAATTTTATTGGAATATTGGATGCTTGTGGTTTGAATGGTTACTTTTATGTTTGATGACCTTATATAGAGTAATAATGGATGTTGAATTGAGTTGGTGGATCTTGATGATTAGTATAAAAAGTATGAACTTAGAAATTAAGAAATTGGTGAAAAGTGGTTATTATTTTTTAGGATTATGGATGATTTAAAGGTCTTGTATGAATTAGGAGGTACCTTGGAAAACCATTGATTGTTGGATAGAATACTTGTTGTATATGTTGATTAGATGGTTTGATATTCTTGATGAGATTAGTAGATTCTTTCGGATATTCTTGATTTTGGGTTTAAATATACATATTGTGTTTAATTGGTAATACTTATGAAGTGAAATGTAATATTAATACAATGAAGAAATTTATAGAAGTATATTGAAATTTTTACAAACAAATATGATATACTCCAATAAAATAAATAAAGTTGTGCATCATAATTCATATGTGTAATATCTAGTTTACTTCTAATTTGGCAATGAAAATACTAGAGGATCCACAACCACAAAGATGAGAAAGTGTTTTGCAATTTGACTTATTTTTTATTTTAATCCGTATCAATAAAATTATTTCAATTTTACTTTTGAATATTAGGTCACGACTTTTGCTCTTTATATCTCATATCTTATTCTTTTAATATTTTATACTTTAACCTATTATACTCAACTAGTACTGAAACTCATATAATGCACAAATTTATGAGTATGAAATATATAAAAGTATAACTTAAAAAAATAATGATAGTATATATATTATTGTGACTAAATTTATCGAATACATGATTTTTTAAACGCAAAAATCAAATACAAATCTTTTTAGAATTATTTATCGAATTTACTTTATCATTCAATTAAATATATCAAATACATTATATAAATATGTTACCAAATTTAGCTCCAATTAAAAAAATAAAATAAAATTAGGTAAATATTTCCATGTAATCAATTATCTATTTAATCTATCTATAATCTATAATGTATAAATCTATAATAAATAATAAAATTTACTAATGAAGAAACAGGACTGACATGTGTCAAACTCTCAACGAAAATTTTTCCGCTCATTTTTATATTGACATGACAGGTGAATTTGTAGTGAAAATCATTTCCTAATATAGTAAAATTTAATGTGCATAAGAAGATTTGGTAAACAATATTATTTCTAAAGTCTTTATATAGCAAAATGAAACATGACTAAATTGTAAACTAGTATTATTTTCCAATACTATTTCCAATATTATTTCCAAAATAAAAGAGAATAATGTCTTGATATAGCAAATTATTTTTCAAGATTAATTACCAACTGTAGAATAATTATATCTTCATAATTATACTGACATGCGAATTCATGTCATTGTTACTTATCTACTATATATTCCTATTTGATTAAAAAATAAATTTAATTTAATAAATGGGTAATTTCACCTAAAATAATTTTTTTAAAAAATAATTACCCAAATAGTAATATTTATTCAAGATCTTTAAAATGAGATCAAGTTTGTAATATTTTTGACTCTTTCTAAAAAATTCAAAAAATTATTTAATTATTCAAAAAAATTAAGCTTTATTATAAAAAAAATATTAAGTTATTAAAAACCTTAAAGTAAATTTATTCATAAAAATATGGTTATGAAACAAATAAATATAAGATATCACTTGACTATATTTTAGCTAAATTTATATTCTTTTATAAAAACCACTAATGAAGAAACAAAATTGCCACGTGTCAGACTCTCAGCGAAAATTTATCCACTCATATTTATGTTGATGTTGCAAGTGAATTTCCAGTGAAAATCATTTCCTAATATAGTTCAATTAAATGTGCACGAGAAGATTTGATTAGCAGTATTATTTCCAAAGTATTTTACCTTGGTAAAAAAGAATAATTTCTTGATATAGCAAAATGAAACACGATTAAAATCGTAAACCGGTATTATTTTCTAATATTATTTCCAAAATAAAAGAGAATATTATCTTGATATAGCAAATTTTTTTCAAGATTATTTACCAATTATAGAATAATTATATCTTCATAATTATAATGACATGCAAATTCATGTCATTGTTACTTATTTACTTTATATTCCTATTTGCTAAAAAAATGAGTTTTATTCAATAAATGGGTAATTTTACCTATATATATATATATTATATATATATATATATATATATATATATATATATATATATATATATATATATATATATATATATATATATATAATCTTTAAATACTAACAAATAACCTTTTATATAATCTTTAAAGTAAACAATCATTAAAACAAATATTATACAAGTATAAAATCAAATCAAAAACTTTTTTTTCCAATCTCTGTGCATAACACGGATATCTATCTAGTCATTCACTAAAATAATTCTATTTGTTAAGGCTCATTAAGAATGACATTTATCATTTTCTAGCATTTCTATTAATATGTATGATATATATGATATGATATTATAATATGATTTTTATTAAAAGAAATATATATGATAATATGGTTTCATAATATAATTGACAAATACAAATGAATTAGGAGTAGTTCTCTAAATTCAAAAACATGAAAGAGCGCCAAAATGACCAATAAATTTTTTTTACTTTCCACGAATTTCCATTTATTTCTCATGTGTGTCCTCCCCTTCTTCAACATCTTTCTGACTCTTACTCTCAGATTCCCTATTTTTTTCGTTTTCTTTTAACCTTTTAACTATTTCACCACTTTTCACAAAATATTTTTGAGTTCGATTCTCGTCTTTTTTATAGTAAGATAAATGTTAAATTAGGCTTGACTTATTGTGAGTGCCAGCATATTAACAGGAGGACGCACATGCACATACTTCATAAGCCAAGGAGATATATACCATCCCAAAACCATATGACAATGGGAAGAAGGTTTCTAATAGCTTATAAAGCGTGCACACCATTTTCAATTTATCGATGTGAGATAACTTATCCCAACAATAAAACTACTCACTAATGCAAAAAATTAAGTGTTTTATAAAAAAAACTTAAAAAATATATACATCAAACGAAAAAGTAAACATAAATGTGTAATTTTTTGGTTCCCTTCTCAGATATGACTATAATTTCTATTGAATATGACGATGATTTTATACATTTGTTAAAAAAACTAATAATATAATCTATTAGCATAAAAATTTTTTATTTTAAGATAATCTGAACATCACATATAAATTATAATATATCTGACAACAATATTAAAAAAATAAATCGGTAAATGAAAATTAAAGAGTGGATAGTACACTGTATTTACCAACTGTTGTTTTTTCAGTGTAAGAGACTAAATCATTATTAATTTAACGTTATAGAAGTATATAATAATATCAATATCAATATTTGAATTCTTCACAATTCAAATATTCAAACTAACACATTCCAACGTTTTCTTAATTGTTTTTCTCTATTCAACCTCTACACGAGCTTCGAGCTCGTCAACTATGGAGATTATCACACCATTGTTACAATCAATGCATGTAAGTCTCTTTTTTTCTGTTCTGGCTTTGCTTCCATTTTCGGATGGTTTCTTTTCCTTATATTCACGCTGTTTAACACAGAAATTTCACTCTATATTGTGCTTAGTTTGTGGACATTTGGTTTAAAATTTATATATTCAATGATTGAACAATTTTTTGTGTAAGAAAATTTCTTCTGTGGATTATATTTTATTTTTCTAGGTTCAGCATTTAGAGTTTGAAATTAGTAGGTTTTTTTTTTGCATTTTTCATATTCGGTACTGCTCCGATCAATTCACAATATACCTACTTATAACTTTGTAATAACATCTAGCTAGCTTGGTATAGTTTGAATGATGCATCAAACCTAGAAATAGTCCAGCCTAGCTCTTGCTCGACGAATGAAAATGGGGGATATGCTCGACAAATTTCTTTATTTTGGACTTGTGTTGGTTTAATCGGCTAGTGAGTGTTTCAATTTGAATCTGTATTGTAATGATAGATTTTGGGATGAGCAATTATAACATATTCATTACTATATGAGCTTCAATCAATTGCAATGTTAAGCATGTTTGATTGTAGGTGAAGGACATTAGTTGATGGGAGTGAAGCAACGTTTTGGGAGCTACATTTATTCGTAGATTGTGATTCAGTATTTTAATAGTTTTGATTTTTTGCAGTTCAAAATATGGTTATTGTGGGAGCTACAGTTTTTCATTGATTTGTAATTGGATGGTGCTTGGAGGATGGAGGTGCATTTTTTCCTCTAAAATATGGTTTGATTTCAAGTCTCTAGACTCGGAAATATTGAGGTTTGTGAAAGAAATCGAAAAGAAATGAAGAGAAGAACTGAACAGAAAATGAAAGGTACGAGAAAGGTGGTTAATCCACAGCAAATTGTGTATGAACTCAAGCGTCGAGTAGTTTTTGCTATAAATAAGATTGCAGACCGTGATACTTACCAAATTGGAGTTCAGGAGCTTGAAAAAATAGCTGAATGTTTAAGCCCTGATGAAATTGTCCCATTTTTGTCTTGCATATTGGATTCTGATTCGGAGCAGAAAAGTGCAGTTCGCAAGGAGTGTGTGAGGATGATGGGTGTATTAGTGAAAATGCAAGGGGATCTTGTAGGGCCGCACTTGGCAAAGATGGTTACTTCAATATCAAAACGACTCAAAGATCAAGACACTGTTGTCAGGGTTGCTTGTGTGGAGACAATGGGTGTTTTTGCATCAGAATTTGGAAACAATTCAGTAGACAGTGATGATATATTTGTCTTGTTAGTGAGACCCTTTTTTGAGGCCTTAGGTGATCAGAATAAGCAGATTCAGGCAGGTGCTGCAATGTGCCTTGCAAGAGTGATTGACAACATGAATGATCCTCCTATTTCAATCTTGCAAAAGATGTTGGCTCGCACCATGAAGTTGCTCAAGAATCCACATTACAAGGCTAAACCTTCAATGATTGAATTGAACAAAAGTCTCATTCAGGTTCATTTTTGTTCCTAGTTATACATACTATTTCATCATATTTTTTTGCCTTTTAGTGTGTTTTACCATGCTCTTTATCACCATGCATGCCTTTCTTGGGGGGATGTATGTGTGCCAAAGATGTGAATATTTGGCAGTCAAAAGCTTACAGCATACCTTTTTTTTTTCTGTGTAAAACTTCATGTTTCATCAATTTTGTTCATTGGTATTGTTCATGTGAACATTCTCTTGGTATTGTAGAGTGTGATTTTCGTAGATGTCTCTATATCAGTAGCCACAAGAAGTTAGCCGAAAATCCTTTTATATCTTAAAGAAGAACTGCACGTTATTGAAATTCGTCAGTAGAATTTTATTGCCATTCACTATCCTCTTGTGAGTTGTGACTACATTACAATTATGTTCTACTTCTCTAGGCGGGAGGTGCTCTGTCACATAGTGCTTTATCTACTGCCATTTGTAGCATCCAAGAAGCTCTTAAAGATAATGACTGGACAACTCGTAAAGCTGCGTCATTAGCATTGGGAGAGATAGCTTCAAGTGGGGGCCCCTTCTTGGCACCTTTTATGGCTTCCTGCATTCAAGCACTTGAGTCATGCCGCTTTGATAAGGTTGATGCTAATATCCTTTCTCATATAATAATCATAAATCAGAAAAAATTGTTGTTAACATGTCTTTCTTTTGAAATGCAGGTGAAACCTGTCCGAGAAACAATATTGCAGGCTCTTCATTGCTGGAGAAGTATTGAAAGGAAGAATGTGCCTGAACCTTCAGATATGGTGTCTGCTATTAAAGGTTTGGATGTTAAGGCTGTATCTTGTAGAATAATGGATGTGCCTTTGAATTTTTGGGTTAATGAACTAACTTGATCGCATTCATTCTTGTGCTTTATTTTTGATTTAATGGTCTTCCTCTAGTAAAATAAGAAAAAATATTTATATTAATTTTTTAAGCTTGAGGGCATTGTCCTAAGGGCTTAGATAAAGAAGATAGTTTTTGAGTGAAGAACTAATTGTTCCCTCAATGTTGGACAGAAAATTATGGTTCGTGGTGGAGTTTATCTATAACATACTAATATTGCTTTTTATTCTATAAATCTTTGTTTCTTTCTCAATTTAAACTATTTGTTCCCTGTTTGATGCTTTATTTCTTTTTATGTTTTTCTTATAATACTTTTTTTTTTGTGCCCATTGAGATTTTCAAACTTGATATACCATGGTTGAATGAGCATATCAAATGTATTTCCCTCGAAAAATTGCTTTTAGGAGTCTGTCTGTGATAATAGAGAAATATGGATAATTTACAAAAGGATAGTTTAGCAGAATAGGATGCTGCAAGGGAGTTAAGGCTTACTTAATACTTTTGAATTTACTGTACATGATCTAGATCTAGATTTACTTTCAAACCTATCAATCACCAACTCACTACTCTTCTATTCTCGTGGGGTCACTTTATACTTGCTTCATGAAGTATAAGTTAAAAAGGTAAGGAAAAGATGCTTAATAAAAGGATATCCCTGCATAGCAGAGAATGAATCGACGGAAAGAGCAAAAAATTGTGAAACCATGCTAAGGATTACGGAGCTGAAAAATTTACTCCTACAACGCTGACCTATATTTTTTTACATTAGGAGCCAAAACACAAGTTTACAGACCTACAAATTAGAGGGTACATTGCCAATTTTTTTTCTTTAGCCACATGGATTGAACTTTCCACTTGTTTACAGCAAGTGCACCTTATAATGAACATATTTAAAACCTAATCACCCTGTTAGGTGGAAAAAAGCTAATGTGAATTTGCCTTTGTGACTCGAAAAATCTGGCCATAACCTTACTACTTTTTTACATCCTCTAGTTTTCTGAAATATTGCTGATGTGCTTCAAAGTGATTCACATGGCAGCAGCCAACACTTGTCTTTGGCCAAGCGTAATGTCCATCCTAGTGTGAAGTTGTCTGATCATAGTATGCTCCCTCAAACACAAAACCAGTGATGCCTTATTGCGTTGTGCAAGTTAGGACCTTAATATAGGGACATTAATATTGGTCATCGTGCCCTTATGTTCGACTCATATCCTTTGATCACTTTTCCTTTGGCCTTCTTTGTTTGCACCAAACGGTTGTTTAGTTGGTCCTCTGCAAAAGAATCTCTACCTGTCATATTATGTTCCATCTGAGGCCTGGGGGTTATGATCTCTGCCTTATGTGATGAATTAGGTTTGGTCGCTTGTGGCAATGTACTAATTACTGAAGAGAAATTTGCAAATGGTCCGCTTCACTGGTCTGTTATTTCTATGTTTACTTTTTTGTAATGTACTTGCTGGTGCATGACTGACTGAACGTGTAGTTCAGTTCCATATCATTCACCAGGACTTATGCACTTCTGCTACTGTTCATATGCACTAGTATGGTTCATACCAAGCACAATCTAAGGCATAATTTAACATTTTGCAGATAGTTTAAGTGGAGATGACTATGGGGATATAGTTTCTGCTGGTAGCTCTGTGTGGAAAGATATTGCCCATAAAGAATCGAAGACCAATGTTGTCAGGAACGGAGCTACAGTATCAACAAGAAACAGAAGTCCTAATTTTGCCGAGAGATCAGGCAAGTCTAATGATTGTGAGTGGCATATAGATGTTGCTGTTGCAAAAAAGTGCCCTGCTATTCCACGATATCTTCACAATGATGAATCTGAGAGTAGCTCAGCTTGCAAGATACAAGAAACAATAACGGCTGATGTCATAAGTATTCAAAATAGGGGAAATGATTATGATACAAGTGACGATAAGCAAGAGTATTCATCCGCTTCTAACTATGTCTCAGATAATTATGCTAACAAGATTATGTCAGCTTTTCATTACAATTCTGGTAGAGGTGATATCATGAAGTCAACAAGAACAGATAAAATGTTTGCAGTGGGAAACAATGATAATGAAACTGGAAAAAAGTCATACAAGTCAAAGTTAGAAGATCGTAGAAGTCTTGATTCTACTATAACTGAAGTTGAAGAGTGCCATTCTGTGCATTGTTCCCAGACAGAAAATGAGATTAGTTCAATCCAAAAACAGCTTTTGGAAATAGAAAAGAAGCAGTCAAGATTGATGGATCTCTTTCAGGTAATTGTTAGATGTACTATTTATCTACATCTTTAAGCTTCTCTTCCCTCATTCGCTCCTCCCCTTGTTCCCCTCTTACAAAGGTGGTTAAAGTACGTTCTTTGTTCTGCCATTGTCCCGAATTAGAAGTGTATATAAGTGTTTATCATGTTGTAGGATTGAAAATGGACTTTTGACTTCTGCAACAACTCTGAGCCCTAGGCCCCCTAAAAGCAAACATCTGATAAAAGTCTTTATGATAAGGACAGTAGACGTTGAAAAGAAAAGTGGAACTCTTATTGATCATCCTCCAACTCAGTAATCTACAAAAATTGTTGCATCTCTGCAATGCAGAAAAAAGTTTGTGTTTTCCCCTTTCGACCGAATTCTGACTCGGGTGTGATTTACACATTAAGTATTGAACTCAATCTTTATTTTATCCATTCCTATTTCCTACCAACATGACCAAAATTTTAGAACATCTAGTCATGGTTATTTTCTGTTGTGTATTCTTTCAAGTATTAAGCATGCATTTCAAACTGCTTTGTTTTCTAATAGGGATTCTCAATGAGCACCATGGAAACGTTGTCTGTAATTCAGTCGAAGGTTTCCAATCTTGAGCAAGCTGTTGACAAATTAGCACACGACGTTGTTCATATAGGAAAATGTAATGATCATACAAGTATTAGATACACTGAAAATTGCCGGAGTGCTGCTTCTCCTGGAATTTCCAACACTTCTACTCCTAGGCCATCAATAGACATGCAGGACAGAAATTCTTCTGCACGGTCTTCAAGGAACAAGGATGCTTCGGAGGGAAAAGAAGTAGTGATCAGAAATAAGAGCAATTCTATTAGCCCATATCTGGACTCTCGGAGACGACCATTGTCAATGGTAAACAGGAATTTTATAGGAAATGGACCTAAAAAAAGTACAGGGCATGATGCGCAGAACATGAACTACTGTCAACGTAGACAAACTGATTGGGTCGATTCTTCAACTTCCCAAGGTCATACTCAGCAGAAAGGAAAAGTGAATGAAAATGGCATTTGGAAACATGTCAAGGATCTTTTGTGCGATAGTGACCTTGATTCTGCCTATAGAGAAGCCCTATATTCAGGCGATCAGCTACTTCTTATTAAGCTCATTGACGGAACTGGACCCGTGCTAGATAGTTTATCGAATGAAACTATCAGCAATCTATTTACCGCTTTAGCATCTTGTGTGTTGGAACATAGAATTGTCGAATCTATAATTCCTTGGTTGCAACAGGTAACTGTCATTTCTTTTTAATCCTAATTTTTGTTTGATAATTGCTCTTTTCCGTTGAGAAATAACTGCTAACATTTTGATTATCGCAGATAGTAGATATGAGTGCAATTCATGGAGCAAATTATATTCCTCTATCTCTTAAGGTAAGGAGAGAAATTCTATCAGCAGTGCAGGAAGCATTGGATGTACAAGTTACTCATCCTACAAAAAGAAGAATGGTCGCCCAACTGGCTATGAAATTGCAACAAATCTGGGGTTAGACTGCTGTTTTCACATACACTACGCTGTCGATTTAACCATTTTGTGAGCTAGCCTAGCTGTTACGTCTGCTAGCAGACTTTATGGCATATTATTTTATGGTGATTTCACACTCAGATAATTTAGTGGCATCGGGGCATTGTAATGCTTTTTCACTGTGTTCTGTGTTAAACTCATAAACAAATGCTATAACCTTCAATAGCAAGGTTTTTGTACGCTCGAACACCCAGTTTCTTTTTCAGATAGGCAGCCTAATGTGCTGAATCTTGTTCCTCATTAGCCGGTGCTTTTCCATCTTATCAGGCCGTTAAAGATATTACTGAAGGCGATCGCACTTTTGTAAGAAATCTGTTGTAATGTTTATCCGGTCATCGTCTCTTTTTATTTGTAAATTTGTTACTACTATCAGTTTTACTTGCATTTTTATTCCACTTTAAATAGGAAGCTTCCATTGTAATGTCCTTGTGTTCTGAGTATGATTTTTCAGCTTGGGTTATGTTTTTTTGACCCAATTGGACAACTTTACCTTCAATACTGATGTTACAGTCAGTGAGTGCTTTATCTGATTTCTGTCTACGTTTTCAAGACAAAATAGAGTCTATTCCCAAAATATTGGTTTTTTATAAAATAATTCCCACTTTATATAACAGAGAAATATATTTTCTACCATACCGTCCACATAACATAATATTTAAAAACAAAAAATTTCAATAACAAACAGCTAACTCAGGTAACAGTTTGTGTACAAGAGAAAACCGCTATTTGAGATAGCGGTTTCGATTGTAAATCAATGGAATTAAAAATTTGAAAATTAAATGCCTTTGCTCTCCTACAAACTCATACACGCGAGCTTTAAGGAAGATCAACCCTTACAGCCTCCCTACCAACTGCGCTCCCGTGCTATCAATGATTTGGCGTCTTGCCAATGAATTTAAATAAGTCAGTACTGCATTGGTCCATATGATTCCACGGAAGACGTAATCTCTAATTATTTTTTATTAAAAATTTTAAATTAAAATAAACTGCCATATTAGATGGTAGTTTACCCTTAGGTTTTTTTTTTTTTTTTTTTTAAGTTTTTCTCAAAATTATAGTTTGAATTAAATCGCCATCTCAGATAGCAGTTTGCTTAAAACCTAATACCAAATCGTCAGTTGAAATAGTCTTTTGATCTAGAACATACAAAAATATTTATTTTTTGTATCGTGCTAGATGGACGGTATAATGGGAAATAAATTTCCCATGAATGCAAAGTGGGAAATATATTTAAAAATTACAATATTAAGGGCAAAGACTCACAAAATACCTGTTAATTTTGGGTAGGTAGTGTGCAACTGGCATCGAAATAGACTTGTTCTTGTAGAGGGTTTCTATTTAACTAATTTTCAATGCATAGCTATCAAGGGTTAACCAAAAATAACAAATCTTTTAGTTTTATTGTTAATAAGAATAAGTTGCGTACAACTGACCCTTCCAAATCCTAAGAGTCATTTAAGAACATTGGAAAAATAAAATGTTGTTGCATAGATGAAAAGGTCACGTAAATGCTCTAAATGAGTTAATTTCTACTATGTTTGACATTTATGGGTTATTTTGAATGTGACTGTTGACTTTGACTAATTGTTAATATGGTTGACGGATAATAAATAATTGCTTTGAAGGAATTACTAAGAAACAATAATGAATCACAAATTGTTTTATGAGACCATCTCACTGAGAAACGCATCTCATACATGAGTTATTTAGTTCATCTCGTACGTATTATGAGAATATAAGCTCTTTGTTTAAGGTCATCTCACCGAAAGACGGTCCCTCGCAAAAACAACTCGGGCATACATGATACATTATACAATATAAATTAATGACAGATCAAATACCAAAAGACTTCATATTAATCAATGTCTATATACACATTCATAATGGTTACTCCCCTGCTGATGCAGGAGGCTCGGTAAATAAGCTACTACTCACTTCTTTCTAATACAACACTTAGATCGTCATTATCTGATGTACCGAAAAGAATTACCCGCGACACTCTTCCACAAGGGTAGAGTAAGGTTCACAATTCACACATAATGAAAGAACAAAATCGACGCAGAACATGATAAACACTACTTTGTAGCGCCTTAAAACGTTCATTTTGTAGTCTGATCTCTATATGATCTATTACGAAACCCGATTTCAGGTGAATGTTTGCCAAAAATATCATGCTCACTTCTGCCTCTTCCTTCTCTCCTTCGATGTGGGACAACAACTCTTTCATCTTCGGTCTCAATTGTCTTCTCTACCGAGAGGCTGGTGTTGGGGTTCGCCTTAGGAGCTTCATAGAGGGTAACTCCACTTCCGTTTTGAGCTAACAATGACATTTCCCGTTTTTGCTCCGCTTCATAAGCAGCTTCTAGAACTTCAACTACATGACTCATTGACGGCCTTCCTTTCGGGTTTTGGCTTAGACATAGGTGTCCGAGGTTTGCCACTTTCATCATAGTCTTGACCGAGTATTGTCCATCAATTCTTAAATCCAAGATTCGAAGAAGTTTCTTGTTATTGTTCAAAAGCGGGCGGCACCATTCGACTAGATTATGTTCTCTGCTTGGTCTACTCTTGTCAAATGCTCTTCTTCCTATTAGCATCTCGAGCAAAACCACTCCAAAACCATATACATCACTTCTAGCCGTTAAATGCCCTAATAGGAAAATAAGAAACATTACATTGAACGTGTCGAAATACATAGGCTTTCACAAACAAATCATCTCAGAAAATCAGGAATGTATAATGTTACAATGTCAATTTAGTGTAAGTTGGAAGCCTTACCAGTCATCACATATTCTGGAGCTGCATACCCATAAGTGCCCATAACACGCGTGGACACATGAGTTTGGTCTCCCATAGGTCCTTCCTTTGCAAGTCCAAAATCGGAAAGTTTTGCGTTAAAATTCTGTAAATTGTAACGGAGATTCAGCAATGTTCTTGCTTGCTTCGCTGATTCCAAACATATGGTTCTTTTGTGCAATTGTTCTAAAACTACTTTAAAAACTGTAATGTGGGATTGATCATATAAGGCAAGGGATAACTAACCGAATCGAGCAAGATATTTGAAGTCTTAAAATCACGATATATGATTTGTCGTTCCAAGCCATGAAGAAAAGCAAGACCTTTCGCAGCATCTAGAGCAACTTTTATTCGTCTCAACCACGTGAGAGTAGCAGACATTCCTTGCAACAACAAAAATACTAAATCAGTACAATATGCTTGCAACAATTAAAAAATTGTGTTTCGCTAAATATACTTTTATAGAAATGCCGATTGATCTTGTCTAGAACCATCAACGACAACACCATTTCGGTACCCCAATGCCATTAAGTGGCTTCCACCTAGGGTGAGGATTGTTGGGATCCAACGTACACAACCTTACCCTTGTTAGTGATAACAAAAAAGTTGTTTTCGAGTGACCCTTCGAACCAAATATCATATGTAACTTCACATAAATAAGAGGTGCACATGATTTAGTCCATAATATTCCAAAAGTAAATAACTATAAATCTTTGGCTCCATAATAAGGGACACTCATGTTTAAAACCATAAGAAAGTTAATTCATATGCATATCTTGTTAATTTCTTCTTTTCTTTTTGATAATATTAGCATTAGGTTTTTGTAGCTAATCCCAAAAAACTAAGGCTTTGGCATTATTGTTATTGTAGCATTAGTTTTTTGACTACAATATTCCATTCCATCACCATCAATGCCATTTAAGTCACTCATAGGCTCCTACCCAAAGCACAAATTAGTGTTTCAGTTACGTTCAGATGGATTGCATGTCTTGGCTTGTATCTCAGATGCGATAAGCTCAAAAACTATTACAATATTGGTTGCAATATGGTGATGAGGGCGCTTTTTACCTAGGCAAGGTTGCAGGGCCGTCTCCGACATTTCAAAGGCCATGAGCAAAATATAAATTATGGGCCCCTAAAATCTAAAATTACGTTCTATTACATTTTGGTATTTGTAAATTTGTTTATCAATACTTTAGTTAATACAATAATTTTTTATCAATATATTAAAATAATGCTAAATTTCATGATTACATGGAACCAACAAATATTAATCATAAATTCAAATAGCCATTCTTTTTAAGTTTAAAGTTTAAACCACTATTATCATTATCTTAATTGAACTAATAATAAAAGTAGTAAATTAAAAATTATTAAGAGAGATTATATTGCTCATCTATAATAATTTATACTAGTATATCCTAATCATTCAATACAAGCTGATAATACCAATTCATATAATTATCTTTTAAAAAAATTAGATTTAATTTTGAATACATTAATGTTTAATACTCTCCCTATCCATTTAATTTTGCTACACAATACACAAAAAGCCCTCATTTCAATTTTAACCATATAGCAAAAATATGAGGCCCTCTATAAATCGGGGCCCTGAGCGGTAGCTCATTCTGCTCCCCCTAATAGCCGGCCCTGCAAGGTTGGTAGTAATAAGACATTCAATAGTTGAATTGTTGATGTGTTTTTAAATAATTGAACTGACTTTTTAAGATTTTATTTTAAAGGATACAAGAAGTCTTCCCATCATGTACTTGTTCAACATAAAAGATGGGTCATGGCGAAAAATGCTTACAATAAAAGATTTCATTATTTCAATATGGTATCGGTCCAAACTTATGACCTGGAATTTTATTTTTCATGTTGCCAATACTTTTTTACGGTTGCTCTCTAACCATATCTTTTTATCTTGTTCTTAATGTTTTGTATTCTCTCTATCTATCATCAACATATTTTCTTAATGTTATTGTAACTTATGAGGATGTAGAGCTCAAAATATAAGTATTAATATCAAATATCAATTTTTTTTATAATACCAAAACATCATGGTACACCTTCATTACAATTGTTGTGGTTATACAATCAATATGTGAGGCAAATAATGGCTATCTCAAATGACTTGGCACCTAAATTGGCATTAGATACAAGCACAACTTATTAGCTACTAATAAATGATTAAGTTATATCTTCATTCATGTTTAATTGACATCACATTAATTCTCATTATGGTTGGTGATGGCAAAAATATCCCACTTAAATGGTCGAACACTACTTTTTTATTTTTTTATGTAAACCCTTTCCTCTTTTTCTTCTAAAAAATTCACACTTTGTATCATTTTGGTTTTTGTAATACAACGGCCAAGACCCGACCCAAGACTAGATAGTATGGACACTTTGAGTCTGTCTACTAACTGCAAAAAGACCAATTCCTTCTTATTAATATTCAAAAAGCTAATCAATTATTACAAGGGCGGCTCTATATATAGCCTAAGCCCCAAGACTCAAGAGACTACAAAATAATAACAACTAATCTAATCACAAAATACCAAGACTAATTTAAAGTGAAATGTCGATAATGCCCTTGGACCCTTTGACCCAATTCATCACAGTTTTCTAGTGAACAACCTTCTAGCGGGAAAATTTATGACGAGTCTTAAGAGTTTGCTACACCACACGAGGAAAACAGAAATTCATCAGTTTCAACACACAATTATTTAATACCATGATATTCACATTCAAACAAGTAGATTGAAATGCAGCAACATAATGACTTGGCAGTATTTGAATCGATACTTACTGCGAAACAGATGTTTCTCCAGGCATCCGGATGCCATATATTCGTAAACCAGTAGCCTATGCTCATCTTCACAACAGTACCCAATCAGCTTTACAAGGTTCGGGTGGCTAAGTTGTCCTAGGTAGCTAACTTCAGTCTGTAAAATTAAACATATAACCATTGTAAGCATTTAAATGCTAAAAGCACAACTCATGTCCTAAGAAAAACAAATAAGGATCCATATGATGTTACTTGGGTGTTAGTGGGTTAAGTTTCTAGGACAAAAATATTACACCAAAAGGCCTACATAAAGTCCTTCCAATATCCAAGTTAAGGCCCCAAGTCATTATTGTCAAATACCCAAAATAGGTGAAGCTTTGTCTCTTATTTTGATAGGGCCAAAATTTTTCGAACTACATAAAAAAAGACTAGTTTATTAATGCGCACTTTTTATTTAAGTGAGTTGCATATGATGTCTGCTACTAAAGGAAAATCGGGAATAACCTCTTTATTATCACTAAAAGGGTAAGGTTAAGTACATCTAACCCCCCAACTCCCACCCCACTTAGGTGGGAGTAACCTAATGGTATATGGGCAATGTAATGAGTGGAATGTGTGTGACCCCAAATAGGTGAAGCAATCTCTTAAGTACCTAAATTTTATTTGAGCCTGACATGATAAACTAGGAGTATAGTTAAACATAGATAACGACTAAGCTCAAATCAGTTTACATCACATGTCCAAACCAATACTTACTCTGCGCTTGAGAGGACTCTTACCAACACTTCATGCGCATGCAGCTCTAAAAGTATAGTAACCATATTCATGAATATAAAGCATCACAAAATCAAGAGATGTACAGAGAATGTACCAGCCATTCTTTGTCCCCTTGAAAACCATTTGGATTCAGCTGCTTAATGGCAACCTCTGTCGATTCGTATCCTGGCCTCACAAGCTCATCTATAACTCCTCTATAAACAACTCCAAAACCACCTTCCCCAAGGATAAGATCTGGTCTGAAGTGTTTTGTCGCCAATTTCATCTCGTCAAACGTGAAGATGTCAACATTACTATATTCAGGATGTTGACGGAGTTCTTTCACATTTTTGGGGGTAAACAAAAAGTTTGAGCTCTTATTATCCAGCTTCTCTCCTTTACATGGCTCTTTATGTATAGCAGTTTTACTATGATTTGGTACAGGGGGCATTCGACCTGCTCGATAATTACCACCGTCAACTGTAAGACCAACACCAACAAATAAAGAAAAACTTAAACAAGATTCTGTAAATAATAACGAATACAGAAGTTTTAAAAACTCCAAATATGATAATGTACTTCGACCCCACCCAATATTTCGCTTTTCTACATTTGGAAATTACATTCAAATCATAAACTAACAATAGGATGTTTTTTCGGTAGAGAATAATCTCACAAATATAACTATAAGATATTACATATAGATGGTTGAATATCAACATGCACTAATAACCAATTAAACATACATTAATTTTGTCATCAAGGATCCTGAAAGATCATAAATACCTATTTCCTAAAAAATATGGACCACTACACAGGTTTCAAACTTGAATAATACTCCTATAGCAATTAGCAATATACACTCCATACATGTCATTTCAACTATACACCAATAACCCCACATACTAAATTTGTCGTACAAAACCTATCCTCTAACAATCATAACAAATACACAAGTTAAAACTTCAATAATATAGCAATTAGCAATAAATAATCCATATATGCAATTTCATAGTTCATAAAGTGCCACAATAGGAAGTGAAGTAGACAAGAATGGATCACGGTCCTGCCAACAACACCTAAGAGTTTATCAACATAGCAATACATCAGAATTTATATAATCTTTGTTTCAATTAGAATATGTACCACTTTTCCGCACAAGGTCTTGGGTTTGAATCTTGTTGTCCCACCCCCTAGCCCTCTCCTTTCCCTCGGCCTATTTTTTACCCCAAAAAGTGTATATAATCTAAAACCTTCTTAGACGGGTGGTTGCAAGGGGTTGGTTAGTGATGTCAATTGACATCACTTAAATTTTAGGGAAAAATATAGTCCTAAAGAGTAAGTTGACTGAGTTGGAAGAACAATTCAGGCCACAACTCCCTACGTGACATTGCACTTCTACTTTGAGGGTGTATATCTTGAACATTTCTCTTAATTTATATGAGAGCTTACTTATTAATTCATCTTACTCTTATTTTATACGTGGTTATTTTGAATATCTACACTTTTAATTGAAATTAAATTGACATTTGTGCAAATTAGGGTTTATTCTAAAAACTTAAGACATTGTGTTATTTCAATGATCATAGCACTATTGTTAAAATAAGATGATAGAATAACTAGATGATGGTGAATCAGAGTTATTTTAATGGTTTTTTGTTTATTCTTTCAACCTCTATTTGATTATGGTTTTGATAAGCTAGAAACTTGGAAGTTGGAAGAGCTAGTTTTGTCTGATAGTGAGTAATGGTGAATTTTCATTTAGTTAGATAGTTTCCATGCACTCATTTGCAAGGAATTCTTCATTTTGAGGATGTTTGTTGGTCCGAAACTATCTTAACTACTTCGTTCATTTGACTTCCATCCTTGGTCTGAAGAAACGTTACGGCAGCCTTTCAATTGTAAAATGTATGTCCGCCTTTCAATTGTAAAACGTATATAGAATCATTTAAACCAGGTAGGAGTACTTTTGTTAGAGATCATATATTGTTGAAAAAAAGTGTATGGACTCAGAGAAGAACAAGACACAAGTTTTGATAGATTTGGCATTGGATTGCACAAACCAAACTCATTGCTTTAATAGGTGATGGAAGATTTGGCATTAGATTTCTACAAACCAATATCATAATATTCTTTGGCAGTGTTTGGCAAAATAGTTTATAGAACAATTTAAACTTAAAATCATCCAATGTCCATGTTCGGTAAATTATTTGGTTGAAAGTTAAAAAAAAACTTTTTGTTATGAAAAATCTTTTTGAAAGAGTTGCTCATAGCAACATGTTCAAAGTTAAATCAGTCAATCTTTCAAGCTCTTTATCGGCCATTCGCCAAACATCCCTTTACCTAACTAGTATTTTAACTTTATTTTTCTAAATAGATTTTTATCAAAATCAAAATCACAAGATACCTTTAACTAAAATGTTGTATGTATTTTTTCTTTTTATTTAAATTGTTAGACCTTAATTTTTTTTTTTCTGAACCTACTCATGCTTATCAACATACATAAACATTTCTATAAACATCTTGGAAAAACTATAGAAATCTCATAAAATCTTAGTTTCATCAAGAGATGGAATATCCAATCACTAACTCTCACAAATTTACAAAATGCTATACAATAAAACCCCAATAAATAAATATAATTTTCAAAAATGGATAAAAATGCATAAAAATGCATTAAACTTTAATGGGTTAGTAGCTACCTCTAGGATTACGAGAAACTTGAAGATGTTGTTGGCGATGACGATAATAATGGTGGGGCAATTGATGATATTGTTGTTCTTGTAAAGATTGTTGTTGAGAATCTGGAGAACTAAAACACATCCCCATTAAATTAAACCCACCAATTCTTTTCTTCTGATCATGTTTCATTTTCCCATCAATTTTTGACATGTATACAACAATAAATTCTTCCTTTATAACAAGGAAAATAAAATCAAAAGTACTCAGATTGTGCTAAATTGCAAATCAAAGAGAAAAAATAAAACCCAAAATGCAAAGTATTTACTTGTTTCCCATTGAAAAAAAATCCTAAAATGACTCTATAAAGGGGTAGATCTGATCAGGGTAATAAAGGTAAAGTTGGTAAGTTTCTGGAAAATTTGCCGGAGCTCCGGCAAGTCGCCGGTTAAAAGCATAAGTTTATTGAATAGACTTGTTCATCTTTTATGGAAAATGTAGTACAGATTTAAAATGCGAACGGGAGAATCACAATGTATTGGGAAAATAGGAAGTTAACAGATGGTTTTTTTGGAAGAAGCGGTGGCAACGGGAATGTAGGAAACCAAGAGAGCAAGATACATGCATAGGGTCTTTGTATCATTCTATTTCATATAGACCCCACGGTCTGATATTTAACTGATCTTGTAATCGAATTCGACTTTTATATGACTTCAAAATGATACTTTCTCCGTTTCAAATTAGTTGCAACATTAGAAGAATGACACTATTTATTTATCACTCTTAATATGTGATTAGTTTTTAATCTATACGTTATAAACTTATAATATAGTCATGTGAAATTTTGTTTGATTCGTCTCATTACAAAGATTATTAATATAAATTTTTTATAATATTTAATTATACATAATTAGAGATAATAAGCATTGAATTAGTGCATTAAACTGCGTGAAAAAAAAAGCAAACATTACAAGTAAATTAGAACGGATGAAGTATTTTAAGTAAGTTTTATATGAGAACGTTTTACGATGAAATGAACTCAAATTTATTTCTTTGATTATTTTAAAATTATAGATGATCATTTTAAAATTGTTATTGATTACCTTAAGGTGATAGTGATCACTTAAAGATTATAATTGGTTATTTTTAAATTATAAATAATCAGTTTAAGATTATAAATAATCAGTTTAAGATTATAAATAATTACTTTGTGATTGTATAAGTACATTAGATCACTTCAACAAATATAAATCACCATTTATAAGACAATTTTATTAACGAATTTATTAGTACTTTTTTCAGCCAATAAAACCTTGTAATCAATTCGACATTTTATTTTCCTTCCACCTCAGCCTACAAAAATTCACAAATTCTTTTATGAGACGATCTCATCGTGAGACATATCATATACTTAGGTTAAATAGTCCAATAATAAAACTTTAAGTTTATGAGTTTTTTTTAAGGTCATTTTATCTTACTTAAAAAATTAGAGAAGCTTGATATTGTAATTGGACCCATCACCCATGCTATCCAAAACAGGAACACTAACCAACAAAATTTTGATCAAATACAACGGTACAATTTTATTGCAATTCCAAATCTATTAGTTAACATTGTTTTTGGAATACTATTTTCTAGGATGGGATTTCAACAACGTAAAGAATGAGGGTAGATTATGAGAATTTAAATGACTCTTTAGTTTATAAATTGGTATGAGTATAATATTTCATTGCCCCAATGTCATTAAATGGCTCTTAAATTTAGACAATTTTGCCCTTAATAGTGATAAAGTATTCGGCATATTCAACAAGAATAAGAACAAGAACATATGAGATTACAACAAGAACATATTCAATGATTAAAATCAAATATCCGGCATCCACATGACAAAGTATATGAGGCGGGCCCATTGTATCGAAAGAGAGTGACTTGAGTTTTGTTACTGTTAGTCATGGTTTTACATGACATTCGAATTTTAAAGGATTTTGGACTCAAAGATAGGTGTAACAAACCTTATGCAAGACCTTGAGATTATCTTAAATGGTAAAGGATGCTCCACGACTTGGAAATAGTACACACACTTAGTGTGCAAGGAACAAGTAAGTGGAGTGCTTTCAAAAAAATACTCCCTTCAACTCACTATTAATGTCTCATTTACTTTATACACTTTATCCAATGCACTTATTCAATCCTTAATATCTCTAATTGTGCACAATTAAAAATTACGGAAAATTGATATGAATAATCATTGCATTGAGACGAATCAAATAAGACCCAACTTAACTATGTTTTAACTTATAGATTAATAATAAAATACAAATTAAGAGTAAAAGATAAATAGTATACAAAAAGCAAATGAGACATTACTAGTGAATTGGAGGGAGCAGTACACAACACAACAACTAGAAGATCCTGTGGGAAGAGGGAACAAAAAGATCACGTGGAAAGATCAGAACAGGAGCCTAAAGCTGCTCTATACCACCTTCTCGGACGAGCGAAGACTATGCTCGAACGAGCAGGGGCTCTAGCCTTTTTCAACACTTGTTGTTTTACGTGATGTATTTAGTGAGTGTAGAGCAGAGCAATGCAATACGCTTGAGCCTTCCATACTCTATTCTTACCATATTCATAATTCTTCGGTAATGTTAATTCTCTCACAAACACTCATGTATCTCCATTATATTAATGTAATTCCTTCAAGTTGTATTGAGCTTTTAGCTCTTATATCTTTTAAACACATAATGAATACACTAACTTAGATGGTGCATGTCATTAATGGTGAACCACCTTAAATCATGGTGGGTTAATGTTTGCATTAGTTTTTATACTTAAAATTACCTTAAATCTCCTTCAAGCGGTGCCGTTTTTAATAATTTTTAGGCCCTAGGCAAAACATAAAAAAGGCCATGGTATAAGTAAAGTTTCGGTTTTTTTTCTCCAACATTACATCATATAATTTCTCTTATTTTCCATCACATTAATGTCAAATAAATTTACAAATTTAAGATCACATAATGATAAGGTTCTTATGCACAAACTAACTTTTAATAATTAGGATTAACTCAATTTGAGGTCCTTTATAAACTAGGTCTGAGATAGTTAAACCTTAAAACTACTCTTAAAAACGGCTCTGTCATCAAACCATAATCTTTAACCTTGTTTGACACCTTTATGCTCGCTTCCGTTCTTACGACCCTACTCTAACAGTAACATAGTTTGTATGAAAAATTACCCAAATGGATTGGTTGGGTGATAATGGATAAAAATGTTATAAACATTTATAATAAATCCCCGTTGTTATTGTCATTTATAATAATTAAAGAATCTATCAATTATACTATTTATAAATGTCCGTTTCGACCCTTATTAATCCCTTTTATAACCCACTTCATTTTATTATAATAGAGTTTGTTTCGACCTAACCTATTTTTAACCCGGCCTCTACAAAATCCTTTTAAAAATGAATTGGATAAAGGCTCAAAATGAGAGCAGGGCCCGTTAAACACTGTTACCCATGACTTCATACAACTTAGCACAATCTCTTATTTTTATTTTTCTTTCATATTTAATTTTCCAATTTTTTCTATTTCTTTTTCTCATCTACTTCGTCCTTTTTTTTTCGTTTTAATATTTTTTCTATTTCTTAGATTCATGACAACATTTACAAATATGGAAAATTTGAAACAAGTAAGAAAAAATATATAAAATTTCATATAATAACAAACTTTGCAAAATAATTTTCAAAGTTGTGGTTTGAGGTTGTTCGATGTTAGTAAAAGCGAATAACGACGGGAGGTCAAAAAAGTCAAAGAGCTTGCTCTCTGTTACTAATAGCAAACAAAGACTTTTGACTATTTTTGACTTTCAGTATTTGTTCGCTGTTAATAACAGATGCGAGCTAAAAAAACAGATCCCCCTGTTTGACCAAATTTTAGCTTTGTTTGCTGTTAGTAACAATGAACAGACCCTTTGCTTTTTTTGAACCCTCTGCCATTGTTCGCTGTTACTAGTTGAGAACAACCTCAAACCTCAGATTTGGAAAAAAACTGCTTATCTTGAGAAATAGTTTTAAAAGTTGACTATAATGTGATTTATATATATATATATATATATATATATATATATTTTTGCTTATTTGTTTTAAATTTTCGACAAATATGGGTAGTCATATAAAAAAAACATGAAGACTAGAAGAACTACCCAATTAAGTAGCCCACGCTAGTAGCAAATACATTCTGAGAAGGTCTTAATAAATAACGTTTATTTGTGAGTTAAGAAATTATCCTTATGTGGTTGAATGTGATAGGGTGAGAATTTTATTATTTTAATTTATTTTTTTATTTTATTTATTTTAATATAAATTTTTTTATCGATTGATTAGGAATTTTTTAATACACCATATTGAAATAAGAAGTCAACAAGAACGGTGGAATTAGAGCTTGTGAAATAGTGCATGGAAAAAAGGGCTTAGAGATTAGTGATTAAGGGACATGTAATTATTAATAAGGACAAGTCTATCTTAGGAGTTGGGACAAATGGTGGAGAGCTCCTTTAAATGGACTTGCTCGTTAAATATTTTTAAAAATATTATAAATAGACATTTAAGATATAGAAAGTAGACATTAAGAATACGGTAAAAAAGTATTAAGAATAATGTAAGTAGACATTAAAAATATGATATGTAGACATTAATGTATAATGGATTGGTCTTAAAATACGTCTCTCAAAAGACAATCTTTCAAGAGACTAATATTTTCATGGTGTAAATATTTTCAAACTCATAATTAATATAGAAAACTAATATTGACACCCTTAGCCATTACTCTTTTATCCTAATGAATTTGTCTTACATATTTTATTAATCTATCTCAATGAATTTATCATATTTATATTTTTGAAACAATTCCACTACTCAACTCTTTGTAATATCAACTCTTTAGTCTCAATAGCAAATCTTTAAAAGAAGTGTGTCATGCCCATTCCATTAAATCTTAATTTCCACTTATTGTAACCTTAATGCTTATTTACATTATTCTTAATATCTACGTATATTATATTTAATACCCACCAAAAAGTACTTAAATGCCTACATACAATATTCTTAATGTCTATTGAGAAACTTAGCCTACTAGTCTACTTACCATATTCTTAATGCATATTTAAAAATATCTTTAATGCCTACTTATAATATACTTAATGCCCACCGAGTAAATACTTAAGTACTTACAATTTTCTAAATATCTACTTATAATATTCTTAATGCCTACCGAAAAATTTACTTTATATTTTTCTTTTTAAATCAACCTAATTAAAAATGATCTTTTAAAAAGACTATCTCTTATTAGAGTTTGTGATTAAGCAGAAGAATTGAAATGGACAAGTGGAAAGATAAAACCAAAACAAAAAACAAAAAGAAAGTGTAGATATGGAGATTTGGTGGACATGGAGGCATCACGTAGACAATCTTTTGGGGATTCAACTGTTGGCAAAAAGATATCGTCCGCATCTCTACTTTTAGGCTTTTATACACACGCCCTCTCGGCTTTAATGTAAACCCAAATTGTTGTAATACTCCAATTCACATTAGTCCAAACAGAGATGTTACTCTCATTGATAAAGAAATATAAATTTAGTATTCATTAGATTAAACCCAAATAGAATTTCGTATTATGATTTTCTACAAGAATAATAAGAGTATATAGAAAATTTAAGTTAATCATGATGATTTGTAAATCACCATAAAAGACAAAAGAGAAATTAATACGATAATCAAAATAAAAAAAAGAAAACAAAATCATTAAAAGCATGAAAAAAGAAAACAAAATCATTAAAAGCATGGAACTATGTATAGATTACACCTACGTGTGATTTAATAAATCTGTAAATTACAGTTATTTACTTAGCAAACATGGTATAATGTATAGGTTAAACAGTTCACATTATGAAAATAATTGTTTTTTAGACGGTCTCTCGTAAGATTATCTCTAATATAAAATGCTTTGGTCCAAGTAAAAGTCTTGTATTCACAAATATTTTCTAATAATTATACTTGTCAAGTGAAAATACTTATTGTTTAAATATTTATAATATTAGTATATACTAAAATAATATAAACTAATTACATATAAGACATTATCTTCTTACTTTTCTTTATAATCTAGTGATATGAAACTCCACTATATTAATTACTCGCTTTGTCCCGATTAATTGTACCTCTTTTCTTTTTTAGTAATCTACTCTATTTGTTTTAATATTATCTACAAATATATTCTTTATCTTAATTTTAATCACTTATTTTATTATTTACTTGTTTTCAATCCAATTATCATTTTAACTAAATTTCACCAATTTTATAACAATTGCAAAATAAAAAGGGACACCAAGAGTAGGAGGGTATTTGGCAAATGGCTGATAGTTGATCAAAGTGGCTTATTTGACCAACTGATTTTATTAACTAGTTTAATCAGCTGATATTGAACCCGCTACTATAAGCAGCTTGTTCAAAAACAGTTTATTCGTATCAATAAGTTGCTTCAACCAGTTAATTTGCCAAACACTAACATTAGCTGGTTTGATCACCGAACCCTCTATTTATATCAAAATAAGTTAAAATTGCTCAATAAACTAATGGGAGTTACTAAATTTCGCCATCCCTTTTCGTTTTATCGCCACCCCCCTCCAAATGAAATTATGAATTTGCCCCTAATTTTTAAAAAATTACAATTTTGCCACTCCCTACAAATTTCTTATTTATAATAATAATAATAATAATAATAATAATAATAATAATAATAATAATATTAATAATAATATTAATAATAATAATATCAATAACAACAATAATAATAATAATTAACTTTTTTATATTCTTCAAAAAGAATATAAATAAAATTAATAATAATAACAATAATAATAATAATAATAATAATAATAATAATAATAACAACAACAATAATAAAATTAAAAATAATAATTATTATTCAAAAAGAAAAAAAAATGTATCGCCCAGAACCGGGCAATTGGACCCCGGTTCAATCGCCAAAAAAGTGGCGATTGAACCGGGGTCCAATCGCCCGGTTCTGGGCGATTCATTTTTATTTATTTAATTTTTTTTTTGGTAAATTTATATTAATAATATTAATAATAATAATAATAATAATAATAATAATAATAATATAATATAATATAATATTAATAACAACAATAATAATATAATTAAAAATAAATTAAATATGATAATTAAAACAAAAATAAAAATTTAATAATAATAATAATAACAATCACAATAATAATATATATCAACATAATCCAATCTTCAACAATTAGTGGTGAAAAATCAAAGCAAAAAGAAAAAAAAGAAAAATGAAAGATCAAGAGAATGAAACGGTAATTTTAAAGCTTTTGATTGATTTTTTATTTTTATTTTATTATTATTATTATTATTATTAATTCATTTATATTATTATTATTAAGAAATTTGTAGGGAGTGACAAAGTTGTAATTTTTAAAAAATCAGAGGTAAATTTGTAATTTTATTTAAAGGGGCGGCGATAAAATGAAAAATATGACGAAGTTTAAAGACCTGGTAAACTAATTTGTAAAACACCTCTATATATTTATTTAATTTGAGGATTGGTGGTGAATAGTGACATACGGTAGCCATGTGACAGTCAAATAATGGTCAATTATTATATTTCTATGAATCTTAACTTATCATGTGGTCCAGCTAAGACGCCAGGTTCAAGTTCGATGCCAAGACTCGAGACCACTAACTAATACGCACCTCCTTTTCAGATTAGTTGTAATATTAGGATATATGATATTAATTATTAGCCATTTTTAATTTGTGATTAATTTTTAATTTATAAGTTAAAATACAGTCAAGTGAGATCTTGTTTGATTCGTCTTGTAGGAAAGATTATAAATATCAAATTTTTATAATTTTTTATTATACGTAATTAAATATATTAAATATTGAATTAGTATATAAGACTGCGTGATAAATCAAATGTTACAAGTATTTTGAAAGGAAGGAAGTAATATGCAAATGAATAATATCTTGGAAAAACTACCGTAAATAATTTACCAATTTTTTTGTCATATATTCTCATATAGTTTGTTTTTTAACATGTTAGGGATATTGTAGGTAACACCCCCTAAGTTGGTATTATTCATAGTTGATCAAAAGTTCGTATTATTGTAGAAAAATAAGCAGAATGTTGTATTATTTCTGGTAATTTTACCTAATATCTTTTATTATACTATGTTCGTTTTTAAAGAAATTTTCATTTGTCATTTTAAATGTTTTATTTGTTGTTTCCATAAAGAATTTTTTCTATTTATATAACAAACTTTGGACAAAAATAACATTATCTATCTTTATTTTAATAATACTTATAGTTCCTACATATCTTCTACTAACTTAATTTTAACATTTTTATATTTCTTATGGTTTCCACATGTTCACTAACTTTATAAAAAATATTTTTTTATTAGTTGTGATCACCATATCTTCCATAAAATTTATTATTTAATAAAATAATATAATTTTTCTTAAATTAAAGAACGGAGGGAGCCTATTATAAAAATTTATAAAATAGTTTATATTAATAATTTTTGCATTGAAATGAATCAAATAATATCTCACTTAATTATGTTTAAACTTATAGATTAAGAATAAAATGTTAATTAAGACCAATGATAAACATTTCCTGAAAGGCAATTGTTGCAAAATTCTAGGGACAAAGGGAGTACTTCTCTGTTTCCCTCATTTAATAGCATTTCGAATTTCATTGTAAATGCTTTTTAATTTACATATCGTCAAAATAAATGGGACAAGGAAATACTCCATTCGTCCCCAAAAGAAATTCCCATTTGCCATTTTAGAATATTTCATTTGTTGTTCTCATAAGGAATCTTTCTATTTATATTACAAATTTGGACAAAAAATAATCTTCCTCATCCTTATTTTAATATTTTAATGATGCTTATGATCTTCACGTATTTTTTACTAACTTTGTTTTATCATTTTTCTATTCCTTATGGTCCCCATATATCTTCACTAACTTTATTTTATCATTATCTGTTTCTTATGATCCCTACGTATATTCCACTAACTTTATAAAAACTTTTTTTTAGTTGTGGTCCCTATATTTTTTCTACTAAGTTTCTTTAATATTTTTTAATGTTTATGGTCTTCAATTTTCCTCCATCAAATTTATTATTCAGTAAAATAATATTTCTGCTATTTAAAAAATTCTATTTTTCTTAATTCTTGTGAACATTTCTTATGAGAACTTTATTAAAGAATGGAGGGGGTAATCCCTCTCTTTTTCATAAGAATGGCTACAAGTATAAACTTTTCAAAATTGATTGATTAATCAAAATTAAATATGATCTAGCTTGATTGAATCATAGATAGAATTTAAACTAAATTATCAAAATATTTACATATACTTAAAGAACGAAATTAACTCCCTGAAATATCATATATCATACTTGAAACCAATTTGAACACTTAAATAGATTTTTCTATATTATGGTTTATAATTCTCGTATAGAAATTCACTGCTTAGCAAATTCAAACCCATAATATCTCTAACTATCTACTCCCTTCATCCCACTATCATTTTTCCATTTATTTTTGCATACATGCGAATAGTCATAGTTATCACCCTAGTATTTCTTGCAAGTTGGGTTCATGGAGTGAGGAAGGTAGCACATTGACATAGTCATAGTCATAGTCATTTGTAGGAAATAAAGTATTTTAGTATATTTGTATTCTAGGAAAGTAATATATTTTGTTATTCTTGTTTCCTTTATTCGCTGAGTAGTTCATGTATAAATATCAATGTAATTCGTCATTGTGATTTAATACAAACTAAGTATTCAAAACTCAAACCCTAATCTCAATATTATTTTCGCATTCTATTTTTATTCATCATCAACCTATTATCTCTCACAAATCATAATCATAGTCATAGTCAGAGTCATGTTTTTGTACACATGCGCGCACTAAGATACACCCCCAAAAGATAGGCCATGCAAAGAAGAAAGGTGAGTGACATACAACTACCTAGAGGAGGCACTTGGGTTTTGATAGAGGGGATTGCTCATTAGTTGTCGGCGACTGAGATTTGGTTCTGGTGATGGTGGGCTGCAAGGTGTCTGCCTTCTTCTTTGATGGCGTAACTACCTGCAAGGGGGAGGGGAGCTAGAGAGGTCGTTAAGGGGGGGGGGGGGGAGAAGTCGTTAAGTATAACAACTATATAAGCTCCCACACACGCGAATGCACTCTTTTAATAATTAATATTTCTAATCGGGTATAATTAAAAACTATTAAAATTCGATATAATAAAATTAACATCGAAATGAATCAGACGAAATTTTACTTGACTATGTTTTAACTTATAGATCAAAAATAAAATATGAACTAAAAATAATTGATGAAGAGTACTAAAAACGAAATTGGAAGATAACATTGTGACATAAGAAATATAATGAATGAGGCAAAAGTCGTATACATTGTCTAGTAAACCAATTACTTAGATGCAACAATTGAAAAACCCAACAATCCATGAACAAAACTCAAGTTTTCATCTTTGTGATAGAAATTCAATACTCCGATAATTCTCCCATCGTTTTGCTAATAGAAAATTCACCTTATACGGAAATTAAGGAAAACAAAGTCAACTAAAACCGAAAATACACTACTTGTAGACTACAGGTGTTTAATTTTTATAGCATTTCACTCTACAAACAAAACCCAAGCGTACATGAATTGGTATCCTAATGCAATTTTATTTAAATTTGGATGTCTTAAAGTTGGTTGATAATTGATAGCTAGTGCAACTAGCTAGTTTGAGCAACTAAAAGCGTTATCCTTTTTTGTTATTAGTTAGTTGAATAAGCTAATTTTTTATAAAAATATTTGATAAATATGCTTATTGATTGTTTATTAGAAAAGATGAACCAACAAATCAATCTTAATATAAAAACTGCCAAAATAATTTTTCTTTTAGCTTAAAAGTTAGTCTTTTAGTTGTCTTAATAATTACACAATAGAACATATTTTTAACTATTTGACAAATAAAAAGCTAAAAACCAACTAATTAATTTTAAAAAGTCATTTATCATACAAAGTCTAAATTTTTGCTTGTTTCTAGTTATTCATCTTGACAAACTCTTATTACCCAAGATATTAAAAAAAAAATAAAACAATCCAATTCAATACTCCTTGGACCATCAATATTGCAATTATCATGCACTCTCTATGTCCCCACCAAGTTTTCAATATTTTTATTTTAAATCTTTTTTTTTTCTCTATTTTCATTTTGATAATGTCATTAACTTTTTCTTAAATTTTTTTCATATATTAACTTTCATTTTTTTCTTTATTTTAATTATATTTACATAAATTTAAAATCCACACTATTTTTTAATCTTTTATGCTCCCTATTACAAAGGGACTAACTAGACATCAACCAAAACAAACCTTTAATAGTACATATGAATGTTGTATCCAATGGGAGACTATTTTACAATGTGTCTAATTATCCAAATGCTAAATAAATCCAACCAAATAGTAATTGCAATAATTCTTACCCCCATTTTATGGCCCCACCAACCTAGTTTGGTCCCCTTGTTGCTCATTCCTCCTAAGCAACTTTTTTCCCTCTTACCCTTTTAGAGAGATAAACATACTCATCAATCATCATCATTCTTCATCTCTTTCACTCTCATTTCCCATTTATTTTTCTCAAACTATTTCCTACCCAAAAGGTCATTAATTTCTCAAATTATCGATCATCATTTTTCCAACAAATAACTCTTCAACCGCATCCTCTTTTATGAGTATGAATTGTCATTATTCTTTCCTCTATAGATCTTGATTATAGTTTTCTATGTGTGACATTTATTAAGTACGATGATAATGATTGTACAAAGATGTTTGATAAATTAGCTTACCTGGGTTTTTCAACTGTTTACGAGTGTTAGCTGATTCATATTGTCAAATCAGCTAAAAGTAGTGTTTGATAATTTAGCTGATTTGCTTAGTCAGCTAAAAGCAATGTTTGATAATTCAACTGATTTGCCGATCTTATTGGGTAATAGATTGATAAAATCTTTTTACATAATCTGACACTACATTCGGCTATCAGCTATCAATCGTTTAAAAAATTAGAAAAAAATTTAGAGAGAGAAAGTGACTGGAACATGTAGGGGATTATAGGGGGCATAGTTACAGCATATGGTCTCTCATTTCCTCAGCAACCTTCCCTTTCCTTTCTCCCTCTTGTTTTTCTTGTTTTCCCATTTTGTTTACAACCCCACCTCACTTTACCGGTGACTTTGACCGGAAACTTGACTTTGACGGTTGCCGGAGCTTGATCTCTTAGGCTATTCAGCTCAATATTGTAGCTCAACTTAAATAAATTTGATTTATGTTCATTTGATTTCCAATTTTAGGGTTGTTTTCTCTCTCTCCTCTGATCTAAGATCGCTTGAAAATGAAGCCTACTGTGACTACAAACTCACCTAATACTAATTCTTCTGAAGGTTTGATCTATATCTTACTTTTTTTCTTGGGTTCCTTTTATTTTGGGATGGATTTTATTGGGTAATTTTTTTCATAGATTTCCACTTTCTTTTTTTTTTTTTTTTTTTTTTTTTTTTTTTTTTTCCATTTCAACAATTTTTTTTATTAAAATTGGTTGGACTTAATAATTATTGCTCCCTGTAAATAGGGAAATACTTTAATTTTTTGTACAATGCTCTTTAATGGGTTCAATTAATATTTGTTTGATTTTGCAATAACATTTAGTTTTGGGGTTAGTGAGAAAATTTTGGGTAGATTTCCTCCTATTTTTTTGTACCGTGTTCTTTATGAATCAAAAATTTATGAAGGGTAATGTAATATAATAAAAATAAAATTACATGGAAAAATAATTTATAGTAGTAATTTATTGGATAAAATTTGTGCGAGAAAATGATGATGATGATAATACGTGTGAGGATGTGGTTGCAGGAGAGAAGAAAACCATAAACCCAGAGTTATGGCAGGCGTGTGCAGGTCCTCTTGTAAATTTACCTGCTGCTGGCACCCACGTTGTGTATTTTCCACAAGGTCATAGTGAACAGGTTTGCCTTCCAACTAGAGGTGTACATCCTGGTATTTGTCGGGTTTTGAGTATGATATCTTGGTCGGGTTTAATTTTGTTTATTGTGTGTATGTAAATATCTTGGATCGAGTCGTTAGCTAGTTAAGTTCGTAAAGTCTTGTTAGTATCTAATTCGAGACATGATCGAATTTGTCAATACAAACTTTTTTACCCACACAAGTGTTTAAGTTATCGTTTTTGTTCAGCTAGTTTAGTCAGTTAAGTCTTGTTAAATTGTGATGTTAAAAAAGGATTAAATTTGGTCTATACCCTTTTGAACCAAAAAGAGTTGTAGTTTTTGTTATTTTTGGTAAGTTGTGTTGTAATTATTGTAATTTTGGAGTTGTATTTTGGTATAAGGTTAATAAAGTTACTATAGTTACTTTGGTTTGTTTATAGTTGGTAATGTTTAATGATTTGGAAATGGGAATGCATTAATAGGGTCTTTTTTGTTTTCCCTAATTTTGAGTGTTACTAATAAGGAAACCTTTTAGTTTGTGAGACTGCTGGTCTTTATCTGGTCTTTTGTTTGTGGTCCATGTTTCTATTGTATGTGTATTTCCTTTTTCTCATCCAAATCTTCTTGTTTTTTGGTTGATAATCCCACTCCTTTTTGTAACTATTATTGGTTGGATTGTAATATTACTTGGTAATGCTTTTTAGGAAGTTGCTAAATATAGCTCTACGGTTCAACATCCAAAGTATGATTCTGTATATAGTGCGGAATACTGAGTTGATGACTATGTCTACAACAATATATTGCTATTTTGGGAAATCTATTTAATACATTTTCATGACACCAACAACATCCAAAGGGTTGATTTCTTTTTTCTGCCCAACCCTTCTATAGTTCAATAAATATTGACAAATATTTCTATCCACATGGAAGATCCTGCCCTAATTGAAGTATGCTGATGTCTTAAGGGCTATAAGTTTATGTAACTGATTGAAGATTCTCCATTTATAAACTAATGGTATATAGAATATCACAAAATTTTGTACGATACTGTCTCACCATGAGACGTGCCCCATACTTGGTTTAAATAGCCGGATAATAAAAACTTTTAGTATAATGGACCTTTTGTATGGACTCGTCTCACGGTGAGACGGTCTCACAAAAGAGGCTAATAGAATATTTGTTATTTGACTGCAGTTATATTTGAGGGTTTTTTTCACCTTGATTTTTTGACATGATTCTCGAAACGAACAGGTGGCTGCTTCTATGAAGAAAGATGTGGATGCTCAGATACCAAACTATACAAATTTGCCTTCAAAGCTACTATGTCTACTTCATAATGTTACATTGCATGTAAAGATATACCTGTCCTCTTGTATTGTTCTTGGGATGTTGTGATTTAATGTAACTGCATCTCACAGCTGATCATGTTTGCTATCTGTAGGCAGACCCAGAAACTGATGAAGTGTATGCTCAGATGACGCTCCAACCCGTTCCTTCTGTAAGAACATTGCTGATTGCTACTAAATGTCTTTGTTTCAACAAGCATTTGATACACATGAGTACTCTTAGTTGGTTTATAGATCTTGGTCAGCTGACTAGAATCTTCCAAAAATGAGATCCTAGGTGGACGAGGAACATGGGTGTAACATAATTCGTCTTTTGAATTCGTGATTCACTCAAAATGACACTAGAATAGCCCAAAACCGACTATAATTTGCTTTTTGATTCGCGATTTACAAGGAGATTAGTGAATCATGTAACAGTAATTGGACAAAAAAATTGAATGCTTGGTTTCTTATGTGTGTTATTTGCTTGTTTTCTTTTCTTCAGTTCGATAAAGAAGCGTTATTGAGATCTGATCTTTCACTGAAAGCACATAAACCGCAGACAGAGTTTTTCTGTAAAACATTGACTGCCAGTGATACGAGCACCCATGGAGGCTTTTCTGTGCCACGGAGAGCAGCAGAAAAGATTTTCCCTCCTCTTGTAAGTGTGCTTCCTCAATAAGTACATGCTAATTTAATTGATTGAAGATGTTTTGCTCATCACTTGAATCTATAGGATTTTTCTATGCAACCACCTGCTCAAGAAATAAAGGCCAGGGACTTGCATGATAGTGTGTGGACCTTTCGCCACATATATCGCGGTAGGTTCTGTATTCGAGTATTTGTTCGGAAACTTAAATAGCACAGGCATTGATATGATGATAAGATAGAAAATCTAAAGAGATACATTTGTGTACACTTACATTCTTTGTTGATTTGAAGATCAGATACTAATTTCTGTTTTTATTACACCAGGACAACCAAAACGACACCTGCTAACGACAGGATGGAGCCTATTTGTTAGCGGGAAGAGACTTTTTGCTGGCGACTCGGTTTTGTTTATCAGGTAAGGACTATGAATGGCTGACACAGTTCTTCATAGTAATCTAACGTTCTACACTTGAATGGTTCAACCTTACTACTCTACTGATTAGCCATTTGGTTTTTGCAGAGACGAGAAACAGCATCTTCTTTTAGGAATTAGGCGAGCTAATAGGCAACCCACAAATTTATCGTCATCAGTGCTCTCTAGTGATAGCATGCATATTGGAATTCTGGCTGCTGCTGCACATGCAGCTGCAAACAATAGTCCATTCACAGTTTTTTATAACCCAAGGTGGGAAATTGAACTCTTCTAAACTATCTCTCTGCAGCCTTGGGCTTAATTTCCTACGGGAAGTTGCTACGTCGTGAGCATAAAGCTCTGTTCTAAAAGGTTTTGTTATTTGGGTTGTGCAGAGCTAGTCCATCAGAATTTGTGATTCCACTTGCCAAGTACTACAAGGCCTTTTATGGTCAACAAGTATCGCTTGGTATGCGATTTAGAATGATGTTTGAAACTGAAGAATCGGGAACTAGAAGGTAATAGCGGAATGTAGTGTACGATGCAGCCAAATTGTTTTAATAATAATGTACTGTAATGTGTAGAACATGAATCTATTCCGGAAATCGTCTGTCACTCGGTAGTGAAAACTGAGTACAAATGGGCCAAATTTGTGAATTTGCAGGTATATGGGCACCATTACAGGTATCAGTGATCTTGATCCTGCGCGCTGGAAGAACTCGCAGTGGCGTAATTTACAGGTAAAATTTTGCACCCTAATTCAAATTATGTGCAGCTTATTTTGGGCATATCATTGAAGATTACTGGAGATCTGCTTGCAGGTTGGCTGGGATGAATCCGCTGCTGGAGAAAGGCGTAACAGGGTTTCTGTTTGGGAGATTGAACCTGTAACAGCTCCATTTTTTATATGTCCTCCATCGTTCCTCAGACCAAAGCGTCCACGGCTACCAGGCATGCCTGGTAATTATCACTACTGCTTTATGGGCTTCCATTTCCAATAATTCATGTGACACTCCGAGCGTCTTGAGGTTACCTCATCGTGGTCTTGATAATACTTCTATACCTCGGCTTGCTGAGTCAAAAGCTCACTTTTCCTTAAAAAGTGAATTTGCTGAAATGTAGCAAATTTACCGACACTGAAGAGGATATGATTTAATCCAAATTTTAGATGATTGATACTCTTTAGTGCTTTGCTGATTACTTTTTAAGGGGTTATGATCTGATCGATCTTTTTGTGACAGATGATGACTCTGATGTGGATAGCATACTGAAAAGGTCAATGCCATGGCTTGGAGACGATCCGAATGCTATGACAGGCATGAGCTTAGTGCAGTGGATGAACATGCAGCAAAATCCTTCTTTTGTTAACCCAATGCAGGCCAACTTTTTGAATACTATACCTGGATCTACTCTTCCGAGTCTTCCTGCTTCAGACCTTTCCCGTCAATCAGGATTAAATGCCATGCAGATTCCTCCGCAAAACAACTTACACTTCAATGGTCAGAGATCTGCGCAATCCGTCCAGCAGCTTGAGCAGATCCAGAAGTCATCGGGAGTCTTAAATCCATTGGGGTCTTTTATACAGTCGCAACATTTATGTGATACTCAGCAACCGAGGCAAAACTTGATGAACCAAACCTTATCTCCAACCCAAGTTCAGTCACCTCTTCTGCAGTCTCAGGGTGGTCTTGTGCAAAATCACAATTCAATCCAACAACAATCGTCTCTTCAAAACCATCAGCTCCTTGGAAGCCTACCTCAACAAAAGCAGCAAATTCCGGGTTCCAATCAACAACCGAATCTACTTCAGATGCAACAAGTTAGTGACAGCCAACTTCAACTTCAACTTTTGCAAAGGCTTCAGCAGCAACAGTCACTTTTATCTCAGCAGTCCACATTACAGCAGTCAAATCACGTAAACCAACTTCAAGAACAACAGAGACCCCTGCTCGATGTTTCTCAAAGCTTTTCTAGATCGGTGTCATCACCCCAAATGCAGGATATGCCTCAAGCACAAATGATGTCTATCCCTCATCCCCAGATCATGGCACAGCAGGTGGGTAAAACTAACAGTCCAACAAACTTTCAATTTTCTCAAACACCCAAGGTTCCCAAGCTCCTGCAGCAGCAGTCTGGGGCAATGCCTGAACTACAGAGTCAAGCTAGTGTTGCATTCAATCCTATATCAAATCGTCCTTCCACTGCAACAAGCAATAGTTTTACTGGTGCTGCTGCAGGCGGACAATCAGCGTTAACTGATGACATTCCGTCGTGCTCTACTTCACCTTCGACAAACAATGGTCCTAGTACTGCTCAGGCAACCGTGAACACTAGGGGTCAACGAATCAATGCCTTGGGCGAGGGTAATAACCACTGTTCTACTAATCTTTTGAATGGTCCTACTGTTTTGGATGCTATGGAAGGTCATAACACATTCAAAGAGTTGCATCAGAAAGTAGATGTCAAGCCTTCAGTTAACATTAGTAGAGTTGAAAACCAAGGACATTTAATCCGGCAAGCATATCAGAATATTCCTTCATCTCAAATAGATTACTTGGATACATCCTCTGCTACTTCAGTTTCTATCTCTCAGAATGATATTATAAGTCAAAGCAATCTGTTTTCCCATCCACAATCAATTTTGTTAGCAGATACTGGTCATGATGTGGATGCACAAGCTGATATAAGAAAACACACAGGAGCGATTACAAATGGTCAGATTGGAACGCCCTTGGTTTCTGATACCGAGTTGACGAAAAATGTACCAACCCTTGATAAAAATTACTCAAATAATGTCTCTTCTAGTTGTATGCTTAATTATGAAAACTCCAAAGATGGTCAGCAGGAGCTCTCTTCTTCAATGGTCACCCAGTCATTTGGTGTACCAGATGTGGCATTCAATTCGATTGATTCTGCAATAAATGATGGCGGCTTTATAAATAGGGGGACATGGGGTCCACCGACACAGTATCAACGATTGCGGACTTACACAAAGGTAAAACTCTAACCAACTCTGTTAGGTCTTAACAATTCGTCACATGATCACCCCATCAGCCCGCTTATGTGGAGACACCCACGGGGCAACCGCGGACTTGGGCCCACAAACACACGAGTAATGAGCGTTGCTTGGCTTGCATACAACACTTGATGAGTTGCACTCTTTCCCAAAACTATATGGTATTAAAAGATTCACCCATCAAGTATTATATACAAGTCTACAACCCGCTCTTTTAGCGATGTGGGATCTTCCTCCTCACATGTGAAGTATTTCAACCAAACTCATTCATCATACTGCTAATTACATAGGACTTTTCATGATTTGGTAATTCTTTTTTTAAGGTTTACAAGCGCGGAGCAGTTGGTAGATCGATTGATGTTACTCGTTATTCAGGTTATGAAGAGCTTAAACAGGATCTTGCTCGAATGTTCGGTGTAGAAGGACAGATGGAAGACCGGGGTAGAGTTGGATGGAAACTTGTATATGTGGACCATGAAAATGATGTTCTGCTCGTTGGTGATGATCCTTGGGAGTAAGTCTAACTTGCTTATATCGGTTTCCTTCATGTAGATTGTGACCTTCCATCGTCTGTGCAGCTTATAGTGTAACATGGAAAACAGCCCTTCCCCCCTCCCTAACAGTTCCCCACCCCACCTGACTCGCACCCAAAAAATGACAAAGAGAATAGGAAAACATAAGGAAAGCAATAATCGTGATAAGCATATTCCATGCCTTCGGAAAAAAGTGACCCCTATGTGGTTTCTTTGACTCTTTAATTCATTTTCTGATAAACTTTGCATAGAAATTTTATAAATCTCAGCCTGGACATAGATAACCAACCAAATATGAACTATGAAGTTAGTCAAATTAATCTTTTATTTGCATCAGCCATGGTGGCATAAATTGTTTCTGTTTTTTAATGATGCGAATGCACCGAACACATTTAAGAGCTGCATGAAAATGTATATAGCCGATTAGTACACTGAGAGCAAACCATTTCAATAATTACTCTAGACAACTTTCTATATATAGTAACACTCATGTTTACATGTATGATAATAATTTAAGTTGTTGATTCGGGTCATTAGGTCGATTTCATATTAGGTTTTATGAGTCGGTTAAAACCAAGGTTTTGGGTCCACATTGATTTTTACATAATGTCAAATTAATTTTGAAATTGGGTCAAGCCGGGATCGTTTACCGGTAAATATTGAATTTTTGGGTCTGCTTTTGAGCATCTCTAATAATAATAAAGTGCATTTTTGGTTTTCCTCTCCAAAGATGTTTTCTTGTGAATGGGATAGCATTGTGCTTTATGTGCTTCCATATTGATATTATGGATTAGAGCAGATGAAGATGGCAGTAGTCCAGAAAAATGAGCGTGTTAAAAGGAAGCCAAAGAAGGGCACCAACTGAGGGCAAACTGTCTTCATGCAGTATCTACTACGATAAAATTACAAATTTACTCAATTCTTTTGGTTCTTCCCAATAGAATGACCCCTAAATGCCCCAGCAGCCTAGCCCATGATAGTCTGGAAAAAAAAAAAAAAAAACTTTCTGAACTTAGCCTTCACAAAATAGTATGACTGCAAGGAGCTAAACACTGATGCACTTAATCTGAACAAGAGGGTCGAAGACACAAGTACCCAAATAATATCGATTTGACAGCATAAAGGAAATTAGTTTTCTAAAGCATTGAACTCAAGGTCATGGCTTTAATTAAATGTGCCCTGTGCGGTCACAAACAAACAAGGTCATGGCTTGCTTATATCTGTTACGTCTTCGTCTGATACTGCATTTCTATTTAGGCTGTTCCAAACTAACGAACCATCTCTAGATTAGTGATTTAGACTTTGTATTTTCCATAAAACCTTGATGACGCTTTTAGCAATGATTTTAAAAAAATATCGATACGGTGTACAATTAATGTGTCTAAACTATCTATAAACTATGTTTCCACCGCAATTTATGGCTGAAACTTTTCTGTTGGCTGCTATTTTACCATCATAGCTACTTATTCATTATCGTCCGCTTGTTTTGAGTTAACACGGTGTTGTAAATTTCAGGGATTTCGTAAACTGCGTTCGCTGCATAAAAATCCTCTCTCCGCAAGAAGTCCAACAAATGAGCCTTGATGGTGACTTTGGGAATGCTTCTTTACAGAATCAAGCCTGTAGTAGTTCTGATGGTGGAAACGTATGAACTTCTACGACACGCTTCTTTCAATAGTGCCACTTTTTTGAGTGCAGACTCAACTGGAGAATTTAGCCTTGGCTTGTACTTGTGCTGATTTTTATGCATTGCTGCAAACTGCTGCAGTGCAAGCCAAGTTTGGCTGGCTTGTCGGTTTTGTTCTGCATTGCAACGGCCAGACTATCCTATGATTAAGCAGGATGTAAGTCTTGGGCTATGTCTTCAAGTTCAACTCTGTATTTATCCAAGTCTTAACTTAAATTTTAATGGTATTAAAAGAATTGGCTTCAAATTCTTGTAGTTGATGGTGTACATATTTGTAAAAGTCTTGAACTGTCGGTTAAAAGTACCATTAATCTTATTATTTAAGTTAATGTTATAGAAGTGAATGTCTTGAAATTTAACTAATTGTAAAACCCAATGGCTAAGATTGATTAGCTGTGGCCAACAACCTGAAAATGCAGGTTAGTCTATTGGTCTGTTTGACAAATGGTTGTTAGTTGAAATTGTTGACTGAAATTGCTAGAGTTGAAAATATTAGTTGATACGCTAGTTGTTTAAACTAGCTATTAAGATATTTTGGTAAAAATTAATTTTTGGCTATCAGCTGTTTATTATAAAAAAAAAAAGGTAAAGAGTCAAAAACAAATAAAAAATTATAATGAATAGTTTTTTGGTTTTGACTTAAAAGTTAACTTTTCAGTTAAAAGTTATTTACCAAATACTTTTCGCCTATTTAATCAATAAAAAAGCTAAAAGTTAAGTGTCAACGAAAAGCTTAATAAAAAGCTTAATACCAAAAACCCTTATAAGTGATATGTTGATGAATATTATGTTCTTTCTATTTAAAATCTCTACTTTTTGATAATCAACACAAAATTAGAGAAAGCTCACCTGAAACTTATTGAATATGTACCATAGTGCAAAATGCAATAACAATCGTAATTGCAGTAACGCATAAATATTGATCAAAAACATGAGATATTTCTTAATATGGCACAAAGTGCGATTTTTATACACAATCAAAACGCAAGAATCATTTTGTTAAAATCTTTACAATGCAACCAATGCAATTTAATGTTGCCTAATTTTTGCACAACAGAATGTGCGATAATGATTGAAGAATATATTTCCCCCAAAGTATAATGTTTGAGTCGACTCGGCTATAATTTAGGTAAATAATGATTATTTGTTAACTTGATAAATCATCCTGATGTGACTTGATTTGATAGGGAAGAATTTTGGGATTTTCTTTTATCTTTTTAAATTTTATTTATTTTTTTTTGCGGTGATTTACAAATCACCATGATTGAATAGAAACTTCTACTTGGGATTTTCTTTTATCTTTTTAAATTTTATTTATTTTTTTTGTGGTGATTTACACCATGATTGAATAGAAATTTCTACTAAAGATGAGATGGTTGATGGCAATAAAATCAAGAGAATTTTTTGTAAATGTGCATGGTCTTCCATACTAAAATATGGGTTAGGTGGTGAGTCTAAAGCAGTTTGGAATAATGAGGTGCATTGAATCTTACGTTTTGACATCGTTAAGTTGTCTCGGTTAGTGCTCGAACGAGCAAATGGTTAGTTAGGAGTCAATCGTTTCTATCTTGGTTTGCTTGAACGAGCATCTGGTCTAGGTTGAGGCTGGAGATTTAAAGATATTGTTGCACCGGCAATATTAAATGAAGCTTAAAGTAGAATGTTGGTGTGCGGACAAGCACTAGACTAGGACGACACTTCTTAGCTTGTATGAGTTGGATCGACTTTTCAGTCAATTCTTGCTTGAGGCTCCCTATGCACTATTCTAAATATACTCCACTTTACTCTTTCCAATAAGTTTAGAAAACCTAAGCCAAACCAAACACATCCAAAATCACAAAAAATTCTCTCATCAAGAGTTCATAGTTTAAATAAAATTCAAGCTCTATTAATGAATCAAGTGAAACCTCAACTAGTGATGCAGGAGGATTCGGCTTATTCAAAATCAAATCACATGCCAACCTTTTTAATATATGTGATGTTGGAGCATTCGACTTATCCAAAATCAAATCACATGCCAACGTTTTTAATATATGGATCTGGTTAATTTTAAGTTTCAAGTATATTTTTGGACAATTCTATGTTCTTAACCTGAAAAAAATATCTTAAGTTGATCTAAGATCAGGACATTCTTAACTAGGAATTATGTTGGGAATATGCAGTTGGCTCAAAAATGTTACTTTTGGTTGTCCAAAACTTTTAAGTCTTATTTAATTAAAGTTTAAACAATAAAAGGTAGAAACAATGAGTCTATAAATAGTTGATTTATTTATAATCAATATATTTTGTACATTTAAGGGGCTTTTGGTGCTTCATTTTCTAGACCTTTGATGCTTCTTCATATACTATACTTTTGGTGCTTCATTCTTTAGCTTTTATTGCTCATTAAATCTAAGTGTTCATTGTATGTGTAACCATCCTAAAAGTTTGTACTTAGTTATATATAAAGGGGCCTTATGAAATGAAGAAAATAAAAGTTGTTGATTAATCATTTTAAACTGAGTTTATACATTGCTTTTCTTCTTGTGTTTGTCCAAAGAAATAGTAATTCCAATTATCACTTTGAGTTTGTCTTGAGTGTTAATTCTAGGAGAGATTGAGTGTGTTCTTATCTCTAGCCTAAACACAAATCATTGAGTGTGTCTTGTGATTTGGCTCTTATCAATCTTCTTCTACTGTTCTTTTTTTATCTAACTATTCTTCTTTACTCTTCTTTATACAAAAAAAAACCAAAAACTTGTAAATCTAAGTGTGTTCTTCCCAATCACACTTACAGCCAGCACCAAGGATGATGTAACCCACATTTATCTACTCATCCAGTGAAATATAATTCTCTAGTTAGTTCGCCTTTTGAATTCGCGATTCGTACATAATGGCTCAAAAATAGCCTACAATCGACTTTAATTCGCTTTTTATAACTAGCGAATAATGTGACACTGTACTCATCCTTTAATTTATTTTCTTACTTGTTTAACTTGCTCAATCATGTAACTAATTTCCAATCCTAAACACAATACCATCAATCTTGTGATCTTATTAAGCTTCCTCAATGCTTTTCTAGTTAAAGAACTCATTATTATAGAGTATCAAAAGTTCAAATGTGTCAAAACAATAAAGACAAGCCATGTTTCAACTTTGAAGATCATAAAATAAATAAACTAGGAAGCAAATTGTTGTAAATGAATACATATTTATTTCATCACTAATAAGCAAAACTACATCACACAACAAAATGCACCCAAATACCTAAAGGCTAAAACGATAGCTACAAACATTTTTTAACCTCCATAACCATAATAACACACACCAATTAGAATTTATAACTAAATCCTTCAATTAATAATCATAAAGCTTCAAAACATGCAAAAAAACTAAAACAAGCCCATAACTTAAACCTTTCTATGAAAGCATATGCATAATCCCTCATTGATTAACAACTAATCTCATAATTAAACAAAATTTCAGCTTTTAGAACCTGATTTCATAGATTCATTCTCAGCCATTTGAGAGAATACCTTAGTAGCAAGCATATTATCATCAAAGAATTGTGCATAAGGATGTCCCTTTGGCACAAGCCTCTTATACTTATCAAATTGTTGGGCTGCTTCATCTTGTTTCCTCAATAAAGTGTAGATGATTCCTTGACACAAATAAGGCCTAAAATCTCTTGGTTCCTCCTTGACAAGTTCTTGATAAACCTTCAATGCTTCCACATAATTCCCTTCAATTACTCGAATTTGAGCAATTAATAGCTTGAAATCCCTCACTTCATCCTTCTTTTTCTCCATTTTAGACTTCTCTATTGCTTCCATAATCCTTTTTGATACATCTTCAAGCTCTTTTCCTTCCGATTCGCCTTGAGAAACCGCCATTACAAGCCCATGAAAAGCTTCGACTCGAAGCGGGTCTTTGGCTATGATTTCTTCAAACCCGGCTTTTGCTAATTCGGATTCACCCATGTAGGTATACATATGACTTCTCAATAAGGGCCATTCTATTTCGTCTGGTTCAAGTTCAATCAACTTGTTTAAAACTTCCACAGCTTCTGGAAGTTTCTTATTCTTGGTTTTAACTTCCATTAATGACTTTAATACTTGAACATCATCTGGGTTCGACGCTAACATTTCCTCTAACTTCTTTTCTTTTTCTTCAGAATATGCGGCATCTTCTTCTCCCAGTATAGTCGAAGTTTCAGCCATGGGATTCGCAATAGCAATCAATGGCTTAAAACCCAACCCAGAAAAGAATATAGCGGTGGCAGCCACTGCAATTGTAAGAGGGGTTTTGAGGAAGGTAAAAAGGTTAGAGGTTTTAGGTTTAGAGACAGATTGAGGAATTGAAGATGAGGAAGATTTGATGATTAGAGAAGACGAAAAGGGACGAGAAGATTGGGGCTTAAAAGAGATGGGTGTAGAGAAGAAAGGACGGTTATGGCGGAGAGATAGAGGAAGTGGTTGTTGATTGTAGGAGGAATACCAATTGACTTTGGAAAGAGCCGCCATTGTTGTTGAAGTGAGAAGAAAGGATGGTGATGGAGTTGAATAGTGAATTTTTCGAATTGGTGAGAAACGGAGATAATAGGGCTACTGAAGCAAAACCCTCGAGAATGGCAACCGGCAAGGGCTTTAGCAAGTAGGAGTAGGACTTTGGAGACTTTGACCTAAACGTTATAAGACATTGACACTTTGATGATTGTAATTCGTAAAAAAAGAAACTCTAATTTGCAAATAGGCTAAATTTTAAAGCTGTAATTCACAAATAATTTTAAAAATCACTAAATTTTACTTTTCCTCGGTTCTTTAAAGAAATAATTTTTTATGAGACTGATCAACTCAACATTTTATTAGAAAAAGTATAAAACTTAAAAAATACAAAACACCTATTAGCTTTCTTCGTCATCCAACATTAATGGTTATCCTCCTTCTTTTAAGTCGAATAATATACGGTTTTTTCTCTAATTTTATTTTCACCTTTAAATTCACAAACATATGTTGAATTATAATATAACTAGAGTTTTTTGAACCTTCAATTTACAATTGTGAGAACGTATACTATTCAATGAATTTTATTTCTTTCTATGCACATAATTTTTTGTTTTGCGTTCTTGTTCAATTATTTCTCATGTTAGTATTTTGTTGGTTTTCACTGGCGAATTCTATTACTAAGCCCATTTGAATCTCGACTTTCAATTTATAATTTTAGTATTAAAAGTTGGTATTTTAACTATATAAGTATTAAAGTATGTGTTTTTACGTATTAAGCATGTATTTTTTGTACAAAAATATGTACTTTTTAGATACTAAAGTAGGTCTTTTAATGATATTTTTAAATACTAAAATAGATATTTTTACATACTAAAATAGATGTTAGTATATACTACTAAATTAAGTATTTCAAGTAATCTAATATATTGCCTTTAACATCAAAACAACTAAAAATTACAATTATACAAAAGATAATTGAAAAGATAACATGTACAAATTGGGCTTTGATGTTCCTATAAAAGTGACAAATCTTATCTTGGAGAGTATTCTTTGCAATTCCAATGCTGAGAGTTTTTGTGATAAATGAAGCAAAATGAGGGGAACAAATAGAGTATTCGAAGAGCTATCGACCAATATGAGCACAATTTCGGGAATTCTCTGCAAGGGGATATATATATTTTCCACATACGATTTTCCACAGACGATACACGAGTTTCTTTGTATATGATTACATAGCCCATCTAAACACTTGTGATTGCAATTCAGGGAAGGTCCGACGGTTCTTCATCAGAGGTTTTCAACAGCGCCTCCTTGTGTGCCTCATCGAGCTTAATAGGAAGGTGGATAGGCTTACTACGATAGAGCACATAATGTTGCAACATGAACAAGAGATCAAACAAGACCGATACCTGTGATCGTTTGACAATACATTACAATTACAATATGCTATAAAGGTAATGAATACAGAAGTTAAGAGATGAAGGATTCCATACAAGCGACAGCAATGTCTTCCCGATATTTCCATAAAAGTTCACCCAAGAACCTGCAGACAAATATATTTTCTTAGCAGTGTAACATAATTCGCTAGTAATTCGCGATTCACTCAAAGTCACCCTAAAATAGCCCAATACTAACCATAATTTCGCATTTTTGATTCGCGATTTGCAAGGAGATTAGTGAATCATGTGACAGTGATTCTGAGTAATATATCCCGAAACGTTTGTAGAGTCATGTTTTGGAATAGAAAATAAAAATACCTTGATCGATAGACTGCGTAGCCATTTGCGCATAGTTAGTTACTCCACCAAGAAAATCAAGCAAAATGTTGCCTATGCTAAATCCTTCTGTGCTTTTCCTGTAGAAATTCATGAATGCCTGCATTCAAGATTCATGCTTGATTAGTAGCTTTTTCAAAAAAACTAGCAATCAAAGAAATACATGAGAAACAATGATATTTACTACTACATATAGTTTCACACACTAATGTTATAGATTACATCACCCGCTCTTAAAAAGTAAAAATATTACACCCGCTCCAATTTGAAAACAAATCAAACAATAATGTACGATTTATCCTATTTTCAATCAACCCTTAATAGCAAACATCATCTGCAACTTCACATGACTGAAAATGTATATAATCTAATGAATCATTTACTATAGCCCACTAGAATCCAAAACCAAAGAACTATACAGATTTGGTTCCATCAAGGATGGACAATAAAAAAGTAAAATAAATATTGCATTCTAACCGTGACTTGCCTATTTGAACCGTAAAGAGGTCAAACTAGGTTCTCGTTGTATCAAATATATGTGAGAGTTGCATCAACAAGAGATGAAGGTAATAGGCATTAAATAAGGAGATACCAACCTGGGGAATATATTTGATGACTGTCATGGTGACTTGAATAATGCTGCAACATTAAACAAAAGAAGCTCTATATTATTATGAAATAAATCATCCGATACAGAAAATGCTTTTTTTGATCACCAGTCCATGGTAATGTTTCATGAATTTGGTGCACAGCAAGACGGGAATAAGCATAGTGCAAAATATCAGCCACATTGTAAAGGTTTTTGAAGTTATCGGCTGCGGCTGTATACAGGTCGCAATAATCGTGAAACCATCCAAAATGACTGAAAGTATGATTTCGCGGTTGTCACCACAACCATGATCGCATCTGATATTTTGCACTATGGTGAATATGTCATACACGCGTCTTTTATCAAATTTCCTAATCACACAACCAAATTTTATGTTTCAGCAACCAATTACAGTATCGATCGAATGATCTCTTCTAACTAAGAAAATGAATCAATATCAATGATCACTTACATAGTCTCTTCCTCCATGAATTCTTATCCATTTTCATATTCTCCTCAAATTTTAATTTTTCATATCGTTCTTCACTATGAAAATCTTTTTCGTCCTCACTCCTTCTCTCTTCAAACCTCCTCAAAGTTTCATTCTTCGACTTCAAGTGCTTTTTTCAACCTTTGCAAATAATCGAACCAACGCAAATGACTTTCTCTCATTTCATCTTCAATATCTTTAACTCATCAACTTCAATATTATTTCTTATGTCTTCATTTCAAATTTTATCCTATACACTCATAGATTTGACGTACATCTTAACATACGCATCTCAGCTACTATAAAGTCTTTTAACTTTTTCACTCAAAGTAATGGTGGTCTAATGGCAAACCAATAACTCAACTACCTCAAATCAAATGAATCCTTTTGACTTTTTGAATTCACGATTTGCTCAAAATAGCCCAAAAAATCGATCATGATTCGCTTTTTTCAAATCGCAATTAGTAAGGAGATTAACTGTTTCTCAGTCACAAGAGTTAATTTTTCTTATCCAAACATTCTTTTGTCAACAAAGCATACTTCAGATCATTTAACATTACCATGATCCTTGTAAATTCTCAACATTAAAACTAAAATATACTCTGATGCACAAAATATTAGAGAAACAAGATTCTTACTTGAAGACAGAAATGAGCCAAAGCCAAGAATGGGTGGGCAAGGCAATAAATACACAGACTGCAGCAGCAGACCAAGCAACAGAAACAATTATGAGGGAAATCTTTGAGAACTTCTGGTTTCCACGCTGTAAAATCAGATTTGATAATATAAGAAATCAAAGTTAAATAAACATAGAGAAGAGAGGTGAAGATCGACTTGTACAGTTTCACCCTATGACAAACCCATATAATTAGTCAATTATCAAAATGATCATTTAAAATTATAAATGATCATTTTAACCATGATTACGTAGAACAACGTTCTGCGATCTAGGAACGTCCGTCCCCAATAACCACGAAACACCACCCAAATCGCTCAAGGTGACGTCTCAGTGTATTAGACCTTTTTAGAATGTACTTTGGCCTTTATTTACAAAATTAAAGAAAAAAAAACGAGATAAAACCTAAAAATCAAAAAAAACTCTAAAATAATCATTTTAATTTAATTGTTTTTTCAAATATATATTTTATACATAATGTATTTAGGACCCAATCGTTCCCGAGTCAATCTAGGTTGCGTTCTGTGTTCCTGTTTCCCGTTCCCCATTCCAAACCGAATGCCGTTCCCTGTAACAATGATTTTAAGACACTAAATATACATGCATCTTGCCAACAGAGATGGTTTCACCATGAGACCGTTTTATTTAAAAAAATTTGCGGGTGAAGATACTAGTTAAGAGTAGTACTTACTTCATAAATAATAATTTGGAACAATGTAAATGCAGTCAATACAACAGCATGTATGGAGAAGGCAACATCATTTGCTGCAACAGGAATCATCTGCATCATCATTATCAATCCAAGACACATTAAACTTTACTACATTGTTTCGATTACAATACGGAATTGAAAGGAAAGGAAGAGAAGGGGAAGGCGGGGAAAGGAAAGGGAAGGTAGTAAGGAAAGCATTTTTTTTTTTTTGTTTCGGAGGGAAAGGAAGTGAGAGGAAGAGACCTTTTCCCGTTTTTAAAGAAATTTGGCTATTAACAAAATTATGGAACTCAATTCCTCCAAAATCAGTTGTAAAAGGGGCTTCTAATCTTCTAGACTATAACCGAAAAGGCAAATGTTAATGAACGCTCTTAGGCCACTCACTAACGTGTATAATAATATATTTTAAAGAGTAAATGATCAAACAAGGTAAAAATAATAGTACTATTGACAAAAGAAAAGTTTTTTTTATTACTTTATGCTATTTTTACCCGACGTAAAGATATTTTTTCCAAAAAAATATTATAATCACTCTAATTGACCACATATTCTAAAATCCAGTCAAAATATATACTTAATTTAACCTCCACCACATGAAAATGTTAGAAGTTAAAAGTCTCCATGCAAATTTAAAAAACATTTGCAGAGAACTATAAACCTAAGGTCACCATATCAAATTTTCTAAATTACCTATAAATTATTTAGAGCATATTAGAATATCTCATACATTACACATGTAGTAGGACAATATAGCTCAAAGCAATATGTGAAAGTGTTTAAGATACAAGGCTAAAGTACAAAATAATAAAGGCCCAATACAAGCATGCTCGTTCGAGAAGTGCTCGTTTTAACTTGCATATTTTTTGTTTGAGAAAAAACATGGGAAAAGTCAATATGTAATTTTACCAAATATGGTTATTAATATTAGTATTAGCTAAATATCCTATAAAATCAAAATCAAACAAGTTAGCTATGTACTTCTTGCATTCGTTGTTCATCTAAATTTGCACCATATGACTTAAAAAGCTTCCATCTTTTTGAGTCATATGGTTCTTTTGGTCCTTTCACATGGGAAAGAGGGAGTAGTAGCTAATAATGAATGACCAACCAAAACATGAATTTTTAAAATCCAATATTTCCAAATATAGAAAGGGAGAGAAATTACTTGATCATGGCCGTATTTTTGACGATACTGATTCTGAACAACAGAGCTAAAATAAAGTGTAGCATTGTAAATGAGATAAGCGGTATGTTTAGTCAAATTCAACACCACAAAGCTAAAATTCAACCCCACCACACTGCAACAAACACCATAAACACGAACATCAAGATCAATATTAAGATCAATACAAATTCACAAATTGGGTAAATCTACGATTACGAATCGATTGAAACAATCAACCCAAAACCAACCTTTTACGGCGAAAATTGAGGATAACTTGTGGGTAGAAGCTGATTGACCAAGAAAAGAAAGCAATCCACCCAAAAAACTCGTAAATGATCTCTAATTGAGATGAATTCCATGAAGACATGTTGTTAGTGATTCAAATTCTTGTTCAAATGGGTTGTGTTTTATTCATTTGAAGGAATCTTAAAAGAAGGAAGAATCAAGTAACATAAGGGTTGAAATCAAATCAACATCGTTTGATGTAGAATCAAGAATGCAGAGATGAGATTCGGATACCGACTTTTGTAGAGTAGAGTGATTGCGTTACGCAAAAGGCGGCTGCGGTTGTATAAGGACGGGAACCCAATTTCATTCTCTTGCCTGTCTCTATGTGTCGTACGTAGACGGTTTATCCGGCCTCATTCATTTTTTTTAATGAAAAGTTTTCGAATAATCACATCTATTGATTATTTCTAAATGATTTAATTTTTTAATTTTTTTGCTGATAGAATCTTGACACATATTAATTGGTTATTGTATTTTGTAGATACCTATCATCAAAATGAAATAAAAGAAGACCAATAAAAAAGCATAAAAAGAAAAAGTGAATGTAATAACTAGTAACTATAAAGCCAACCACGACACAACAAAATGAAAGAAGGAAGAAGAGAGAGGAGATAAGAAAGAGAGAAGGAGCCAAGGAGGACAAAAAGGGGTTGGTCGGTTGGCTTCGGCGACCGAAAACGTATGCTGATGACTGGTGAGCACTCCGATAACTGATGTGACGCTAACAACAACTTAAGTTTGAATTTTTTTTTTCTTTTTCAAAATTAATAGATGGGTGATTTAGATTTAAAATTCGTAAAATAAGTTTTATTTTTGAAAATAAAAAACTAATGATAAAGGAATGAATTTAAATTTCTAAATCATATATTTACTCTTTACTTATCTAGATTGAAACAAATAATTAATAAGAGAAAGAGAGTTAGAAGGAGAAGAAAGAAAATTGAAAGTGGTGAAAGAATTAAAGAGTAAAAAAAATCAACATATAGTTGTAGATTAATGTAGGTTTATAGAATTTGAGTAGAAGAAGTTGATGAATAGTGGAGTTATACGAGGTAGTAGGAGTGGTAATAGTTCACGTATAACTTCTTTTGTTTTTAACAATTAATTTTTTATATTAATTAAAATTAGTATTCTGAATTTTACTAATTTATTTATTTATTTATTTTTGATAATATTCAAGATATTACATGTCATCCAAAATTTGCTATGCTACGCGAACCCCTCAGTCGACCAAGCTCGACTTCTTCAACGTTTTGACATAAAATTTGATATTTTTGTTATGAAGATTCGAGTTTTGATTTTCTAGGTCTTCTTTTATGCCCAAGAGTTATTTCATGCTTCAAAATGGCTCGAAAGTCCTAAAAACATTCAAAAACTATACCAACAAGCATAAAATCATAATATATGAACTTAATAGACCTAATTAAATTGAGTAAGGAACGTAAAGAAAAGGCTTTAAATCAAGTCAAGATCAGAGCATAAATAGTTTATTAAGCATAATTGCATAAGAAACACTCCCACCCGATAAGAAGGAGGGTAAATAGCGACATATAAAGTAAGCCCGCTTTGGCGAGCGGACTTTTAAATTTTCAACAGGTCTCTTGAGAGACTGTTCTCAAAGGCCCAGTCCAATTGATTTAATTATAAATAAAAAGAACAACCCGTCTTGTATGAAATGTCTCACCATGAGACGGGCCCATATAATTAGCCTATTTTGTTAATTGATTACTTTAAGATCATAAGTAATTATTTAAAGGTTATAAGTAATCACTTTAAGACTATAAAAAATTATTATTTTAAAATTATAGGTGATCACTTTTTATAATGAATCACTTTAACACATAAAATGTATATTAGATTAGCCTAATAAATATGGTCTCACCGTGAGACGATCTTAGTGTAAAAAGAAATACTATAAATCACTAAGAATGGAGAAACCCTTTTCCATTATTGAATAACTATAGAAATTAAGATGGAAAGATTAATACATATGATAAGTTTACTTCTCAAAATCAGTCAAAAAATTAAATTTTTCTCACTTTGATGCAGTATAAAAATTAATTTTTTATTTCTCTCTAATGGAGTTTAGTAGGTATTTTGCATGTTGAATTAGGCATTACTATAATTTTAAGTGCATATCTAAAATAGTTATAGTATGTATTTTTACATTGTATTTTTACATTTTAAAGCAAGTGTTGTTTCTTATTAAAGTAGGTATTTTTAATAGTTAATATAGGCATTTTTAATAGTTAATGTAGGTATTTATTTTTACATACTAAAGTAGCCATATTTAATACTTATAGTAGAATAGTAGATGTTTTTGTATATCACAATACATGTTTTTGCATGCTAGAATATGTATTTTTGCATATTAAAGTAGGTATTTTTTATATGAAAGTATGCATTTTAAAGAAGGTAATGAACAATTGAAAAACTATTACTCCTATTGTAACACCCTGCGATTATTTGACATTAGTTAGGTAATTTAAATAATCTTTGAAAATAATTTTTAATAAATTAATTATTAAATATTTATATTAGTCATTATTATAATATAATTTTAATAACAATTCTATATATTTTATTTAAGTGGTCATTTATTATTATTAAAATATAATTAAATATGAGCTAGAATTAATTTTATTAAATCTTGAAAATAAAATACCTAAGTAAAATATGAATAGGGTTTTAATTTTTCTCCTTTATTTATCTCTCTCAATAATAAAAAAAAACCATATATATACCCACATTTTCCCCACCCCCTCCAAAAGTTTCTGATTTCTTTCATCTTGCTCTTGCTCTTGCTCTTGCTCTTGCTCCCTTCTTCCTTCATCCCCCTCCCTCGCAAAAACCAACCACCACACGCCAGCCACATCAGCCGCTCACCGCAGCTGACCTTCGACGCCGGAAACCACCGGTCGCCGCCAAACAGCAGGCCGTGACAGCCCCTGTGACGTGTCATCCCCCTTCTTTCCCCATTATGGTGAGCTTCTACCATTCTTTGAAATTTAGGGCTTTAATTTCATAAAATCATTGAGTCATGATGTTAATTTATGTTATAATTATTGAATCTTGATAAAAATTAGTATGGCTAAGTATTAAGTTAGGGTTTCGATTGGGATTAAGAATAAGAATTAAAAAGTGTCGTTTCAATAGTGTTAATGTACATAGACAACTTTGTTGATGATGTTATTGAAGTTTAGATTTGATCTTTATTGTTAGAAGTGTTGTTGGATGAATTTTTAGTAGTTGTTTGGCAGTAGTAATGGTAAATTGAATATGGATTATTTATAATTTGTTATGGGTAAGTGTAGTAATGGTGAATTTAATAAGGATATACTTGAAATTATATGAAAACAATAGTAGTATGTACTACTTTTAGTGTCTTCGTGGTATTTTATGGTTAGGAAAGTTTCGTGAGCCATTCTTCTTCCTTTTATTTTCCTTGAAATGTTGTCTTACTTTGCTAAATGAGTTGTTGAATTGATGTTGGATGAGTAACGTTAAATGTGCGCTTCATTTGAGTAAATAATGGTTTTAAAGCATTATTAGTAGCAAATCATGATGTTGAAGTTGATTAGAGTTGTTTTTATCATATTTTTTTGGTTGACTTGTTATTGAAATTTTGAGTATTATGATTCTTATTATAGTGATCTTAATTCTTAATTCTTAATTCTACCCCCTCCTATTCACCTTACACCTTAGGTGTTCTATTTATTTTTGGGACACTATTCATCTATTACCCTTAAATGGTATTTTATTATTAATCTATAAGTTATAACATAGTCATGTGGGATCTTGTTTGATTCGTTTTAGTGTAAAAATTAATATCAACTTTTTAAAATTTTTAATTATGCATAATTAGATATATTAAGGATTAAATAAGTGCATTGGATAGAGTGTATAAAGTAAATGAGACACTTAAGATGAATAGGAGGGAGTATATAATAATACTAAATAATGTGAATCGTAGCAATATTTCAATTTGGATTATTTAGGAAATTGGTTGGTCTAAATTGACCTTTTAAGTCAAGGACTATATATTTTAGAAGTGAGCTTTATGCGTGATGAGTGCATGAATGTGCTAAATATATATGTTAAGACTTGTGAATGGTTTAAAGGTTAATTTTTGTAGTATTAAGTAGCTCTTAATGGGATTAGTAGACTTATATGACCCACTTTAAATTTGGTAGGTGTTCAGTTCATAAGAGGTTATAAAACCCTATATTGGTGATTATTTTGACTTTTGCAGAGTGTCAGCAACTTCAGGTACGTACACGCAATAATTAACTATTATGTGTATTGTTTTAAGTATTATCAATATTTTATGATCGTATGCATTGCATTAAAATTATGGAGTACTGGAAAGTAAACTATACCATTGGATAGTTTCTAAAGTGATGTAGGTGAATAGAATAAAGTTCTTAGTACAACATGAGAAAAATTCCCGTAGTAGTAGAGAATAAATTATGTTTATATGGGATCGAAATGTTTCCCCTATTGTTAATCTTGATTATGATCAGTTGGTGTGACTCGACTGAATTATGTCTGGTTGATTTAGTAGTCCCTTAGGTGAAATTAGACCGGATCACCGTATGGGGGATATGACCATACTTTTGTCATTGGGCGCTGGATGGCCGATACCGCCCCTTGACCGAGGTGTTACCATGCGGGCTTTGCAAACCTCAATATGGTGGCCTCTTCACTGAATTAGTAACCCAGTGTGTTTTATTTTACCGAAGGTAGGGTCAGATGGAGGGTATGAGCTCATACTTTGCCATGGGCGCCGGGCCGGATGACCGATAACGCCCTTGGTCTTGTCACTATGCCATGAAGTAGAGAAAAGATCCACTATTCTTGAATATTCTTCGAGGGATTAAACGTTCTAAAAGCAAATCGTGGAGTAAATAGGAAGTGTAAGGTACAGGAGTAAAACCCTTATTTTCATGCAGTGTTATTGTTTATTCACTTGTTCTTTGGTTCTAATTACCATAAATTCGTTGATGACTGACGTGTACCATTTGTTTTTATTGTTGATGGCTTGTCTTTGATGGCCCTGCTATGACACGTTGGTCTATGATCTTACTTTAAACAGCGGGGTTATCATAGATAGACATTACAGGTGATGGAGCTTCTTTGCATTGCATACGGGGGAAAATGAGTGAGAATCTAGAAGTATACAATATTTTATTGTCTACATATAGTTTCTTTTTAATTAAGTTGTCTATGTTTTGGGTTTGAGGTACATATCCTCCTTTGTATGAGTTATTTCCGCTGCATTGTTTTTGTGGTTTTTATGATTTAAATAGTTTATCATTCTCTTTCTTTCTTTAAACTCAAGCGTTTACATTGGAACCACGATCCATGCTTAGCATATCGTCTAAGGATTAGGCGATGAACATTCCTCCGTGATATTTTGTTACAAGGCCGATGATGTCTTCTTTATTATGTTTTATCGATCGTTGTTTGTTTAGTGCATCCAACATTAGGGAAGGTGCTGCTGAAATTTACTTTTTTTGGAGTTTTCTAATTCCTTTAATTAAATCATCCAATTTTCTCTTTTACTTTTTATTATTTATTATATATTTTATATTTTTAATGTAACACCCGAATTTCCTTCGTTTTCTTGCGGTTTTGGTTCCGTATAGAGGGTCGAAAATTCAGGGGTGTTACACCTATGGAGTACTATTTTGCATACTAGAATAGATGTTTAATGTAGATAAAAAAAATCTACTTACAAAATAAAGAAATAAAAAACTTTTACTATAATAGATTAACACCTACTGTATATTACTATTTTAGGCATCAAAAATATCTACTTTACGTACTAAAAATTACCTCTTTACATATCACAAACACCTACTACACATTTTGTAAACATCTACTTTAGATATTAAAAATATCAAAATTTACGTACTAAAAATCCCTACTTCACACATCATAAAGGCTTACTACACATTAAAAATTTCTACTTTATACATTATAAACACATACATTACAATTACTTTACATTAGATATATACACCTACTTTATATGTATTAAAAGTTGAAATGCCTGCAATGGAAGAAATTGTGAGTGAACACCATTACAAAATCTTCAAAACTTAAGTTTATTCTTAATCTTAACTCTAGTTAACCTAATTTCAATCTTAATTGATTTTAAGTTTATTCATAAATTCTTTATTATTTTAAGTGAAAATTAATTGGAGAAGGTAGACATGAACGAATTGATGGAAAAATTGGTTTGAATAGTGAAAATTAAATTGAAGAAGATGGAGGATAAATATGAATGACTTGATGGAGAAGAGCTATGAATGATGAACAAGCTGACATCCATGAAAATAGAAATGTTGTGATGAAGAACAAGCATATTTTTTATTATTTTTTCTTTTTTAAAAATTGGGTCTGCTTAATTAGAGACGGTTTCTTACCTTCTATCACAACAATTTGCGTTACAATTTTAGGCATTTATTTTAGAAGCAAACCTAGTCTGTTAATCGCTCAAATCTGCACATGAACATTTCATGTTTAACCGACTATATCCTACCTCTTAATGGTATCATTTGTAATAGGGCAATCTTATTGGGCTAGAGTAGGGATGACAATGGATCTTAGATTTGCGCCGAATTCGTGACCCAGATAACCATATTCGTTTTGCATATTTATATCCTTTTTTTGGACCCATTGATTTTGGGTCGAATACGTATCCTTTAAAATAAAAGGGTTCAAGTCTGGGGATTTAAAAAAAATAAACGAATCAAATCTGTGAATCCTTAGAATCCGTTTTATAAAAAAATATATATAATTTCTATTCTCTTTAGATAGTCATATATATATATATATATATATATATATATATATATATATATATATATATATATATATATATATATATTTATATTTATTTATTTATTTGCCTCATAAAAAAATATGACAATTAACTTGTTAATGCTAAATTTAAGAGCTATTATGTAAATAGGTTGAAAGATAGACATTTATGTTAATATCAAGTATGATTAGTAAAAATTATTTTACAAAATTTAATCAAATTCGCAAAAGTAAGCTTTAGACCCATGTTGTACGTGGATATGTAAGATCAGTGGATACGGATTTGAATGCTAAAGATTTCGACTTGAAATTCGAATCCAAATCTGAATTTGTCCTCAGTAAACGAATCAAAATCCAAATTCAAATCATCTTTAACCCAATTTAAATTCGACCCGATACCATATCAAATTCAAAAATTATTCAATTAGTATATTAAAAATAACAGCTAGTACTCCATACCCTGTAAATGACAATTCAGTTTGAATCTGCATCTTATCTGAGGAAAAATATTCGACTCCGATTATATTGTCCGAGTCCTATTCAGAGACAGAGCGGATCTAAACCTCGTAAAATATCCGATATTTCATACTCTAACACGACTCCAAGTGGAGATGGAATGAAAAAAAATTGAATTTTATTTGGACCAAAATTAAAGGGTAGATAATCAGAATCGATGCTGATCTAATACTAGGGATGGGCATGGGAGGGTATGGAGAGTCCAACTAGACTTGGATCCGGACCCTTTTATTTTTAATAGATCCAGACCCGAATTCGAACCCTAAAGGTTAAAAATTTTCAGACCCAAACCCAGACTCTCCGAATCTAATAGGTCTAGGGTCCTCCAGGTCTAAGGGGAGGGTTTAGGGTCTGGGTTCGGGTTTAGTCCAAAAAAGGTCCAGACCTGTCAAGTATTTTTTTGGATTCAAATATTCGATGGGTCTCAAAAAACATAAATTTTGTAAGAGACGGTCATATCATTCCTAATATGGTGAGTCCATTATCATCTTTTAGTTTAATTAAGTTTTAATAGGTTGAACCTGAAAAACGTTCTTTTGAAGACCGGCTACTCATAAAATAAGATCCAAACTTAAAAAAATAAAAACAAATCCGAGGCAAGTCTATCAAAGTTTTAGACCCATGACCATCCCCTCTCCATTACCATCCTACCCTATAATTAACAAACCGAACCTCTTTGCGGTTTTTGCACAAGAGGTTTAAAACGAATATGTAGTATATGAAGTTTAGAAACGTGATAAACCATTACGTCGTCTGGTTTCGAGTAATTTCAGCACTCCAAGGTTCCTTTCTTCATCATCTACTAAAACAGGCGACGCCAATTTCCAACCTCAAAAAACCCATTTTCTCCAACTCCAACCATATCCATGGCGTCCTCCAATACCAATTTATGGGTTATGCTAGGTTTAGGATTGGCAGGCACCATTTTGCTTATGACTAGAAAGCTCAAAAGAGCTATTATGCCCGACTTTGGAGCATTTATTCAAAAACTTGAGTTACTTCCTCCTCCACAACCTGCTCCTCCCAAAGCTCCTCATCCTCTTACTGATTTGACATTCGCTGTTTCTGATTTGTATGTTGTTTTACTCTTCTTCCGATTACTATCACTTTTTTATGTTTCTGAATTACTTTGTGGAGTATTAGATAATTTTATCAGGAAACCGAGTTTTTATTGGGAAATATTTCTTGAAATTCATAGTTTGATTGTCGGAAATTATGAATATTGAAAATTGGATTTGAGGATATAGTTTAGGTTTTGCTGATATTTTTTCATGATTTTCACATCAAAATTCATGTAATATTTATGGTTAATTAAGCAAGTACAAATTATCAGCAATAATTCACTCTAAATTGACATACTTTTTGCACTATAATCCTTCACTCTTAGGTTGTATTTTATTCATTATTTATAATTTAAATTGTATTTGATTCATCTCAAATTAAATTTTATTACTATCAACTCTTTATCATCTTTAATATGCACATACATTGAAGATTGAATTAGTGCAATGGCAAGACGGAGTAATTTTCTTAAGATTCATATTCTGAAACTTCATCGCATTTTTACATTATATTGGTTTCCTAAGAAACTTTTGTCAATATTTTTTATCAATTATTTTTTGTTAGCTTCAATCTCATTCTAGAACCAGAGTTTGTATTTTGTGCTGACGCAGAAGTGTTTCTCTATGAAGATAAGAAAAAGGTTTACGGTTTCTGTGCTGTCTGTTTAATTATGCCTTTTGCATTTAAGTTAAAGGGGAGTATCTGGATATTGTAATTGTTATGGTTGTCCCCTTACAAGGTGTAATGGAAATGTAACAAGTTTCCTTCTGTTTATCATGAACAACACTTAGGTTTATTTCCTAGACTTGCCAAGCAAGACATGGCATGCTTTCATAGGCAAGTCTTTATAAAATCAGCACGTCTTGTATGAGACCGTCTCACCGTGAGACGGGCCCATACAAGCAACCTAAAATCAAAATTACATAGCATTTAACTAAATAGAAACAGTTTTTTAATTAAAATTCTAAAAATTTAAAATTTGGCCAGCCCATATTAAGCCGTCTCACGGTGAGACGGTCTTAATAAAGAATTTGTCTTATAAAATAACTCGTAGAACTTAGAAATTAGAAGAGGAAAAAAGGAGTTTGTGTAGTTTCCTTCACCTCATTACCTATTAGTTGTTAAGCTTGTAAGAATTTTAGTGATGTGAAACTTGTCAAAACAAGTTGCGGGTGCCACCTTAGAGAAGTTATGTGTTATGTCACTATTGGCGTGTTAATTGGTTGGAGTATTTGTTAGTCGTTGGAATTGGTGAAGAAAACTCAACTTGATTCCATGCGGTTGACATGTAATTTTATGTATTCTAAAAGTGCTTATGTTTGTTTCTCCCTATTTTGTTTGATTATTACTTAATTTCACAATCTCATTTGCTGTGTGCAGATTTGACATTGAAGGATATGTGACCGGGTTTGGCAATCCGGACTGGGCAAAGACTCATGAAGCCTCTTTGAGGACTGCTTCTGTGGTGTTATCTCTGGTTGATGGTGGTGCTAAATGTATTGGCAAAACCACAATTGATGAGATGGCATATAGGTACAGGCTTACAGCTGTGCTGTTTCTTTATTTCTTTTTTTTAATCCCTTTTCAGAGGACATGTCATGGTCTGGAAGACAAACTACAAAGTTTGTCCTGAAGTGTCTGCAAAAAAGATTTACTATTAGAAAGGGTATTTGAATTTGTAAGGTTATTAATTTTCAATGCTAGTGTAACTAATCTTCAAAAACAATACAAGATTGATGGGTTAACTGCATGCTCTACTCTATCTATCTAAGCCAGACTACCTCTCAGTCTACTACTGTCACTTCATTGATCTGCTTGTTGAGTTCTATTCATGAAACGTTGATACATGTTTCTATTGTCATTGTTTCTTGGAAACTGCGTATTTGCAAGATCCTATGCTGTCTCATGGTTTGCATCACAATGCATTCATCATTTACTTTTGTTTACACTCATCACTTTTTCAGTGTCAGTGGAGAAAGTAAGCACTACGGTACACCAACGAATCCTGGTGCACCAGATAGAGTCCCTGCGGGATCTTGTAGTGGAGCTGCTGTTTCTGTTGCTGCTAAACTTGTTGACTTCTCTTTAGGTGAGCTGCATAAGATTTTTCTGATCTGATATGGAAATGTAACATCTTTGCACCTAACTATGTATTGGATGTATGTTCTTTTTATATATTTGGCCTGGTGTGTGAAGCTTTGTGATGATCTAAGAAATTTCTTGCCTTCCGTGCAAAACAAAATGGATTAAATGGGTGTGTCTTCTTTTTAAAAGTTCTTTCCAGTTAATTTTCCTCTTTTAAACCTCTAATTGAGAGGCTGGAAAACAATTTAAACAATTTTTATAGGTAGGCAACTTAATTTAGAACCAATTATTCTTATAAAAACATGTTTTAAGTGAAGTAAAATTTTTATTATTGAAAAAAAGATTTTGGGACGCCGGACGTGCCAGGCCGGATTAAAGGTCTGCCATTGTTGGGAAGGGTCATGCATTGCTTATATGTGTTCTTTAATGCCCAACTTAATCTATTGGCTTCGACCAAGTCCAAAACCTTATTTAGTACCATTTCTGAACAGGAAAGACCTATTATATGTGGAACATTTTTGAAAGAAGGGTGAAAGAAGGTTTTAGTGCCTTTTCATATCCTTATGTTAAAATGCTAGATGAGTCTACTTTACCTTGACTTAGAATTCGTCTAACCCCAAATTTGATTAATCTTACATTGGGAACGAGTTTGAGATATAATTGCAACTTCGAAAACAACTTAACTCCAAATTTCCTTTTAAAATTTTGGGTATTGAAGTGTCATTGTGGTACCTAAATTTTATACATCTTCTATGAACACCGTGGGTGGAGCATGCAGGGAATCTCATATTAGATATGCTTACTGTAGTGTGTAACTAAGAGTTGCAACTGTCAACTAAAGGGGAATTGATGGAATTCGTGTTAGAACTTAGAAGTAGGCATGTTGGAGAAGCTAGGTTGTTGGTTAAAAAGGAATGTTGCTTACTATAAATAGGGGAGCGTAAGAAGAGAATGAATCATCAGAGCAATATGATGTGCTACTTTTTAGTTGTCTTTGGCGCTTAACTTTCATTACTTTTATATTCATTTTTCGCAGCCAGTTTACATTAGTTTTATGTCGCTTCTGTTAATGTCTCGGTAGCTAATTCATGGAAATATCCTTGTAGTTTCATGCTTTTTTCTTTGTAAGTGAAAGGTCTTTTAATATTGATGCCCTTTGATTATGTTTGTCTTTCTGTAGGTTGTCTATTGATTATCGTCTACAAATGTTGCAGGTATTGATACTGTAGGTGGTGTTCGATTGCCAGCTGGGTTTTGTGGTGTTATAGGATTTAGGGCATCTCAGGGGGCTATTTCACAGTCAGGAATTATTCCAGTCTCAGCAAGTCTCGATGCAATAGGTATGTTAGTGGTTGGCTGGTTGCATCTTGTGTAATCTATTTGGCTCTTAATGGTGCTAGAAATAATGAAAAATTTATTATTATGACACTTTTGGAACCTGATCTTGACGTTTGAATGTTTTAAATGAATCTTAGTTTAAATATTTCTCTTTTTTTTTCAAATTAATTTATGTTCCATATACCAAATTTAATGTTCAACTAAAACAAAATCATTTTCATGAGGACTTGACTACAATAAGAAATTAATTGTTCTTGGGTGCATGTTTGTGAAAATCCATGAATATCAACATAATGAATTCGTCTTGTGCATTTCTCGTTTGGTTTACCCGTTTGAGGAACAATTTATGGAAAGATAAGGATATATTGATTTGGCACTTAGCAAGACCTTCACGTAGCTTAAGTTTCAACAAACTGAAAATAGCTGAGTAGTAACTTGCATCGCACTTCTGATCCTACTAAAATAGAAATTTGAACTACTTGCTAGCCCATATTTGGCGCAATCACTTTATAACTGTAATAATTAATATTAAACTAGTATAATTAAGAACATGAAGGTACTCATTTTGGACCTTCCAGAATAACTAGCATAGATCCAAGATCTGCAATGAAAGTTACTCATACTTAATAGTTTTTCCACTATTTGGTAAAGATTGTTGAATCATTTAGGTTGCAAAACAAACTAAATTTTTGTAGAATTGAGTATCTTACATCGGCCTCTTGCGTTTGTTGTGTGATCAATGATGTATTGGTGCCTTGCAGGAAATCAGTTAGGTTAGTTCTGTCCTTTGTTTATCAGGCATCAGCCTAGATTGTGTGATTTGATTGTCAATACTAGCCTCACTAAGTCGGCTATTGCATCATTATCACTGTAGTTTGTTCTTTTGGTGTCATTAATTGTGTACACCCTTCCATCCCCTTGTGTTTACCTCAAATTCAAAATTGGAAGTCCCTTTGAGTTTGCCCCTCTCTTAAAGTCCATGTTTTTTTGCCAACATGTCTTTATTCACTACTTCTTCCTACCACTACATACCCTTTTTTAAAAGAAGTTTTATTTATGGGGCAAACTCAAGGGGACAAACGGAATAGTATCTACCACATTGTCTTTCTGAGAATTTGAAAAGGGACGGTGCATATTGCTCTTTTAGTTCACCTTAAAAAAAAATAAGTAATTGATTTTAATCAGTTTTAGTAAGTTACGATCAGTTACAATAAATCAATTTTAATCAGTGAAAACTAGTTTTAACTAATAACTAAAAATCAATTTCTAACAGTATAATTTGGTTACAATCATTATAAATTAGTTTTAGGTGATGTAAACTGGGCCTAAATGTTCTAGTAAAATTTCTAATCGTCTGAACTTTTTCTAGGTTGCTTTGCCAGGGATCCTAATGTTCTTCGGCGTGTTGTTCATGTCATGATGAAACTTCAATTTGCTACGCAGCGGAGTCCTAAACAAATAATAATTGCGGATGACTGCTTTGAGCTACTCAAAATTCATGTTGATCGGGTGATTCACCCTGTTATTAGATCCACGGAGAAGCTATTTGGAAGTATGTTCTTATGTTTTGTTTGAAGTTCCATGTGGTATCCTAATTTATTTATATGAAAAGTGGGCAATACCTTTGTTAATTGTTTTTAGGCTCCTAAGCAGCGGACATTGTCCCCCCTTTCCCTTGAATAAATCTGCTTGGGCGCTTTTTAGGGATGTTTGAAGGGCCTTCTCTCAGCTTTCTTGAGCGCTAAATTTATTTCCTCTTGCGTCTCTGTGCATTGCTTTCCTTGCTCGTCATTTGGCTTGAATTCACCTCTAGGGTATTGTCTCATAATAGAGGTTGATTGGGTCATTGGGGGCTTCATTCTTGTGAAAATGACCTGATATGAAACTAGACTTTTTGACATACAACCACGGAGTGGAAACAATATTTATCCTTAGTATACCTTGGAAGAGTTAACATTTGCAGTGGTGTGTGCTGCAAAATTGGAGTTGAATGCAAGTCCAAAGTGAATTTACTTCTCATAAGGGCCCCTCTTTAACAAGGATCATGATTGAGCGACCACTTGAGGATTGTAATGTAATGTGATATAGAACTTTTGGTCAGACAGATCATCCAGGATTCAGGAAGATAGTTTTACACTTTATGCATTTATTTGTTTTTCTTGAGGAGGGGGCCTGGGGAAGTTGATGCTGGATAAGTGTAAAGCAAGAAATCAATCAAGAAGTTAACTTGCTTTGTATTCTGGAAGTTACTTTTTTATGGCTTTGATAAATTCGATCGATAATCAATTAGCAGTGCCGTTTTGTAGAGTCTTCTGCAGTGTGATTGACATACAAACTATGTATGCCGTTTGGTAGGGCTTTACAAATTGTTTGGATGTCCCCTATAGTTTCAAATGCCTTTTATTCATGGTGATATTCTTGGTGGACATCTTAAAGCTATTAAGGCTTAGTCAATGCATGTGGATTGATAGAAGATATATGTCTAAGTCTTCAAATTCCCCTTGTAGCAAATATCACTTGAGGAGTTGCATATATTTTGTGTTGGTTATAAATTGGTTAATAGAGGAAATGTATCATGTATCAAGCTTTTGATTGATAACCAATCTAGCCACATAATGTCAAACATTTGAAAGGAGAAAGGGAATAAATTTTACGAAACAAAGGAAGAATGGTGTGTTCTTTTTTCCAAAATCTAGGGCTTGTTTTGTTACAACTTTTGAGACTCTAGATTTTAGAAATTTCAAAACAAATTATTTTGGAACTTGAAGTAGTTATAAGTTTACAGTTGTATTTTGTCAGGCTAGTTACAAATGACCAAATCTAAGTCTATTAAACAAATTATATATTACAATTCTGGACATTTGCAATCAAAAATTCAAAATTGTAAGTGATACTGATAAGTTTTGTGTTCCCTGTCGCTCCTGCAGCCCCCCATTTACCTTATGCATTGTGTAGGTATCAATGAATTAACATCGGTATTTCAGGGCAAGCTTTAAAGCATGAAAATCTTGGATCGTACTTGAGCTCAAAGGTCCCAAGTTTAATGGACTTTTCCGCCTCAAAAATAAATGCTCAAGGGAAGACTTCTACATTGACTCTGCTTGCTGATGTGATGCAGTCCCTTCTAAGGTATATATCTAATTTGTAACTGTAATTTTGTATGTTTTTTGGATGTTGTCTCTAATGAATGCATCTACCATGACAAGGCTTAGAAGTTGTGTATTTAATGATGGTTTCTTAATATTATGGGTGGGTGTTAGATATGGGATAGGAATCCCATTGTTGGCCTCATCAAGTTCTAATTCTGCAGACTTAAAAGACTCATTTAAGAGGGCGTAAAATTTAAATTTGGACTCGATAATAGGCTACACAAATATTTATTTCAGTTGCACAACTATATTATATCTTTGTGATGGGAGTAGAATCTGTAATAGTGAAATGGATGGGCATTTTCCCGGTGTTGAAAAAGTGGTGGTTATGGGTGTTTGTAAAGGATGGCTTGGGACTCTAATGTAAACATAACACATATTTAGAAGTGAATTCAAAATTATAATAATAGAAAAAGAAAATAGGAAAATTGGGATGTAATACATAAATCGACAAATTACTCAAAAATGAGTTATTTAAGTGAGCTCAACACTCCCATAGAGGGTCACTTTTGTCGATACAAGCATGCTCGCTTCATTTGGTCCCTCTCTAGATTGCCACACACTCCCCTCCTCTCTACATCCTCTTTCTCTCTCTTTCCCTCTTTGCATCCTCTTTTTCGCTTTCCTCTTTTATCCCCTTTCTATTTTTTCTCCTCTTTGCACCCCTTTTTTCTCTCCTCCTCTCGCTATTCATATTCTCTTTCCTTCTCAGTGTTTCATCTCCAATCTCTCTTTCTCCTTCCTTCCACACCCCCTTTATCTCGAAAAGTATTGACCTGTACCCCTTGCCCTTGGTTTGGTGTCAAATTTCAAGATCTAGGGTTATATTCAATTTATTGAAAGGTTCATAATCTTTGTGCTGAGTCTGATTCTTATCCCTGTGTCAACTCATGTTGCGAACATCTTAATTTGAACTGTCAACTTCAAAATATAGCCGTTGTATCATAATAGAAATTTTGGAACCTAGTACATATTAAATAAAATGCAATGGCTCAAATGTTACAATAACAAGGAACAACTTATAATGCTATTACTCTATGATATTATATCACGAGTGTAATAGGGTTTCGTAGAATGATATGCTTAGAATCTGTTATAAAGAGGGCATTATTTTAACGTAATGACCTCATTTTTATTTCATGCATGTATGGGTAGTAAGTTAGGTATTGTAGTTGCTATAAATGCATATAATTTGAAGTTGTATGGTATTAAATAAAGTCATTTTGTCATCAGGAAATATTCCTCTCTTGACTAGGCTAGTAAACAACATATTCCTTCTTTTCTTGATGAGCCTAGCCAAGCATTAGACGTGGTCTGGCTCTATACATTTTTGTATAGGGTTTTAGCCCTATTTAGCTTCTTTCAGGACCTAAAGATCCTAAATTAGCATTGTGCTTCTCAAAAGATGAAACCATTATGAATTTCTATGGTCTTGGTCAAATAGAATAAAATGGTGGATGTCATCACGATTGCGGTAATAGTTGCGATATCGTTAACGCGGACCTTGTGGTGCCACAACTTATTTTGCAAACATCGCAGTGTGATTAAAGATTATATAGATCTTTATAAACCTATAGATATAAAAAAGATTACAATGGGTAATATGTTTGAATAACAACTTATAATGCCTTTTTAACCATGGTTTCGCCAAATGGTAAGCTTAAATTTTGTTACAAAACACGCCGTTATGTAAACCTCATTTTTGCATGGCCATCATACATTAGCTCATCCTTAAGATTAGAGCTTGTTATATATTATTTGTGTCCCTTTTTATCTTTCCTTTTTTGGATTTCTCGTTTTATTCTTCTCAAAAATTCTGTCCATTTGTCCCCATCTTTTTAATATTATATTGCAAATTGACTCTTTTATCACCTTCACAAAAATATATTGTAATGATATGGATAATTAAATAATAAAAGAAGTTCAAGGTCGAATAATAATAGGAAGAAATGAGGGTTGATATTTTATTTAGAGAGAGAAAAAGAGGTTTATAAAGTGTAATTATTGAGGAAGTAATTAGAATATGTTAGGTAAAGTCGAGTGCGTGAATTTATTTGATGGATATTAAATAGTTTGTATTAGATTGCGGTTAAACGAGTAAGTTTGGACATATTCAACGATGAGAGTATTGGTAAAGAAGATCAAAAGTTTGAAAAATGGTGGATTTAATTAAAGTGTGAAGAAGATTGATGACCTAGAGGGGCTAAAGGTAGGAGTCGAAAAGGATATAAAGGATTTAGAATTACCGAAAATGGTGATTCATGTGGAAGGTTTATGTAGCTTATTGAATAGTTTGGGATTTAGACTTTGACATTGTTGGTAGTTGGTAGGAAGGAGTGAAATAGGGTGTGTGTGTGTGTATGCATGTGCGCATGGACACATACATTTACACTTTTCCCTCTTTTTGCTTGTTTTTTTTGCATATTATTTAAGAAAGTAGTATAATTTTATGAACTTGTCAATCGTTAATTTTCCAATTATGAATATGTCATGAGTTTTACTACGAGGATTAAGGATACTCATTATCTGTAAGCCAATTTATTTGAATTCTAATGATCATGGTTGAGTTCATTTGAGTTGAGTTCTAATAGTTTAAGTTATTTTGAGTTGATCAAAATTTGACATGTTTAGTATCGGTTGATCTTTTCAACCACTTTCTTTTCTTAATAAATTTCCTAATCAATATATTTATTTATTTACAAAGACCTGGAAACTTTCAATAATTTCTTTTAAATACTTTTCACAATACCAAAACATGTAGGATTGACCTTGAATAGCTTCATATGAATTGCAACTGATATGAATTCTAATCGTTGCTCACTTCTTATAAGTCCAACTCTAATGAGTTTTGCCTATGTTTTCACCCTTACACTTATTCACTAATTGATAAGCTTTTATAGTTGAAATATAATATTCATATTTCACTTAAGTGCTGATGAGTTCAATTTAGCGTATCCATCTCAGAGCACAAGTGCTTAGCTTTCAAATCTCATTTTATTTTTTTTAGTTTTTATGTATCAAGGTTTCTCTTATCGACATTCATATTAACTATTTGATTGTTTTTGTTTTGATAAAGAAATTTTTGATTAACATAAAAAGTAAGAACACATAAATAGGGATTAAGGAATGGCCATGGTAATCACTACTTATTACAACAAAATCTGCCACTCACTCCTACATAAATCATCTAAAGTAAAGTCCTTATACAACCCGTTTGCCTTAACCCATAAGTTAGCTGAAAACTTAACTTTCTCCCAAACTATATCTAACACAATGAAACGATCATTAAAAAATTGTTTATTTATTTCTTTTGATCCATATTGCCCAAGGAATAGCTAGAATGCAACAACTCTATAATATTTTGAGGTCTCTTTTAACTCCAAAGCCATAATAAGTAACCAGAAGAAAATCCATGACTTTTACATGCTTTTTCCAAGCCTCTCCTATGAGTTATGACGTTAAATACTTTGATCCACAATCCTCTAGCAAAACTACAACACAAGAAGAGATGATTGTTGTCCTCCATATCTTTGAAACACATGATGAATATTAGGGGCGTCTTTATTGCAAGTTTGATTGCTGGATTCTTTGAGACCCTTTTAGTGATTATTATCGTTTGTTTCTTTATCGGTAAATAATTAGTTTGAGTTCTTTGCATCATAATGTTTCTTTGTATTGTTTCATCCCTATTCCATAACATGTAGTGAAGTTTAAGTGATTGTCTTCTTTCGAAATAGTTAAACTTCCATCTCATGTATGATATAGGTATGAATTTATGGAAAATCATGGAGAATGGATTAATTCGGTGAAACCCGATGTAGATTCTGCTATTGGAGCATTATCCCGTGAAGGCAATGTGATTCATGAAAGTGAGATTCAAAAGATGAATCAAATTAGAACTGAAATGCGACTTGCATTAAATTCACTTTTGAAGGTACGTATTTAAATTTGTTCCAAATACTTTTATGTTTACGCTAGCACATATATATATATATATATATATATATATATATATATATGTATGTATGTATGTATGTATGTATGTGTATATATATATATATATATATATATATATATATATGTATATATATATATATATATATAACATTTATTAGACTCTTGGCGTATTTGAGGCACATTTCTTTGCCTAAGCTCTAAGAACCTTTTGCAACTCAGTGTCTCTCACATTTCCAAAACTAGGGTTGAGTTTCTCTTCTGTAAGTTTAAGGAAAGAAAAGTCTAGGCAACCTTTTTTAAGGCAATTTGATCATTAGTATTTTCTTTGCTGGTCTATTGTTTTCATTGGCCTCCAATGTTGTAATTCAAAGTGAAGGTTTGGAGGTAAGGAGATCAAAACACACTTTGCCAATTTTTTTGGGAGTGTTTGCAAGCTCATGGACACAACTCTTTCAATGAACCGATGACTAGCCATTGTAGATTACAATCATTTATGGAAAGATCACATAAGTAGTGTGATGTTCCCTTCCAAGTTCCAATTTAAAAAGAGATTCTTTTTAGCATATGTTCATCTTGATGTTGGTCACAACTTGCTGGGTTGACTCCTTATCTTGCATCATTATTTTGCACCAATTGAGACTTGAGCTGAATTGAGAAGATTATCGCTGCTCTAAGGCTTATATTACTGTGCTTCAAAGAGGGTTTTAAACAGGCTAAGTGTGTTCAATAGTCGCTTGGACTAAAGATGAAATTTATTGTAGACTTGTAACAGAACGTTGGCTTTTATAGATAAATGGTTTAAGAACTCTAGGCCAATAGTTGACAAATAGCTAAGCTAATATCAATTAGCATATGTAGGTTGGAACTAGATGATGGTCTCGTATTGTTAGCTAGGCTTTTTATTGTTGTCATATATATATTAGGTGATTGAATATGACCTTAATTGCCTTTTGTGTGAGGTTTCAGCCTTGATGTGGTGTTGATACTTTCTACTGCTAAGGAACTTCTGACCTGAATATTACATGTCTGGTAATTCGACCCTTATTGGCTGCCTCTTTGATATGCAATCATATGTCAAATTGTTGGTGGTTCTACACATCTTGCATAAGGATTTGAATCTATAGCAATTTCTTTTTGAAGTTGGTTGGCTAGACGGCCGTCACAATTATCAGATGAATGGTTGACCTGCAAGGCTGCATCTGCAATAGATCAAATTTGTGGGAGCTTTCTTTGGCATAATGCTCTGTTATGTGAGTCAGATGATTTTTGACCTTTATTGTCTAAATACTAGATCATCTAAAATTGGTAATAGTGATTGAGTTGGCTTTGTGGAATTGTGCTATACTGCTATTTTTGAATATGGCAATCTTTGATGTGTTGCAGCCATGTCTTGTTATGTATGACACTGGCATCTCTTAAGGAGAAATAATTAAGTGTAGGTACTGTTTTTCATCTAAACTTTCCATATACTTGCCTTCCTGACCACATGACAGCATGACTTAGCCATGAAACTAAGGTCAAACTCACAAGTGGCTGTCTTTTTTATTTTCTGAAGTGTGTTTATTTCAGCGCACATACTTGCAAGATTTTATTTGTTATGATGTTTTTTTTTTCTGCAGCGCTATAAATGCCAATTGGTTTGTCTATTACTGATGAATTGTTTTGATAGGATGATGGAGTGCTTGTTATTCCTACATTTCCTCACCCCCCTCCAAAAGTTGGTGGAAAAGATATGTCATCAGAAACTTATTTGAGCCCTTTGTTTAGTCTACTATCGATTGCTAGCCTATCAGGATGTTGTCAGGTCAGCAATTGACTATAAACCCTTCTCTCGTTTTGGTAGTATAATACCTTTTGGACATCTGTTAGATGAATTGTAATCAGTCTTCTAGTAATCAACTGATACATATTCCTTGTGTATTACCGAATGCAGGTTACAGTACCTCTCGGATATCATAACAAAAGCCCTATTTCAGTGTCATTTATTGCGAGGCAAGGAGGCGATCGTTTTTTGCTTGACACAATACAAACCATGTATTCAGTTCTTCAGGAGCAAGTAGATACTTCTGAATCAAAATCTACTCCCAGCACATATAGTATGGAACGGTCTGCAGAGGCTGCTAAAGAAAAGGTCATACTTGCTTGCTTATTTCCAAGCTTATTATCTGATTAACTAGTCATGTATATTGTATACTCTAAGCTAGTGTGATTGAGTAATGAACTTCATTAAGATTGTCAGTAAAGCATGATGTTGTGCTCCATTAAAGCATTTTCCCCCTTTTCCTTTTTTTTGGAGGGGGAGGGGGGAGAGAGAGAGAGAGAGGAGGTAGAAGAGTGTTAGACAAGTATATTGGCTGCCTCTGCCAGCCAAATTATGGTTATTGCTCAAAATATATTCTCTGTGTTATGGTAATCTGACCACCAATTCAGCAGTTTTATATACATGGTAATTTATTTATTTATTTATTTTTTTTTTTGGAAACTATTAAGGAGAGGTTGAAGATAAGTTAGCGATAAATGATAATGAAGTCAAATACAGTAATTCCTTGCATCCTCAAGGCAAGTTCTGTTCCGAAGAAAAGCTGAATAGAACAAAGCAATAACATTAAGTTGCTAACCATTATGTTATTCATACATCAACTTTTCTTCTGCTAGCCATCCCCAGAAAAAAAAAAAGAAAGCTTTTAATCTCTTTTTAATTTTAACTTTTGAGCAATGAATTTACTTTAAGGAATGTCATTGTCACAAATAAGTATGCATAGCACATATGATTTGCTTTGGTGATTTAAGGACTCATTGTATTTTGATGCGTGTTGCTTCTTTAATGAAACATTATTCTCTTTCTCATTTTTGATGTTTCCTTGTAAACTAAATAATAATGAGCTTATAACTAATCTCCTTCCCCATCACTTGGGGTACCTATATAATGATTCAACTCATTGTGCTTTGAGTTTCCCTGGCCCTTCTTTTTAGTAGATAAACAAATGAGGATTTTTCTTGTCTTTGTTAAATTTGATCATAAATGGTTCATTTTATCATTTCTTGAATGATGTTTACATCTGTATGTGACCAAGATTTTTGAAATCAAGTAATTGGTTCTAATTGGACCCTATACATGGTTGTTACATAAGCCTTACTTGCTAAACATAAGTGGGAGTGTAGAGGGAGGAGAAATGATTCTTTAAGGTTGCTTTGCTTATGTTCTTGTTATTGATTTCTTTGTCCTGCGCCATCTCTTTTTGTCTCAGGGAAATCTAGCATTCAAAGATAAGCAATGGCAAAAAGCTATTAATCATTATACCGAAGCTATTAAACTTTGTGGAAGTAATGCGACATACTACAGTAATAGGGCTGCAGCTTATCTAGAGCTTGCAAGGTATGTATTAAAAGTATCATGGAAAATATATTTAGCCTTTTCACAATCTTTGTATGAAATGATATGTGTAGAGTTGTTCAATATAGACGACTTGATATATACCCGAACTTGTAATCCAAACCTGATTTTGACCCGACTTCAAAATGGAACCCTGCCTGAAAACATCTGACTCGAAATTGACACGATGACATGAATGTACACCTCTTGTTATTTGTTGTTTCAATTGAGCCTAAACATTAATCATCTCCTTTTTGGTTATAGTTTACCATTCAAAATGTTCTCAGTTTTATTTTATGTAAGTTGGGTGATTTCTTCTCAGTTGGGGAACATGTTGTTTACTACCTATTCCCTCCTTACCCTAGCGTTTGTAGATTCATGCTGGCAAGGTTGATGCTAAAAGTAGATTATTCTTATTTTAATCTGAAGTAGTTTTTATCTTTTAAGAATCCCAAAGGAATACAAACTATGTACGCGAGACTTGGGTTACTGCTCCACATTGTTGTACAAAACTGCAAATAATTATGTTACTTCTATAAATCATGATCAAGATCTTAGGATTCTAGGATTTTATGATCTAAAATAAACAACCAATTTGGGTCATTGGTTGAATCTTAAGTTTGTGGGATTTTATGATCTTACTTGGAAAAAAAAATCGATTGGTAGGATCATAACACGATATTATAATCCAACAATTTGATGCGATCCTGCTGTAGTAATTTTGTGGGATCATTGGTTGAATCTTAAGTTTGTAGGATTTTATGATCTTAAATTCTTAATTGAAAAAAATCGAGTGGTAGGATCATGACACGATATTATAATCCAACAATTTGATTGCGATCCTGTTATAGTAATTTTATGATCTTACACATGTTCAAATTATTGTTACTGCGATTAGAAAATTGAAGTAATTCATGCTTATATTGATTCATGGTTTGAAAATAATTATTTTGTGTATTCTCTACTCACTTCTTGAAAACTACGACTACTTATTATTTCCTTCATATTTTGGCACAAATTTAGGATCGTAGGACCCAACGATCTAATTAGGAAACAATAAGCCGTCTTTATAAAAGCTTATTTTCCATTCAAAGACAATACATTTACGTCAATCTAGTGCTAGTTGGACCTTCTCTTGTATAAGGGGAGGGCTCATTCGTGCTAATGTCGATGAGCAATCTTTTGAGATTAAGACTATAACGTTATATGCTATGTTTCATGATCATGAGATGTGACTAGGTTCTATTGAGCTAGTTCATAAAGTCGACCCCAAGTTTTTGAGATCAACGCTTTGGCATTGTTGTTGATGAGTGTGACGTACTGATTGCTCTTGATATTGTTTTATTTAGGTTTTAGAAGATACAAACCTAGATAATATGAAACCAACTCGATGGTAACTGGTGTTCGAAAATCTGATATTGAACAAATGAATTGGACATGTTTTAGTCTGTGTCCGATTGTTTAACCAATCGTCTTCCCCCGAGTTGAAATGGATACCTGGGAAAGAGATGAATAAAGCTACCTGGTTTAGTTATAAAGATATACTGTGTTAAGTGATTTATATGGCTACTACGTTGAATTGGTGTATTCTATGTCATCATTCCTACTAAATGCTAATTTCTTGGTGCCAGCTTTCGTCAGGCAGTGGCAGATTGTACCAGAGCTATAAATCTAGATAAAAAGGTATGCCTATCAGTCTTCAGCTCATCAAAACATCTTGTGCACCACTGTTGTTTTGTTGTGTCAATTGTTTCATTGTTGTTTAATTCCCATATGGTGCTCTTGTTTTTTATGCCCAACTCTAATTTTTCACGTTGAATAGAAATATCATGAATTATGAGTTTAGTAGATTCTATTATGAAAGGGAAGGTGCTTAGACCCTCAAATGACAAGAGGAGTTGTAGAACTAAGTAGGAAAAACAGAGTATAAACAAGAACAATAAAAAAGATTGAAACTTTGATGAATAAAGCTCGCACAACACATAAATGGTATCTTGGACACCTACCACTCAAATAGATTTTATTTCATTAACTATTTAGCAATACATTAATGAAATAAACCTTACCATTGCTTAAGAACACACTCGTAAGCATAAAACTTCCACTTTTAATGGATCTTACTCATCTAATATAATGAGATCCTTTTGGGTTACCCAACCCCTTGTTTCTTTTGTATAATCCTTCTCTTATGTTTAAACTTGATTTAGGGACCTTATATAGTCCCTAAAATATTAGAATAAACCTTAGTCCTAAAGCTCAAACGTGCCCACCAAGGTGCTCGAACACACATCATGTACTTGAACGAGTACCATCTAATTTCAACTCACTCATTCCATGCATCCCATGCCTCTTTCAAAGCATCCCTTGTGCATCTTCTTGCTTTGTATCTTGCCTTGTTCAAGGCACTCTTCGTGCACTTAATAACCCCCTTGAACCCCATCATTGCTCACAATATGGTGTGTCTTGGATTGAGTCATATGGTGATCAACATCACCTCAATTAAATGATGATTTGGCTCTTACACTAACATATTATCCCAATGCTATTAAGTGTTGTCAGGGTTTTGGGGTCTACCGTACCGTTGTAAGGGATAACAAAAAAGCATGTGATCTAGTGAGCTATTTTTAAAAAAATCTATTATCTATTATAATTCAAAATTAAAAAACTATAAATCTTTAATCCCATTAAGAATGAACATTTTTAGAGAAACATCTTTTCACTTCTTTTTTGCAAAAAGTTTTACTATCTTTTTCCTTTTTACAAAAACTACCTTTTAACAAATTAATTTTTTTCGCAAGCCTCTTGTATCCTTTGATTTAACTTGTATTGGAAACTTCTGTAAAAAAACATGAAAGGAGGTCAATTTCTGGAAGAAACCGCGTTTTTTGTTTTAGTTTTATGGGCTACCTTTTAAATGGTAGCTGGTCACATATAATAATTCTATAAGGTAGTTTCTTTCAAAAAAAAAAAAATCTAAGTAAAAAAGTTTTTAATTCTGGAAATACAATTAAACTTATCATAGTATACCAAGTGGTAGGTACGTTGCTAAAAAGCTTTCATAACTCTGTTTCACACGAGTCTTACACTTCTACTACTTCCTTTTCCTTTATTCTTAATGTAAATCTTACTTTTTTATTCTAGGTTGGGATCCACACCCACTTAATATTCGACTTAATAATCTAATACAATTTGTCATTTATCTCTCCTCCTTTAACCCACATAAATATAATCCATTTAAAACCAATTCCACCTTCTCTTTCATAATATCACAAATGGTTAGCTCACAACTTATCAGCTAAAAATTTGCAAACACTGATGCCCCAAGATTATAATAAAAAGACTTACATTATTATAATCTTCAATATAATAACTGCAACAGCTACCTTCAAAAAACAAAAAACTAAAGAGCTACAACATTTAAATAAAGTAGTAGTTTCTCACAAAAAGTTTGTTTTGGATGGCAGTTTCTTACGGAAGTTCCCATTTTTGTTGTCTTTAGAGAATAATGAATGACTTATATTATCAGATCAGTGTGCCTTATTTTCTTGGGCATACTTGAGAAATTGGAGACTGATAGGACATGAGAAAATTATAGGTGCATTCACAAGACTGTATCGAGTAAAAATGGTTTGCATACAAGTTTTTTAGATCTTATGCATGACATTGCATTTGAGTAAGAATTAAATTGGTATATCCCACTAATGTGATTGACATGTTAAAATATATAGATATTGGTCTTTAGTTTTTCTTTCACACAACGATTAGAATGGCCAAAGACTTGTAGTTTATTGGTTTTGTATTCTAATAAATTATAGTATAATGGCTCAATGAATCATGTGTAATTCGTGTTTATGTAAAGTTGCGAATAATGAAGGGCCAATATTATCATTACTAGTCGAAGCCTAGTGGGAGCCACTTAGCGGCTACTATTTGATATGTAAAATACTTGTGAGAGTAATTAAAAATTCAATAATAGAAAGAAAATAAGTGTTATGACAAGCTGTACATGGTTAGCAGTAATAAGTACATACATCATATTTAGAGTGAACTATCATGTTAATACCTTGGTGCATATCCTCAACTTTTACTATTGGAACTTTTGCAGAATGTGAAGGCATATTTACGTAGAGGGACAGCACAGGAAATGCTTGGCTACTATAAAGAGGCAACTGAAGGTGCGTTGCTATCCTTTTTCCCTTCCATTGTTACTATTGCTTTAGACTGGAGCATTAGTTGCTGACTTGCAAATATAAGCGTTGATCTTCGTTGATGAAAATTTATGCGTGTACCGTACTGAAATAAAATGCAAATTGACTTGCAATCGGTATGAGCATTCTGATGCTAATGTTGTACCAAACTAAAATAAAATGCAAAATGACTTGCAATTGGTATCAGTACACCGATGCTAATGTTGTGTTACTAGAGTAATTGCTAAAATCTCATACATATTATACCTAAAACCGTAGTCATATGACGTATATCTAGCTGCATACTTTGTCTACACAATACATTGTTTTGCGAATGCAATTGGCTACTTATTTCCCCTATAGTAGACAGTCATCTACAGTAGAGATGTTCCATCGTTTGTTCTAATTGATCTGACCTTGATTAGTTGACTTTTTGTAATAGTTGGATCGTTCCCACTCATATTTATCTGCTAAGAACCACCATTTTGGAAAACATGGCAGACTTATTTGCGCATCGTAAATTAGTAGTAGTAATTGAAAATGCTGTTAGTAAAGTCCAGGGACCAGTAGTGGTTGAATCAGGAACTCGAAAAAGTCAATGCTTCTCAGCTGTCAGGTTACTATTTTCTGTTTAGAAAATAACAAACCATATGATCTTCTATGTTTCAGATTTTAGATACGCTCTTGTTCTCGAACCTACTAACAAAAGAGCAGCTGCATCTGTGGAGCGACTAAAGAATTTATTCCAGTAGGTTTGTTTGGAAGCATCTTCATCCGTTGAAGGATCGTACAATCATTTCAAATCTGTATTTTGGTAAATCTCCTGGTTTTCACGCCGTTATTTTGATGGATTATTGTCTCCGTAATCGTGGCTCAGGTAACTTGGACAGTATTTTGTCACAAGTAATTTTGGCCCGATATGAGTAGTACATATGGCATTTTTGTCGAACAATTTATTGTCATCATCTGTTTGCCAGCCTAGGTTATTATTTAGTGAGCAATTTTGTAGTGGGGGGTTTTGTGAGTTTGCTCTTCGCTTGAAATTAGGTTCCAAAATAGTTAATTATATTTTTTATATGCAAAATAGTTGATTATGCTAACGTATCTTGTTTCATATGTTGGTCGATTGATTGAGCGAATCGAGTTTGTTGGGTTGAGTTATTTAACCCAAACATACCTCCCAGATGATTCAAGGATTCTTACAAAAATTAAGCTTTTTTATTTTAAAAAATTCCCAAAATAATTTTATGGAACAAAGCTCACCAGGATTAAAAGGGATCTTTTCAAATAAAAAAGCTTATTTTTTTTATAAAATTTCATGATTCAATATCCTTGAATAGCCTGTCATTAACGATTACCGGCTAAAAAAATTTACTTTATTCTATTTATTTTGCATCTAAGTGATACAAAATAAGTGATGATAGAAGAGTACTTTGATATGAAAACCAAATTAAGATTATTGCAAGTGTAACCCTATATGAACTATGAAGTGCAATATGTTTCATTTTACTCTATTTTTTTTTTAACTTTGTTACTTTTTTTTTTTTTAATTTGTACAATGATCTTACTATGTTTTTTAATTTTGTTTCACACATATTTTTTTTCATTTTCTCTTACTTTTTAATCTTATCTATCTAATTTAATTTTTTATGCTATTTTCTTGATACTTTGTCCTATATAATTTTAACTACATTTTCCATTTTGAATCTGCCCCAAAATTTTAGCTATATTCTTTTTTGATATATGGACCTCACTTTCTCCCTATCGTTAAAACACTCTTCACCGACTCATTTCACTTTTTACTTTCTCACTTTTAATCTAAATCATCCATTATATTATCACAAACAAAGAGTACTATTCTTAAAAACAATAAAACATAATTTTGGGTTAGGTGGTTCTGAGCATTTTTAACATGTTCGATTATATAAGATCTCAAAAAATTAAAGGCGTAAATATTATATTACGTAGTACATGTTAAATGTTTAGAAAAATATTATAATTTTTAAAATTATAGAGAATTTTTAAATAATTTATTAATTTTTACTCCTCACAATGTTACTTATATTTTTGCAATCTCTCGAAAGTAGAGGCAATATTATTTTAAATGGCCAGCTGCTATGACACGGTTGTCCTTGAAAAATGTATCAATGTTCAAATTCCAATAATTTGATTAATCGACTCAAATTTGGCGAAATTTTCATTCTAGCAAAACTGGTTTTTGTAACTTGTGATGTCCGCTTTAGATGTAATCCTTCCATTCCTTAAAAAAGTTTCCATTTGTCATTTTAGAGTGTTTCATTCGTTATTCTCATAGAGAATTTTTCCATTTGTGTTACAAATTTTTAGAGCTGTTCAAATGTGGCCCAACTCAAAAATCCGAACCGAAACTGAAAGTAAACAGATTCGAAAATGTGTTTTTTTTTAAAGGTTTATCGAACCGACAATACCCGAACAAAAATTGTACCCGAACAAAAATTGTACCCGAACCGGTTGACAACCGAAAATGGGAAAGTTGAACCCAAGCTGTAACCGATTTTTGCAACCGACACATAACCATTAACCGAGATTACCCGAACCTAATAATGACCGACCCGAGTTATATCCGACCCGCATAATGCTCGAAACAGAATTCGATCCTGCTAAAATCGACTTAACCTGAACGAATTTTAGATCGAACTGCTGTAAACTTGAACTAATTTTCAACATAGAAGTATGATAGACTCATATTCAATCATCTTTTTGTTAATCTAATAAAGTGTTAGATATTTTAATAAATTAAGTTTTACAAATGCACGGTTTCATATATTTAAAGTTAATAATCAAAAGTCAATGTTTATTTAACTACTTTTAGTCGAATTAGATGAAAATTGATAGAACTTTATAATTTTAATTTCCGGTTAAACAAGTAAAAGTAACAAAGTAATAATTATTACTAATTGATTTGCATTTTAACTATTTTGCTTTAAGTAAAGGGAATCTTGTCATCAATTAAAAAATGACTATCAACTTAATTTTATATTGATTCGATCGTTAGTAATTAGTAATACGTAGCCGAATTCTATTTTAAAAAAAAAATCCGAACCCGATCTGTACCCGACAAAACCGAAACAATTAGTAACCGATGGCAACCCGAGAACAATTAACACTCGACATGAACTTCAACCGAAACCGAACTGATGCTAACCCAATAGCTTGAATAACAGATCTCCAACCGAACCGTGACTAACCGACTCAAACCGAGTGTGACCCGTTGCAACACACAGTCGGAATACAACCGAACCGAATGACGTCTGTCCGAAACCGACCCGATCACCCGAATGAACACCTCTACAAATTTTGGACAAAAATTAAACTTATTCATACTCACTTTAATATTTTTATAATGCTTATGTACCCTCAATATCCTCTACTAACTTCAATTTAACATTTTAATATTCTTTATGGTTCCCACATTATTTCCCACTAACTTTATATAACTAATTTTTATTAGTTGTGGTCTTTATATTTTTTCCACTAACTTTTTTTAATGTTTTTTAATGCTTGTGGTCCCTATTTTTCTCCAATCAAATTTATTATTCAATTAAATAATATATATTCACTATCTAAAATATTCTATTTTTCTTAATCCCTGTGAACATTCTTTTTGGGAACTTTATTAGGGAACGAAATGAATATTTAATTTATATACAATAAAAAAAGGAGTGATATTTCTATGTTTTTAATCTCAAACTTTTTTAAAATTAGATAAAAAATTTAACTAGTTGAAAAAGAGATGGTCTAATAAATATTTTTGAAGTTATACATTATTTTTTTAGAAGATACTTAAATGTATATTATATTTGTATTACATATGGTGAAACATTGAAGAAAGGTATTTTGATTGGTAACAATATTTCTACCATATTTTATGATTGATTTATCATAATCTATCAACACTTCAAAGTACAATATAAATATTATATCATATTATAAAACAATAACATTTCTATTATATTTGGAGGATAACATGATTAGAGGTGGGGGTTTTTCAAATAGGGTTAATTTTGTTTCTCTTAAATATCTTGACAATTTGATTATATTTTATTGATGAATTATTTCGAATAAAAGTGGATCAGGTCGACTCATATTCAATTTTGGATAATCGGGTTAATTTTGTGCAACTCTAGATTTGCTGCATTTATAGCTAAGGTGTCTTAGAAAGTAAACATGACAAATAGGAGGGTCTAAAATTTATTATCAATTATATCTATGTTTTATTAAATTTGCTAATTTTTATTGTGAAAACTTTTTACATATTCCACAAATTTAATGAGATCTTGTATTGCAATTGGTATCTTAAAAGTTAGCCATAACTATTTGGATTAGTGGTCAAAATTACAGTGAATATGTTCATAACTATTTAAGTTGAGGTTTGCTTGGATTTCATTTGTTTGATTTATCATTTATTGAGTTAGCTACATTTATTCATTTTTTAAAAGTAGTGGAATCTAACTCATCAATAAACAAATATATATTTTATTTGTCTATTAGTAATAAATAGTTTATCCACCAAATAAACTAATTTTTTACCATATTAAAGAAATAGTACAGCAAGAATCAAATCTTATATCAATTTTAAAAAAGGAATTTATGTTTAATTCTCGTTGTTTATTTTCCTCCCTCATGGAAAGTTCACCTTGAGTTGACTATTTAAAGTGAACTCTGAATTAAAAAAGTGAAATATAAAGTATGATATTCAAAGTTACTCTGAATTTGCCGCATTTAACAAGAACACTCACATAAAATGGTCGGACGGAGTAGTACAACATTAAGCTTTAGCAAATCCCCACTTCTTGTAAGGCAAAGTGCCATCCATCCCACCAATAACCATAAAAAAATAAAGATATCCTGACTGAATTCAAACTGTTGGCATTGACAAATGGAATGGGCTCCTTGCCATTTCAGGGCGAAAATCCACTGAAATGGATAGGAGCCATTTCCTTTTATAGTTTGCAAGTATCAAAATGAAATACATGAACACCTAGAATAGTTAAACAATGATGATATGTTATTTAACATTCACCAAAATAGTGTTAAAAGAACAAAAAAAACTTCCTAATCTAAAGACCTCATTCTTCGAATTCTAGCATCGTCTTATAGAAGGCATCGAGTGAATTCGATAGTCGTCATTGTTGAATCGAATCATTGGGCAATCTTTATGAGTTTCCCGAAAAGCATGAACTTTGGTGTGAGTATATCATCTTTTTCCTTTGGATTTGTTGCCATAGTTAGAAAAGAAGATATATTTTCACTTAATTTTGGTTTAGATTGGAGAAATTTCAAATCTGGTCCATTATTTGAAACAAGACTAGAATAATTCACTTTGTTTAGATGATCAGACAAGAATTGTCTAAAGTGATGAGCTTGCCTGGCTCCCTGTACACCTGCAGGAACCTCTAATAAGGAGCCACTCGAACTGTAAGCACCGCCATTTCCATTTCGGTATGTCGTTGCCATCGAAGCATGGTCGGGAAAACCAATTTCGGGGACTTGAGATTGCCGTTGCTTCTTTCTTGGTGGCGACATTGGCAACATATGAATTTGTGGCGTACTTCCCACTGACTCTACCGACCATGGGTTCACTTGCTTCACGTTTTGGAGCAACTCCGGTTCGTCCCAACTCACCTGTTTTGTTAACACCAAATTATTAGCAATTTGATCACAATCACTACATTTTTACTCAACCAAACAAAAGCCTTAGCCCTTAGGGTGTGTACTTTCGCGTAAGAGTTTAAGTAGCTCTTACTGGTATAATGAGGATAAACCGCTACTTTTAAAAGATATCACTGTTAGGTAAACGTAGCATTTAAGTATTTTAGTGGTGTATGTAGCAAGTCTTCATATTACATTATAAAATCAAAAGTCTCTACAGTTTCCTCAACAGATTATATTCCAACAGCTATCATAACCGCTATCTTTACCGAACATGTAATTAGACTGCTACTTTTGAAAGATCTCAGTTTAGTAAAAATAGCAGTTTAAATAGCGTTTAATGTTGCATGTAGCACAATTGTTATGTTAAGTTAAGCCAATGAATCATTCCAACTCACCTTTTATGTTAAGCCAATGGTTGCACCAAATTTAGCAATATGATCACAACCACTACATTTTCACTCAACCAAACAAAAGCCTTAGGATTTAAGTAGCCGTTAGCGGTTTAATGACTTTTTAAAAAAATCATTGTTTGGCAAACGTAGCAATTTAAGTAGCATTTAGTGGTGCATGTAGCAAATCTTCATATTACGCTATAAAATCAAAAATCTCTGCATTTTTCTCTAACAAATTATATTCCAACAGTTACCATAACCACTGCCTTTACCGATCAATTACAAATTAAACATGTAATTAGACTGCTACTAAACATCTAACACCAACAACTACTAAGGCAACTAATAGCTACCCTACGGAATGAACTGAATCAAGTACCTGAAGAAGTCTCCAAGGTGAGTTAGGCCAGTGTACAGGATCAGCAACCTGAGCAGAAGACACAGTTCCCATAAACCAACTAATACGAGACGAATCCTCGGTCTCAAAGGCCATCTTAAACCTCATTCCAGGACACCATTGTAGCTGCATTGCAGACCTAACAGTCTCGGTTTTCACAAAAAACTCTGGTGTACTTGCTCGCGGATAGTACACAACCTCAAACGGTTTACCAATCGCAGCAAGATTTAAAGCTCGAACTACAGATTCGTCACTCTCACTACAACCCAAACTTTCAACTACTTTACAAGGATTATGATCATCATTTCTAAAAAAGGGTGAAAACCCTCTACTAGGAACACTTAATAGGTCTCTTTTCGGTCTTCGAATCCCGACAAACAAATCCCCATTTTGAGCCCTTAAAAACACAATAGAATCCCCAGCAACAAGCTTTTTTTGATTAACAAAATTACTCCAACCAGTAGTTAAAAGATGTCTCCTAGGAGTCCCCCTATAAATATGTCTAAATTTCCAAGTAACCCCATGAACATCCTTAGCTAGAATAGTCTGAACCGGCGGTTCAGCTGAATAATCTAATTTAGGAAATATAGTTTCTGCACAATAACGAGGAACAGAAAATCCCCCTCCATTATTAGCATCAGATTGAGTTAATGTCTTAGCAAAACTTGCATTTTTTTCTAACCCATTTTCTAAATCATGTTTTCTTAAAAACCCGTCATCACAATTAGAAATTGTCCCATTTTTTAAGGGTTCTAACCCAATTTTTGCATAAACTTCATCATTTTCTTGATGGGCTAAGTATTTGATTTCAGAAACCCTACAAGGGATTAATGGGTTTAATTTTGGGTAGTTTTTTAGATCAATAAGAAAGCTATTTGTATTGAGTTGAGCATGTTCTATATGACCTTGTGGGAAATATATGACCTTGGAGTTAACCATTGGCATTTCAACCATTCCTCCTGCACATGCTTTCCATAGTTCTGAATCCAAGCTACTTTCTTTACTTGGATACATCATCTTACTTTGTTTATCCTTCTTTCTGCATCAATCAATACAAAACAATAATATTTAGAAAAACATGACAAATATGATTGATTTTCAAAACATAATTGCGTAATTGACAAATGGCTATTAGCTGATCTGATTTAACTAGTTGGTTCGATCAGCTTGTTTAAAAATAGCAAAATAAATTACTTCAATAAGCTAATTATATAACTAGACAAAATAAATTAAAATTCTTAGATAAGCTATTTCACCCAACATAAGAGGTGTGTTTGGCAAGCAACTACTAGTTGATTGGATTACTAGTTGATATTTCAAACAGCTAATAACCCAACTATTGATTGGAGCTAAATAAGTATTTTAGTTATTTTAAACAGCTAATTACTTAGCTATTTTACCCAACACAATGACGTGTTTGGCAAATGACTAATCGTTGATCGAATTTAACTAGTTCAATTAATTTCAAAAATAATTGTTTCAACCTGCTAATTACCCAACAATCTCTTAACGACTAACTAAAAAAACTAAAATTACCCAATAACCGATGTTCTTACTTCTTATACTTCTTAGGTGGGTTGATGAAGGAGCTAATAATGTAAAAAGATCATTACCTTTGTTGTTACTTCTTAGGTAGGTTGATGAAGGAGCTAAGAGAGATGAGATAATGGATTTAGAGAAAGAAAAGGGTATAATCCAAATGAAATGGGAATATGGTGAAAGTACAAAAAAGTGAAGCTTTAACGTGAAATGACGACAAGGAAGTTCCGTAGAAGAAGGGGAAACTAAGACATTTTAGATGGGAGCCTTTGACAATTGACATCAAAACGTGTGACACTTTTTTTTATTATTATTATTTATAATATTTATTTCTTGGATCCGAAAATACGGGTGTGTTTTTAGGTTGACCATTGGAACTTTATTTTATTTTTATTTTTTTACTGAAATTATTATTATTATATAATAAAAGTGGATCAGACAAAGAAAGTTCTATTCTGCTAGTTTATTTGTTTTTGAAATTTTTAACAAGTTTCAAGATTTTTTGATTAAAATATATTTACTTATATAATGTTTGAATTGAAGATTTGAAGTATAGAAACTTTTGAAAATGGAGTTTTTTTAGTTAAATCAAACATTTTTTATTTACATATATATTTTTTTATCTAATTAAATCTTTTTTTCATATATGTTGCCTATCAATAATGAAAATAATAAAACCATTATGTTTATAACATTCGAGTACACCAAGTAAAGTGGAGACCGGAGAGTATACAGCGAATATTAATGAAAAACATGGAATTTTAAAGTGGAGAAGCAAGAAGTAATGCGCAATAAATTAGCATGTACTAAGTCACTATTAGCCTTTGTTTATAGGCTACAAATACAGGTGATTAAAATAAATTCGATAATCCGATATTTACTCGATCTTATAATTAAATCTGATTTGACCCGACGTCAATATGAATTTAAAATAATGTAAAAATCAATGTGGGTATAACACTTAATTTAAAACCGACTCAAAACACATAACCTGAAATCGACCCGATGACCCGAATAAATACCACAAGCTACAAGTAGAGTTTACTCCTTTAGTGGTAGGGATTAGGGAATAGAATTGAATAGAATAGGGAAGGGAAGACAAGAAGTAGAGGCAATAAAGTAAGTAAAGTAAATGTCCGTAGAACACGGCAAGTCCAAAGGCAAAGGCAAAGAAATAGGCAACTAATGTGCTTCTATTACTTCTAACTGCACTGATTAACGTGCTTTCACTTTAATTGCTCTTTCAATTCTTATACTTAGATATTCACAAAATTTATACACAAAAATTTTTATATAAGACATTTTCACCATAAAACGCTTTTTATATATATAGATTGAATAAAACAATAAACATAAATTATTATTTATTTTGAGTCATCGCATAAAAAAACGGTCTGTACAAATATATTTATTATTAATAATATGTTGAATTCCATAGAAATGTAGGAATGCCAAGTCCACTCCAATCTAGTCCATTCCATAATTCGGAATCTTTTCCACTCACTGTTCCAATTCCATACTACTTTTCTGTCTTTCTTTTTAATATTAATTAATAATTAATACATCCTAGATCTAAAGTCTTCTTGCAAGTCTTGTAAGACCGTCTTATTATTAGAAGGATCTATATAATTAATTGATTTCACTGATTAATTACTTTGAGATTGTTAGTTGCATCATAAGTTGAAATCATATAATTAATTAATTTTTCTAATTGATCATTTTAAGACAACCATCAGTTTAAGGAGGGTATGTGTTGCATCAACACTTCTCGCCTGAAGGATTCCCTTGTAAAAGGGTATATGTTAGAGCATACAACATATACTGAAGCCTAAACCATCAACTCAAGCGTTTAGTTAAGTCGACGACAAAAGATTGATGAGTAAGCAATGAATTGTACTCCAGTAAAAGCTTTATTTATAAAATGTCGTGGTAAAACTCTAGTTGCCCCTTTGGTTGTTTATATAATAGTAGTGTTGGTAATGAAAAGTTACTAAAATTTAAATTGGAAATCGCTAATTTGATTATCTCATTTTCTTCACAAAATTTATTTCAAGAACTATTTTCAAGAGATTGCAATACTTTCTTTTTTAGTATGTCCTTTTAACTTTGCTATTATTTTAGATGATGATCCCACCACTTTCCATTTTAGTGTGTCTGTAAGAATTTATTACTAAAAATGATATTTTTTCTCACAACAGTAGCAATTTCAAACGGGACAAAAGAAGTGCTTATCTTAGGCAAGTTTTAAGTTGTGTACAATCTTCCAACTTCCAAGTATGGCCTGTATTGTTTGTTTGTATCAACTATCAACTATGAAAACCACAACCTTCTGCAGCGAAGGTGTACAAGATACCATAATATACAATTGTTCATGACTAAAAATGGGTTTCAATAGATAGAAACACAGTTCTAGTTCCGAGTTCTAGGAACAGCCAGACTGGTACATGTTGGTTCGGATTTGAGCTCTTGCTCACTCCTCATAGTTTACACATGAAATGGAACAAAACGAAGGAAATTACACGACAAAAGAAACGAGATTTGATCATAGAGGCATAGCATTACAAGGATACGACAGTTACAAAGTTCATTTACAAGAAACGAGGACGATTTTATACAAGAATAAATTCCGATCACTCCTCATAATATATACACGATACGGAACAAAATGAAGGAAATTACACGACAAAGAAACGAGATTTGATCACAGAGGCATAGCATTACAACGACACGAGAGTTACAAAGTTCATTTATAAGAAACGAGGCAGATTTTATACAAGAATAAATTCCGATCACTCCCAATGCTCGCCTTATGTATATAATCTCTTCGGACTATTCACAACTTATGGGGTAATAGGAGCACTTACAAGTTTCATCATGAAGTTGAACTGGACATCTGGGGTGGTCTTGGGTTGAGGCCAATTCGCCCCCTCGGGAACTTTTATGCATTTAAAACCCTGGCTCTTGTACAAATTTGTAGCCCCCGGGTTGTTCAAATCACAATGAAGCGCAATAGAACGGCAACCCCAACTCCAGGCTTGAGCCTCTGCCTTGGCAACGAGTCTTTTTGCTATCCCCTTTCGTCGAAACTTCTCTCGAACTGCCACATTTGAAATGTAAGCTATCCCAGTCCTGTCACGGCATTATATTGTCAGAGTGGTTCTTAAATTCTACAATTCCAAAAATATCTGCAGTAACTTCATAATCTGGTGATAGAAGGATCCATTCAATGCTGAAAGCTATAAACAGATTTATCTGAACGAGATCCAATTAGCTTACAAACGACTTCATCATAGAGAATGTCATCCCCTACTTGCTATATAGCGTGAATTGAATTTAATCTGTAATCCCCTACTCAACGCTGAATCTGAAACTAACACTAATTATAGGTAATGAAACAGAGAATCAAGAACTGAGAAAAACCGAGTTTCAGAATGGTTGCTTGATTTATGCAGACCGCTAACAATTTTTACAAGCGCTCATTTGAGAGGATAGTACTCCCATTAGAAATGGCTAAAAGAAATTCTTTTCTGAATGATCTCCCAAAACTGACTACACTCCTTATGCTATATATTCTTTCACAAATTCTTGTATGAGACGGTCTCACTGTGAAACGCACCCCATACATACGTTAAACTAATACAAAGTATTAGCATATAGACTTCTTGTTTTGAGCTCACCCCACCAAGAGAAGTTCTCTCACAAGAGTAGCTCATATTCTTTAGCTTCTTGTTCAAGCCTTCTATTGAATTCCCAGCAAACAATTCTCCAATCTCACTACCCATAATAAACTATCAAACTCCAAAACTAACTTAACAGCTGCTTGGGAGAAATCCCAGAGACAATCCTCATGTTCACAAGGCCAACTGTGCACAAAGGCACTCAAGGTTTATAGAAGCATTTGATTTGCAAATCAATATCAAGACACACGAACAATAACTGCTATAACAAACCATAATAGAAAGCGGTGCTATTCCCAGGGAAAGCATGTTTCAGGGTTATGAAACATCAGAACTTACATGCCGTATTCCCTTAGGTGAAAATTTCTGATATGGAAATCTTATTGTCCAGTTGTCAGATTCAGTATTATAATAAATACTTCAGTTTACCCTTCACTCATTACAGAGTTATTAACTAGTCATACCACCTCTGCACCTGCAATGCATAGAAAAAAACCGTGGATGTCGTCATGATTGCGTAATGGTCGCGATTTCACGGGCACGGCACAACGCGGTGTTTCGACTGTTTTGCCAACATCACAATGAATTGTTAAGTTGAAGAAAATCCATTCCATCATGATAATTCGAGTTTTCTAAAATAATAAGTCCTTTGGAACCTATTACTCAATTAAAAAAATTAAACGGTAATGTGTTAGCATAACAGCTTATAATGGTTGTAAGTTGTAACTCCATCTCCATGATCTTATTCACGGTCATGTAATGGTGTTGTTGCGGTTTGAAATCCATTATAAAGTGGGGAACGGCCTCATTTTTGTTCCATGTTGCAATGTTTTCTTGTTTCTTGTGTCCTTGACGACTCGTCAGCCAGCAACGGAGAGCAGTGAAACAGCATCAGAAGCACCGATTACTTGTCGGCAGGCCTCGAATTGTTGAGTGAGCTTAAGAATTTTAGTCCTAAAATTAATGTAATTAATTAGAGTGTCCTAGTGTAGTAAGGGAAGCTTTTACTACCGGATTCTTGTGCAAGTTCTTTTTACTTGGTATCATTTTTGGCATTCAAATTTTATTTTAGTTAGTAGTGGATGAAATGGGTGTCTTATTGTAAGTTGAATTATGACTACCAAAGTCTTTTATTTAGGGAGTGAATTAGTATATATAAGGCTTAACATACAGATTTCATCAGATTAATGAATTGAGAATTTAAGTTCAAACTTTGTGTTTCGCAAAAAACATATATATACACCAAGAGAAGGTGGAAAGATTCCGAATTCAATCAATTCTTTTACGAGTAGATTGCTAAATGTAGATTGATGTAGATTGCTAAATGTGGTTAGACTTAGGAGTTCTTTGTAGGTTTCACTTTTGATGTAATTGTTCTTGAATGTGATTGCCAGTTTTATGTCATTGCCATTTCCAAACACCATATTTGAATGCAAACTCATAGGCTCCTCTCTCCATACATGGAAAAACCTAAATGAGGTGCTATTATTCCCATATTCCTTCAAAGAAAATTTACTATTTGCTTTGAAGCTCTTATTTTATCTTCCATCTAGATGTAGACACCTTAATCTAAGAGATTAAGACCATATCAAGAAAATTGGGGTCAGGCTAAAACTAGAGGGCTAAACATATCATCAAGGTTACTCTAGTCATAATAATCTAACCAATAAAAGGAAGTTAAATAACTAGACGAATTCTTCAAATACCATTTATGATGGAGCCAAGGATTCGACGTATTTGGTTTTTGATTGTAATAGACTAAAGTAAGATTAGTCATAAATTCATGTCCTCTTCTTTCTTATTACATAAGGGAGCATATTGTTATTGCAAGGAATGCACTATGTACTACCGACTTCCTTTTGCCTGCCAAGGAGGGTGCTATTTTAGTGGCATGAGGACAATGAAATGTTTTTGTATTCTTCTAACACCAAAATATGAAGCATTTAAACATATAACAAGAAATTCCATGCACCCTTAGAGATTAGAGGATGAATCTCAACTTCCTAAGCATCATGGACCACTAAGTCAAAGAAATGATTAAAACATGATAAGTTAACTCTCGATTAGAACGCACCTTCGCTGCCTCAATGGTCCTTTTCTAGGCAGGAAATCAGCAACAGTATCGACAGTTAATATCCCAGCAACTTGACCTCGATTTAGAGAAAATTTAGCATCAAAACCTCCAAATTTGAGATCTTCGGTCTCAAAGTGGAAGATATCTGCAGAGCTACCAATAACAGCAACCAAACAAGTTCTTATGCAACCACTAGGAACAGGGAATCCAAATACCATAGCCACGAGTCTATCAAGCCTCATGACGAAATCCAATGGGAAAGAATATTCAGGGAAGAAGGAGCTACAATGTGTTTCGACCACTTCCCAACAATCATCCAATCTAGCTTCCCGAACAACTACTTGAGGTGACACGGATGGAAACAAGTCTGCCACTTGACTTGCTTGACAAACCCATTTCCCTTCAATAGAGAGCATCACAAAACAATAAAACAGGGAACTCATAGTAAGAACTACTAATAATTCAATGTTAACAACAATCCTTGAGTAAAAAAATCAATCTTGACAAGTTAATAGTTTACCACAATCTTGAGAAAAAAAACCCCCAAAGAAAACTTTCAGGTAAACCTTTTCAAATAGTTATTCATAAACACTCTAGTAAAACATCACTACAATCTTAATAAGTCAATATGTTACCCCAATGTTCATTTCAAATACCCAAAAAGGAAACTTTCATGTACACCATTTTAAATACTGATTCCTCCGTCCCATTGAGATTACTACAATTAAACCCCCAAAGCTCACACATTATAAGCATAATGTAACAATCTCAGTGGGACATTACTATCTTGACAAGCCATGACGACAATATCTTACCACAATGTTCCTTGGAAAAACCCATGATCGAAACTTTCATGTTTCTCTTAAATCTAACAACATGATGAACATTTAACAGTTTCCCATAATTCTCAATAGTGATTAAATTAGAACATGGTTTTGAAATTGCCCATGTTCCTCCTCATTAGTCAATAGAACATAATTTTGCAATTGTGAATTGCCCATGAATCTCAATAGTCATTGCTAGTAACAAAATCTCTAAGTCACCACAACAACATTTATCAAAAAAAAAAAAAAATTCATAACACGAATATGATTCAAAATTACTGAACAAACGACAAGTGGGTGTTGTTTCGGTTGAAGGAAATACTGTCTTTTTTTCGGGGCAAGGTCTTGGGTTTGCATCTCACCAAGTTCTCCCCTTCCCTCAGTCTACCCTATAATCAAAAAAAATTACTCCAACTAAACAAACACAAAGACTATACACAATCAGAGAAAGCAAAAACATCACTCATCTACAGCTAATTGACAACATAAAGCTTAAATTAAAAAAAGTGAGACCTGGAAAATGGGCAGACGAAATAAGAAAGGGATGATCAAGCTTAGAATGAGCAGAGATCTTGGAGGAGGAAGAAAATGGAAGTAGTTTGTTGAAGGAGAAAGAGTTATAAAAACAATGACAGGAAGAAGAAGGAGAAGAAGAAGGAGAAGATGGTGTTAGAGAAATGGCAATACCAAGTGCTACTGACCGCATCTCCCACCTTCTTCTCGCTCAAATCTAACAAGTTTGGTTTTGCTGTAAATCAAAATTGAGGCTGCAAATGCAAATCACTTCATTTGATACAACCACCGTTTACTCTCTTAGATTTTTTTTTCCCGCAAAGGCACCCAACTAATAATAATCTTTGAAAATACGATAGGAATGACATGTGGGTAAAATTTGATTACTTTTCTATTGTTTTTTAGATAGTTTTGAGGTGTAATTGTCTAGAGTACAGTTTATAAAGGAGCTCAAATTAATTAATCCTTATTATTAAAATTTAGTTTGTGCTAAGTATCTTATCATTATATGTCTAAAATTTGTATATTTATTTGACATTAATACGATGAAAAAAAAATTATATGATGCATAGTTGCAAAAAATAACCATAACTTTATTTATATAAGCCTTTTTTTTTATGTTTCGCCTAGGGTCCAAAAATGGTTAGGAACGGCATTGTTTCTACTGTTGTCCCAAAGAATGGGTATGAATTTATTAGGTTGTGGAGGATATGACTCTGAGTTAGGACTACTCTTGTGAGAGATCGTGAGACGACTTCAAATAGAGAGCTCATATTCTTATAGTATGTATAGCTCATGAATGAGACTCATCTCTCGGTGAGACCGTCTCATACAATAATTTGTGATGAGGTATAAATTAACTCATCAAAGCTTTTGTGTAATTTTATAGAATATGTTATTAATTATTATTTGTTTTTCAAAAAAAGTCAGCATAAACTTGAATATCTTACTATCTCGAATTAACACTTTGTCTATTTTGCAATTTTCTGTGTAAAACTTCTAACAATCTGTTATAATATTATCTACTATTGAGATCGTAAATGTGAAAGATTTTGCTTACAATTTCGTCAAGTTAGAGAAATTTGTTGGAATAAATTTTCGCAGGGGGCAAAAGAAGAAGATAATTTTCTCAATATGTTCGCATGTATTCTATGTAAAATAACATATTTAGATTTTTTAAATAAATAATGATAAATTAGTCATTTTACATCTATTTCAATTCTCACCCACCTATTACAAGCCCCACCTTGGTATTGTTTTCTTGGGAATCAAGGTTCTAATCCCATTCTCACTCCAACATTTATTCCCATAGCTACTTACCAAATATGAGAAGTATAATATTTGGGATAAAAATTCTCATTCCCACATACCGAACACCCCAAAAAAGGAAGAGATGAATCTCAATCAATCGTCTACGCATCTCCATATAGAGGCTAATCCAAATGCACCCACGGTAAACATGATTGAACATGGTAAGGAATACAACCTAAAAGAAAGAGTGATGCAAGTATTGGAAAATCGAAAGAAATGTGGTGTCCTAGGCTCTCATGTAGCTCTTGGTCTTCTGAAAAGCTTTTTCTTTGTTCATCGTTCTTTGCTTTGTTTGGCGACTATGCCGAAAACTAAATAAAATACCAAATTAAATTCAGAAAAATATAAAACTTACAAAGTTTCATGTTTATATACACATGTAGAACAACTTCATTATCATGAAATCAATATTGATTTGTCTCTAATTCCGGTCTCGCCTTTTCCGGTATGGTTTAGTCAAATTTGAATCATTTGAATAACACTCTGTTCAGTTCAAGTAAAATCCAGGATTCAGCAAGAAAAAAGCTTCACAAACTACATTACTTTGGAGAAATTCTATTAAAATGTACAAGTATCCAAAACCTGGAACTCTTGACAGACATAATTTACAGAACAGAAGCAAAATACTATTTTAGCTAATTCATGTGCAGTGCTAAACTCGATTATATTTGTCACCTTCTAAAATCTAGACCATGCTCAGCGTTTATGCAGAAAAGCCCGATTCCATGGCTTGTATGATCAACCTCGAATCAAATCTGAAATTTCTAAAGCTTTTACCAGGGCCTGTTTCAGCAACACGATTGTCACTGGGACCTGTGTCTGCAACAATGGGGTTGGATACAAGTTTAGTATGTTGGTTGTCAACCAAGGCTGAGCTGCTTCCCGAAGAGCTATTTTTCGACTTCCAAACACTAAAACCTGAGCAACATACATGAAGTTGTATCAACAAAGTTAGATAAATATTAATAAAATTGTACAGAAGTGAGTATCAACAAGAACAAATCACATAAAAGCTATCGGTTTGTTTTTTTAGAAAACCTTTACAACACAGTCGATGTGATCCAATGCGGCCTTGTTTTAGACTATGCATAGTGGACAAACAAGGGAGCATCACCGTTTGGGACAATCAAGGTTTTTGAGTTTACTGTGACCGAAATATAGGCGGTATTGACCGCAAAATCATTCACATTGACTCCGATATCCCTTTTGTGACCTTTATTGCGACCGTGTTTTTTCTCTATGGTCCAAAGATACGGCCTGCCAAGCACGCTGTATCCGGCTAAAGAGAAGGTAGAAAAATTAATGGATTGGTCAACAGCACGGCACAGCTCGCCACATTAGTCCGCAGACCCATGCGTTGCCAAGGGCCTGTCATGACAAGGCACGGCAAGGCTCATGCCTTCTCACACCCACTTAGACACGACCTGCAGCGGCTGGCACGACCCATGCTCGTGTTTAGATGAAGGGTTGACCCTTGGTAGCACACGTCATGTGAAACTTCATGTAAATAAGAAGTGTACATGATTTAATGAACCACTTTACTTTGGTCATTATAATCTAAAACCAAGAACTATAAAACTTTGGGCCATCGAAATAATGAATCAAAAATAAGTAACAGGTAACAGCTTTCGAAATAAGATGAAGAAAATAAGCCAAACCTAAGCTTGTGGTCATGCAAAAGAGAAGACAAAATGAGAAGACCACTCATAAAGATATAAACTCCCATGTAGCCCTTATATCCCCGCAACCTTGCGGTTTCATGATGTGATGCAATGCCTAATTGTAGTAGCCCTGCAGTTATTTATGTTGGCATGCAAGACAACAAAATCCAACACAAGCCAGCAAGAAGCATGGCACTGCATAAGGCCCTCTGATGGGGTTGTACTTTGCCCTTGTGCATAGACCATAATTAAATGGGAGCAAATGCACCTTTCAACAAGTGGGGGAAGATCAAAGGAAAACCATACTGAAAAGTGAAATTGGTGGATCCTTCCACTGCATGTATTCTTGATGTCCCCACTTTTTCTCTATAAATATCCCACACGCATATATAAGTTTCTCCTGTATTTTTTTCTAATGATAAGCCTCCAAGAATACTAACTTACTACTAAATGTTAGGGCGCTAATATGTAATCTGGGGGGGGGGGGGGGGGGGAAGAGGTGACCTAAAAGGGGGGTACATTTAAAATTTCTAATTAAAAAATGGGTACAATTTGCTGAAAAAAGTTGCTCTTTATTATCCGATTTTCAGTTTAGTAGTCTAATTCACACAAAATTATGCACGCGCACACACATTTTTGACATCCGAACTATAAAACCCTTCTCCACATCCGTTTTCTACAAATTGATCCATCAATTAGTTCCCCACATATTATAAATTTTGTACACCCAGATCCAAATAAACCCATCTAGGCTTCTAATATCCTTCTTCCAAGAGCTAGTCTAACAACCAATTTGTTACATACATACTCCTTCCGTTTCCATTTTAATTACTCCAAATGATATCTTGCTGTTTTTCAGGGTTAGGTTAGGTATTGGCTTGGAATATCAATTCAATAACAAATCAAAAAAGTTTCCCTTTACATTTTGACAATATTTTCTTATTAGGTTCAAATAGATTTATTTTTAGTTGGAGATAGATATGGTAATAAACATATTTGGGTTGGAAAGGATTAATTTAGGTTCAAATAATGTAAAATTTTCCTAATAAAGAAATGTAGCAACCAATTTAGGACAAACCAAAAAAGGAATATGAAGCAGCCAATTTGGGATGAACCAAAAAGGAATATCAAGCAACAAATTTGAGAGAGTATAAGTTATAACGCAAACATCCAGATTTTCTCAATCCGTTCTACGCATCCTTCAACCATATGCTGGTCCAAAAATTACTTGCCTACCTAATCCAGCTACCTATATGCATTTAAGATCCCTGTTGTCTCCTATGCATATGGATGATTAAAATAGCAATAAAAACCTAGAAAAAGAACCTCTGTGAAAAGCATCAGATTTTGATGCAACATGAGGTGCATGCTTTGAAATCCATGACTTCAACGACCTGAAAAGTATATAAATCCACTAGAATAAAAAAGCATACATGATAAACAGAGTGAACAAGGAAAGATAAGTTAAATAACTCACTTCAAAAACGGAGTAACCATATAAAGCTTAAGGCCAGTTACACTACGTGATATGACTTCATCACTTGCAGGTTGGAGATCATCCAGTCGGTGCCAAGCTATTTCCTGGAAACAGAAAATATGACAATAGTCAGAGGATTTCTGAATACTAAAATACATCAAAATTCATGAAACTAAAGTAATCCTTGTGTAAGACAATTGCGTATTTACAGGACATATCCTTAACAAATAAACTTAATATACAAGGGTGACTTCAAAGGATATAGGGAGGCTTATGCCAGCTAAGTAGGAGTACGTCACAGCCTAAAAATTTCTAATTATAGCCAACGAGAAAACAACACACTGTTCCCATTAATAACTACTACCATGCTACGGAAAAACAGATCCTATATAAGCTAAAAGAATGAGGCCAAGGTATTATAGACTACCAAAAATGTCTACTAACTATTAATATATGTAATATAGTATGAAAGGAAACATCCAAACAAAACATGTTCATGGGCAAAGGCTTATCAAATAGGATTGGATGGTAAGCTACTAAGCTCCTAGATGCAGGACCCTGTAACTACCATTAGCTTTCAGGCGATTAAAAGAGGAAAGGCCTAAGCTATATTGTCACCAGCTCACCATCAATATTGATCAAATACTTAAACCCAAAGAGACACGCGGAAAAAAAGAGGTATCACGTCAGCAACAACAGTAAACTATTTTCAGAGTTTAGTTGACTGCAAAGCAAGCATTTCCTGATTGAAATATCTACCATAATGTGTGAATACATGCATATTAGTGAATAATTTCTTTGAAGGTCACTATTCCACCTTGTGACAAATCTACTCCTGTGAACGTGAAATTTTCCCCTATTGATTGTTTCCACAAAAGTGAAAAATGAGGATACTTGAAAAAAGAGGACATCAATGAAATATGATTCTTATCTTTCAAGGGAAATTCTACATAGTAGCATCAAACTTTTATGAAACGCGAGTGGTAGCATTTTTGTAAGATTTTTCCATATGGTAGCATCCAATTATGCACTATTAAACTAACGTAGCATTATCAGTTAAATTCTTGCCTATTTCCGTTTATTCACCATTTTGACGTTTTATTCACCGTTTTGGTTATTACCATATTATATAGCATTTATTACGAAATTTATACATTATTTATTCTTACTAAGTCAACACTTGAAAGGACCCAAACTTTTCGTTTTCTTGCCTTCAAATTTATCATTTGCATTTTAAAAAAATTGTAAGTAAAATAATTTCTTTAATTGGTATAGCAACTATACATCTTTTAAATTGTAAGAATATTCTTTGTAAAATAATAAGCAATTTCACAATTAAAAAATATTTTAAAGCATTTCAAATATCTAAATTGGTTGATTGTTCAAGGTTTTTACTCTATATAAGTACAACAAACTCAATATTAAGGCTCTGACATTGTTGTTGTTGTATTTCAATTATTTTTTCATTCATATATAAATTAATTTATCACTTTTGTAGAAAAATCAAGTATAGAATGTTAATATATGCTTTTTTGATTATAAGTTTATATTTTATATTCATAGAACACCATGAGTTTGCTTTCACCACTACATAAAAGTGGTTTAGGGCAAACTATAAAGGCAACAACCAACACTTAGTAAGGGTAGAATTGTCAAAATGGTGAATTAAATGGAAATAGGCATGAATTTAAATGATAATGCTATGTCAGTTAGATGGTGCATAAACTGGATGCTACCATGTGGAAAAATCTTATAAAAATGCTACTACTCGTGTTTCATGAAAATCTGATGCTACCATGTAGAATTTCCCTTCAATAAAATATAACAATTCTTGATTGCCAATCTTTCAAAGGAAAAGTTTTAACTAAATCTTACAGTTAAATATGAAAGTTTCCAATATTCTAATGCTTCACAAAATTTCAGATGCAGATCACTTTCCACTATTAAAAAGCTAATATGCGGGTCATTAATACTTTAAACCAAAATAGAAACTTTGAGGTTGTATATATATACCCACTTACTATTGGTCTAACCTTATGATCTCATTATACTTTGATTTGTTTTGGTGATTATTATTTATTTTTACTATCAATCATTATTGTATTTTATTGTTTCATGTTCACCTTTTCATTCTGTTCGAGTTTGAGTCCTTATTAATCTGATTTGGCTATCCCTATAATGTTCCCTTAATATGCTTACATACTAGTCTCGTGACAATTTTGGTGTAAATGCATGAGGCTTTTCTTTTATTTGAATCTGAGGTGAATATTTGATATTCAAGTATGGTGGCAGCATGCTAACTGTTGCTTGGCTTCTACTGAATATTATAGTGAAGTTGACTTTTAAGTTGCTTATGTCTATTACCTGATCTTATGCAAGTTGGCGAATGTAGACTCTAGTTGACTTTGTAGGACTCATCTGCCTGCTTTATTTAATTATCATGCTAATTATGTTAAGTTACTATTTAAAATATTCTAGTTTAATATGGAGTTCTACAGAGTAAAGAAATAGTATTTGCACATGGCTTTTTGCGGTCTAGAGAAGGCATCTGACAAAGTAGCAAAGGGAGCACTTTGGAAGATGATGACAAAGAAAGGTATGCCATGTATATATATCAACATAGTCCCATGTAAATATTTTCAATTTCTAAAATGAATTATATATAAACACAAATAGAGAGAGAACGAGATTATCATTTAGAATTGGAATTTCCTATATTTACCCTGGAATGTGTGAAAGTTCAAGTTTACGATATCGAATTTCCCTTTATTCTCTAACTGTTCCAGATTGATTAAAATATTTTATTTTAAAAACACAACTTTCAAGTATCAATACCACTAATGACCTACCAATCAAGGCAAAGAACAGGGACAAGTATCCCCATAAAAGAAATCAAATCCTCAATCAAAATGATAAATAAATGAAATAGGGTTATGGGGGAGATAACCAAGTGCAAAAAAGGTAGGCATACCATTTTCAGGAGGGGGCAAGAGGGGTATTATGCTTCAAAATGCATGAAAAAAAATTAAATCCAATATAAAGGGAAAAAGAAGCCCATACACTAATCTCCTTTTTGGTAAGTGGAGCAAAAGAAGCACCGTCACTAACACCAGCAATAATATAGAGGCGCACCCGCTGCTTCCCAAACATCAATTCAATGTACGCATCTTTAGCAAGAAGTTTAGACACGTCGAATCCTGTTTCCTCCAAAACCTTTAGCCATGACAGAGAAAATGCACCACTAAATCACAATATTCACTTCACTCGCAGCATATTAAAACAGAAGAAAAAGAATAGCATACTCATCTCCACTTTTCCCATCAAAAAAGAAAAAACCCAACTTTCCCCTACAATATCAATAATACTGATTCCTCTTCTGATTTCCTTTTCTTTCTTTTCCCCACATTTCATAGAGCAAATGCAAGGCAAATATGAAACAATTAAATGAAAGCACCATATGAACAACATTCCATCACATAGTCATTTTCCCCAGTTCATGTAGAACAAGTGAAAATCCCAAACCTAAAAGACTTTTTCCTTGTTCATTATTGAAAAGTAAAAGATAGATAGAACCAAAGTGTCATATCTTCATAATGATTTAAAAAGTACCAAAACAAAATAAACTCTTGTAACGGACAATTTCCCAATTTTATTGTTTTAAATCCTAGTGATGCAACAAGGGTGTCATAAGCAATATTGGCAAGGCAAACAAATTAGCACAACACTTGGGCATTATGATGATTATCTTAGATGTATTAGAGCACTTGAAATTGATGAGCAGGCACACAGCTTTTCAGTGGCCAAGGTCAGCCATAGGCCACTGTAGCTCACATATTACTAATAGGTGTTATCCACACCTTATATATTTTGTTGAGATTCCCATAGTATTCCCCCTTCAAGGTTTCAACCCCCTAAAAAGCCAATAAAGTAGGGGGCTTATTCACAAGTTACCTATAAGGCTTTGAAAAATTCATGAGCAATCCCATATGGTTTGAAAAATGCATGAGGTACCCTGAAGAAAACTTTACCAAATAACCCTAATAGTAATAACTAATAACAGGTGTGGTCCTTTATAACTACAAGTCCCAAATGTTACATCTTGTTTACACTTGAGCCGTACAAACTCTCACGCCTATAAAACCTATGCTCTCATTCTCTTTTCCATTACTTAATCCACTCGTTACCTCTACTTGATAGCTACATAAGATCCAATACTCAGGTTGATATACTATTATAAAGGCTACATCAAACTGACACCAAATTTTTGTGACCCTATATGATCTCTTCTTTCTTCATGGGTGGAAATTTGGTTTAAGATCATGACTAGTGAGTTCAAGAGTTGTGTGAAAATTCTTCAAACCTCAAAGGTAGCTAGTGTACATGCAAAATTTTACAAGTGCCTTACGATTTGGAAAATATTGCATAATGGTAGCACATAAAAATCCCTAAAGTATAACTTATATCAACTACTTTCTAGAGAAAACAGAGCACTATCACTAAGAACTACAAAAAATATAAGTCCAAACTAACTCTTTTGGACAATTCTTGTCCAATGAAAAAGGAAAAGAAGGAAAGCAAAAAAGAAAAGTGTACCTCTCTGATGGCACACGTATGATCATCTTCATCCTTGTTCTTTTTTCCCCTTGGAAAACTCCAGCTGCTTCCTTTCCACCCTTTAACTAGTATGCACTACACAACCATTAATTACCTTGTCAGACTTGCATAAACCAATACAATATTTTATTACCCCAATGCCATTAAATTAAATGGCTCCCACAATCCCACCTATGGGAAGTTTGGGGGTTTGGATGTACGTAATCTTACCCTTGTTAGTGCTAACAAATAGGTTATTTAAGATTGACCCTTGGTAACAAACATCATATGCAACTTTACATAAGAAGTGCACATAATGTTATGAGCCATTATAGTATAGTCCATTACAATCCAAAACCAAAGAACTATAAATCTTTGACCCTATCAAAATAAGAGACGTAACTTGCGTAAACCAATAAATTATAAAAAATTCAATATCATCCCTGTGCATAAAAAAATATAGTGTTACAAAAATACAAGGCAAAATCGCAAAAGACAACAAATAAGCATGTTTTGACATTACTTATTGTTTTCAGTTTTAGCACATTGTTTATAGATTTTTGTCCAACCCTACCTTAAAAGTAGATTGGATTGATGCAGGAAAATCTTGTTTAAACATGTCATTTACACTGGTTTTCCATGAGCATGCTTACTCAGTGGCAAGCTCAGAAATATTTAACAAGTTTCCAGTGGAAATTATGTTTCTATTATTTGTAGAAATTTACACTGGTTCAAACATTTCATTTACACTGATTTTGCTTAGAAATTTGAACTTCTAAGGGAATTTGCACTTCCTATGCTTGGGCAAATTATGTAAACCAAACAACTACTAAAAAAAGAAATTCCTAGGAATTAGAAATCCAAGAGAATTACTTGCAACCAACATCCTCTAAAATCACTTGAACTGTCAAAAACTACCTTAACAGAAAAAAGTTGGCAAAAAGTACCTTAAAAGACAAATGCCTCCTTTAGAACACTACTTTTAGGCTAATTATGGGTCCAGTTGGACAAATAACTATCTCATGTAGAAATTAGGTAACACTTTCACTAATAACATCATCTTCCTCCTCTCATAATCTCTAAGCCATGGGAGTCCATAGTTTATAATAGCATCAGAACCACCCTAGGTCTCTAACGATGGTGAGCCAGGAGCTCACCAGAGTTTGAAGCATACCACTCTCGATTAAATTGAAATGAAGGATGGAAAAAGCCACTAAAAGGATAAAAAAAAGTTTTTCATAGATACCAACACCCCATCCAGCCTTCTTTTAGTTTTACAAAGCTTTACAGCTGTATTAAGGTAGAATAAATACTACAAATACCTTTTGGCTTTTCACCAATAAGCAGCTATTATCATCCTCCCTTGCGCCAAACAAATGCCAGAATATTAAAAGGATAAACAAAGGAGCACAAATATGGCATCCTTCAGCACATGGTAAAAGTAATTAATTTGAGTGAATGGCATGTGAAGGGTATTACCCTTTCATACGTTTGGTCCAAAATGATTGCGCCAGTGACAGGAACCTGAAACTTGTATGAAGTGAAGTCCTTGAATATATCATCGATGTGAGGAACATAGGGTTTCAAAACCTCACAGTTGTTAAACACTGGAAAGATTTAAGGAACAGACAACAGCAAAACTCAAAATAATGCAAGCGCCCACCACCGAGAAAAAATAAATAAAAAAAATTTAAAAAAAGAATCTAAACATTATTTTGAAAATAATATACAACATTACTATTGAAGTTTTCTCCATTACTTTAATCAGAGAAATGACAAAGACTACAACAAGCATCATAAGAAATAATGGAATATCATGATATTCATGCATGTACAAATCCTGAATTACGCCAATAGAAAGTCAGCAAATGACATTAACAAGAACATCGACATTAATACACCGAGCACCTACTCCATACTATTTAAGGATACTTAGAGTGGTGAATTCCTTCAAAGTCAATGATTTCAAAGATGGGTTCTTCTCAACTGTATTATCCTCATAGAACCAATGTGCATACTCAACCAAAAACAAGATTCTTTCAAATGTTTGTCGATCTTCCTTAGGAACATTTAGGACAAAGCGACTGCACAAGATAAAGATAATATGAAATGAAAAATAAGGCATTAGGGAAGCATAAAACTGCAATTAATTTCTATTTGAGGCTAAATTATCATCACACAGTCAGCATATGTATAAAAGGCAAACTACAAAACAAGCCTGAAATGTTCAATTTCACATGCACAGAAAAACCAAGATATTGTATTACACAAAGAAAAATGAGAAAAGTAGCACCCATATTATTGGAGAAGGTAAAAATAGTCTCTGAGGTGTCCCAAATAGAAGACTTAAACTCATATATGAGTAATCATATAAACCATAATTCTATCCAATTTCAGTAACCGTCTCCAGGGACCTGAGATGTTGAATCCTCACCCACATAATGCATTTCCTTATAACTTATGGCACATAGAAAACTTTAATACTTTCTTAAAAAAATTTGACACCTTATTTGCAATAATTAGCCACCAATATGACAAAATTACTAAATAACTAGAAGAAATACCTCAACAGACCACAGATAATGTTGCTCACCCCTCAAAATCTCACGTAAGTGATAGGTATAATAACAGCACCAAAGCCATAATCATGAAACAAAACAAATTAGCGTGAAAGATCGTTACAAACAAAGATTATACTTCATTTGACTCAATCAAATACTAAATATACAGCTAAGAAAATCAATTAAAATGATCATTCACACATAGTCTCTTCAATTCATTCATATCTATTGTCATATGTACTTGAGAAGCCATTTCTTAGCGTCATTGTTCACTCCTATTATCCAGGTGATATTCCCCTACCTCTTCTTCTTATAAACTCTACAAAAACTAACCTTCTGATTTTCTATCTTGTGCATGTTCAATCTTTTTTGCACATGACAAAGCCAAAGTAAAAGGTTTTCGATATTCTATACAAATGGCCAAGCCAAAGTAAATGGTTTTCTATCATCTTGTTTTAATACTTGTTTATCCAAAACTATCTATGGTATCTTCATGTTGAATTATACTTTGTCCATCCCACTAATACCTTTCTATTTTGGAACAGTTTACTAGCACCTTCCCCTTACTATTTTTAGCTACAATTTTTTACCATTTTAACCTTATAAATTTTAAAAATTACCCTACTTATTCTTACTTACCTAATAGCTCAGCCACATTAATTACTTAATCTTTAAAATTAAACATAATAACTATATCCCTTTTTTAAACCTTACTCCGTAAAATTAAACCCCTAAAACAACCCCAATTAAAGCCCTAGATCCACCCACCCTTTACCTACTTATTAATTAAATAACCTTCCCAATCTATTCTTCCTTCATCTTGTTCTTCGTTATTAATAAATCTATCCATCCCGACCCTTTCATTCTTCGTTCTTTGTTGTGTATCACTCGTTCTTTGCTCTGTTTTTTGCTTTGTCTCACTCGTATCAAACCCTAAATCTGATCCATAATGTTCAACCAAGAATTGCCCTAAAACTTCAGTTGATGAAAACAGAAATTTTGTTGTTTCTGATGAAGAAAATAAGGTGAAAAAATGAGTGGTTTGACTACTTTGCAAGCCTTGATGTAATTTTTAAGTGGCCTATTTTCTTATGTGTTCTACAGATGTGGTATTTGGTACTTTTTGCCAAAATGTCTGACTAATGATGATGTTAAATCTAAGGTGTATTGAATGAATTTTAATAGTTATGGTCTATAATTTAAAAAATGAGACCTTTTTTCAATTATTGATAGCTAGAACTAATTTGATGCATGTTTGGTTTCCAATTATTTTGAAGTCAATGAAAGGGATGAAATACATAGTGTCATGGCGAAAACTTAGTGTTCGTTTTAGGAAATGTTGTAATTTTGGTTTTTTCAGGCAAAAATTTTGTAATGAGGAAATAAAATTTAGGTGAAACCTAATTTGTTATTTAAAAGGGAGTTATTAAAGTTTAATTTAACTCGTTCAATTAATCTTCTAATAGAAAGCATATGGGTCACTTTTTAGTGGTCCCCATAATTTTCTTATAAATCATGCTTTTCTAAACCAGAAGAATGAGTTGGGATGGAGAGAGTATCTTTTAAGGTATGTCCACATATCTATCTAAGAATACACATCTCAGCTACCCTTATCTTTCTAAAATGATCTCTTTTGAAAGGCCAGAATTTTTCCTAACCCTATGGTATTGTTAGTCAAATAGCACTCTTGTATTTTTCCCTTAATTTAGTGGCACACTTATACTCATTTGAGATTTATGTGCTGAGATTGTCATGAAATAATACAAAACGGGCGTAATTAGTAAGTGAATCACTCATTAATTCTCAGAATTGGGTTTAATGGCGAAGAAGGAAAGAAAAAAAAAAGTGCTTGATTAATTACAATATGACCAATTCATCTTTAATGGCACAGAAGGGAAGAAAGATGTTTAAAAGTTTGTATGAGAACTTGAAGAAATAGTTATCGGGAATTGGGGAGACGTAATGAAAAACCAGAAAAAAAAAATTATTGTGTGCACTACTACAGATTGTACAATAATACAACCAAAAATATCAACGGTGTTCATAAAAAAAAAAATTCAATGAAATATGTATAGGCTCTCTTATAATTCGACCTCCCCTATTGGATCGCCTGTGAATGATCCACCACTATCATCATCATACACACTACATTAGAACATGAATATGTTACCTGACAAACACAAACGGTTCACAGATGAGTGTTGACAACAATAGGATGTTAGGTCAGGTAGACAAGGTTTGTGGGACAGTTTTCGAGCAACTATTAAGCTCCCAAGAGACTTCTCTTATTCTTCTTCAGCAACCCTCTCCATAAGGGATTACATGAGGTATTTATAAGATTTACATAAATGCATTTGACAAAATATACCGCTTAACAACAAAATGTAACTGCCTAACAAACTGTGTTATTATTTTGGAAAACAGCATAACTAACTCTTGTTAGCTAGCCTAACAAACATAACTAACTCTTATTTTCTTGAATAAATTTGTTACAGCTATTGTAGGTTGCCAACATGTCTCTGGTAGTAATGATTCATGACAGAGTCCTACAAAGTACATCACAATGTCCTCCCAGAATTGAGGCCGTATTGATAGCATGCAATTCCCGATGTCCTCACATTTTGACAAGTATGCCTTTCCTCATGCCCACTGCATAAGACCACTCACATGCAACCTATAAATTGGCAAGTCCAGTGAGGTGAATCACAATGTTTTTGCCGCAGAATTACTAACTAGAGCTAATGAAGATAGTTTGGAAATGACCATCCTCACCTTGTACATAAATAAACCTCCCTCCACTATGTACATTGTTGCTTTCAACAATCTTTTATAAGCTAAGATAAGAGAGAATCCACATCAACATGTCTTTGCAAGTCCTCCAAATTTACAATAAAAGTTGTCCTCAGAACTTCAACTTATTCAAAATTTATTGAGACACATCAATTGTGTTGTTTAAAATCCTCACTTTGTACTTGGTTTTGATGCCAAAATTTCTGATGAGTGAGCACAACAAAATATTGTGGTGATCTTGCTTGAGAACTTCCCCAAGCCCCCAACAAACCGTATGCATAAGCATCTTTTCGCAAGCTACATTGTTCATTAGATTCCTATCACGGTGGTGAAAATTAACACATCCTTAAGCCTCTCTGTAATTATATAGCACATAATATCAATAGAAATTATCCTCATCAAAGTTCAGTCAATGCGGTTGCTATTTGAACCATAGTATGAAAACAGGGTCGCGTCATATCGTATTAGTCGTGTTGCAAAGGTTTTCAAAATCATTTAACCAGTATTACTCACACTTTTAAGGTGTAAGAAAGGATTTTAAAGCAATTAAAGAGTATATCAAGATTTCGATTAATATTTGGCAGAACAATGACTACATCACTCCCATTATAGCACCACCATGTCGTTACCACAATCGTGACCGTTACCACATTTTTACAATAAGATTTGAGCGTAGTTTAACACAAAACGCCTAAATTAACAAGAAATCCCAAAAATCCACGTAACTCCTTTGTGGCTTGCACTTATTGCCAGTTTAGAATTGTCTCGGCTTTAACATCATACACCACTTACATAATGTATTCTAGGTAAGACACTATTGCCTTACCAATTTCACATACCTTACATCGAGAAAATGCCTTTTATGTTCCTCCTCACCCTTACATACTACGGTTCCAAATTGAATATGGTCTTCACCAGACAAATGTAATGCTCTATCTAGTAAACGTAAGTGTATATCATGATTCTTATGCCTATCAATAACTACATGCATTACGCGGTGGATGTGAAGAAGTAGACCATTGTCTCGACAATACCGAGTCAAGCTAGTATTTGCATTGAATATGTTCAGTCATAGTTACCTGGAACGCAATAGATTTAGAACGAGGGACGACTATGGGTACGCTTTTTAATTTTAAAATTTAAAAATTGAACTTAAAGGAGTTAAAAGATATTAAAAAAAAAAGTAAAAATGACAATATCTAAAATACAAGAATTTGTATTTTAAAATACTCTATTTAAGTGTTTAGTGTACTATTTAATACTTGGAATGAATGAATGACAAAGTAAGAAAAATATGAACAAGAAAAATGAAGGAAAAAAAGGAAAAGAAAATGGAAAAGATATAAAAACAAAAGGGTACAAGTAAGCAAGTGACAGATTATAATGAGTTTTTATGAAGGAAAATAATAGGCCAGGCCCACTAAAGAATATGTTTCAAACCCCAACTATATATAAGTAATATCACAGCACAAAAGAACCTACAAAACCCTACATGGTGATGGCTCCCTTGAATTTCAACGGCTACCTTAAGAAACATACCATGGCAGCACATGCACCTACTGACCTACATATCAAGAACTTCAAAGCATCACCTTTTTAGTTCATCTCTTTTTTTTCATTTATTCTATGTTCTCTTCATGAAAGCTACCAATGGTGGTGAAGGGTCACTCAATTTGACGATTTGGGACATGACCCATGGTGATTCGGTACGTTGTCAACCCACAATCTGGATCGGACGTTCCCGATCGAAAAAAAGTCCTATGTTCCAGGATCTGGGTAATATTGGTTTCATCGTGTGGCTGAGGAGTTTGATTCCCCTATAGTTCCGGCATGTTTAGACATCACCTTTGTTTTTACAAATGGGATGAGTGTGCTACCCCTCCATTCGTTCAGCATCTTAACTTTCTTGAGGATAAAATTGAAATAACTCCACACCTCAATAGGTATATTATCGAAAGTCGGGACCTATTGTCTTTCTTCTCCCTATTTTTTTTAATGCTTGTCTCACCTCGTCTCTTGTAATGTCCTTAATTTGCCCAGCTTTATGTTGTCCTTAAGGGTTTCAACCTTCGTTATTCCCCTATCCTCGTTGAAAAGTTAGGAGAAACAGTCCCACCACCTTGTTTTGATGTCCTTATGCTTCAACAAAATTTTCCCGTCTACATCCTTAATATATACTTCACTGACTTGAGGTCTCACCTCTTCCAAGCTCAGGCCTTTGCGATCTAAAATAAATAAGCTTCACCCTCTTTTGCGTCTAACTTCTTATAGAAATCGTCAAAAACTAAGTTCTTTGTCTCTGAATCTGCTTTCTTTGTTGCTCGTCTGGACATTTTGTAACTCTCCCTCTTGTTAACCTGGTCTACTTCATATGTGCAGTTCATACGCTCCTTAAAACTCTTAAGCTTTTCCTTAATTTTGACCTGCACTTCATCATGCCACCACCACGTAACGTTATGTGCTTTTGGCTTTCCCTTCGACTCCCTAAGGGTCTCTCTCGCAAACAAATAAGATTTTTTGCGTCAAATAAACCTACATTGGGTTAGCATCTTCTGACTGCCTAACAAACACCATCGAGGAAATCCTCTGTGTGAACGTTAAGTGCACTTCATCTCTTAGGTTACCCCATAAAATATGTTTCCTCAAAAGCTCTCCTCCTTTCAACAACTCTTTTCTGCATTCTTATAGCCAACACTAGTAGATGGTGGAGAAAATCTAGCTTTGCTCCCGGAACAACCTTACAGTCCACGTACATGGCACGATCCCCTCTAACACATAATCAATTTGTGTTGCACGGCCACCGCTTCAATATGTAATCAAGTGTTCGGCTTTCTTCCTAAAGTTAGAGTTTGTAATCACCTGCTTGTGAGTTAAAGCAAACTCAAGCAGGCGTTCACCCCTCTTGTTTCTTACCCCCATAGCCATATTCGTTGTACACCGTATCATACCGCCTGGTACCTATGTGACCATTGAAATCTCCTCCTAAAATAACTTTTTCATCATTCGAAATCGCCTCTAACAGATCATCTAAGTTGCCCCAAAATTAAAGTAACTACAACCTATTATTTCAAATTAAACAAATAGTAGTTACGTACAATCTCTTATGTTCGTAATAAAAGAACACAGCTCTGCGCAATTTAGGATTACTAAACAATTTTCTATGAAACACACACTGACACACACAATTGAAATCATAATAACACAAGTTTTGAACACTTAATTTGATTCAAAATAAAACAATAGGGATTATTAATTAGTATGATTAGCGTAAAGTCAATTCAATATAATGGTATAAGTCGAAGTAGGAATCATAGTGTAGAATCACGAGAAAGAAGAAGAAAGTGGGAGAAGATGAAACCTGCAGAGATCATCAAGAAGTTCTTGAGGAGGAAGAGCATTCTTCAATGGAGCGCTTGAAGATCTATGAAGCCCTGACATTAATCCGGGCTCAAAGAGAGTGGAGAATAAACGACAATGGAGGGTGCTCACACAAAAAGCTTGTATGCCGGGTTGTTACCTTTTCTTTTTTTATTTTGAAGCAACAAATTAACCGATTCTCAATCATTATTAATTTAACTTTTTCCAAAATAATGCAAACCATAAAAGTATTTCTCAATATATCTTAAAAGGGAAAAATATTTCCCTAAATACTATCCACGATAGGTGGGAAATTTTTTTTTCCTTTTTTTTTATAAAAACACTTCCTCAAACAGCGGTTTACTTAGGAATTCAAACAAAACCGTTAGATGAAATAGCGTTTTGCAATACATGGAAAAAAAATTATATCAGGTAAACCACTACTTGAAATGGAGGTTATGTTCGTGTACAAAACCTGCTGTTGCTGCTGCTGATGTTTTGTTATTTTACTTCCTCATTCGACTGTTTTTGTCTTAAAAAAAATAAAAAAAAAACATTTTCTACACTCCTCGATTGCTTCATATACACAATTCCTCTCACTCAACTAAATCAATCAATTACATTGACATCTTCTCCTTCATTACTTGTTCATTATCATCCGCATTTAAGGTATGAATATAATCCTAAATTCTTTCAATTTGCAAATTGATTTTTTTTGTTCATAATTGTTCTCATTTGAACATATATTGATTGTTTGTAACATTGTTTTGATTTCATGATTTAAGCTTACATTTTACACATTTGTAGTTGAATTTTATGATTTTTGTTGTATGTATATAAAGTGTTCGATGAAATGCTACAATGAAAGTTATTACGTTGTAGGGTTAGTTTATGGATTTAGTATATATTCATGGTGTTGTTAGTTTTATATTTGAATTGACCCTTCTAATAAGTGTTATAATACTTTAACATTACACATTCTTGTATACACATTTATACTTCACTTACTTAAAATCAACAATAAAGTGTATGTGATATCACATGAAAAACATGCTTGTGTGTGCAGAATATGGATCATTATCCTGTTATAGTGTATTAGAGTGGGGAAGTAAGTTATACGGGATCCGATGTTGTGTATAATGGAGGATTGAATGCATTGATGTTTATCCATCGTCAAAATACTACGTTTGAGGTGTTTCATAGCAAAGTGTATGACGTAATTGGTTGTGATCGCAACTCTTTTATATTAAAAATGGAGATGAAATATCTGGTGACTGGGAAAAATGTGTTAGTTCCGGTTATGAATGATGAAAGCATAAGTGCACTTGCTTATGCGACGTCCCAAGCCCTTGGAACGGCAATGGAGGTGTATGTTGAATTGATTCCAAAACTGGGTAATGCGAGGGAAGCCATGTGTAGCATGGAACTTCCAGAATCAGGTCCTAGTATACGCCATGATACATTCACAAACTTAACAAACCCAAATTACGTTAATAAGCATTTAGATGAGTTTACTTCTCCAACTCATTCACGTGCCATTGGTTGTGGTGCAATGAACACCTTCTCCACGACTCACTTGGTTAGGCGTAATGCTAACGAGGTTGACTCTTTAGATTAGGAGGATAAGCATATTGATTCTGATTCAGAGGAGGAGGATGTAAACAGAGAAGCTCTAGATGCAGCAATTAGAGATGGTGCTCCATCGCAAGACTGGCTTAGAATTGACGAGGTTGATCAAAGACTGACTGATGCATGGATGACCTAGAATAATGACAACTCCATAACTGAAAATGGTGACTTTAGGATAGGGCAAGAGTTTAACTCGTTAGACCACCTTAAGAAGAATGTTAAAGCATGGGCAATATCTAACAATAGAAACTTTCGTGTAATTGAGTCGGAGCCTTCAAGGTATGTTATAAAATGTATTAATACGGAGGAGAAAGGTTGTAAATGGAGGATGCGAGCTGTCATGACCGCCACTAGATCATTTAAGATTGTGCGATATAAGGGTCATAAACAAGATTTCTCAAGACATTACAGTGATGACCATCCCCTCCTTACTTTTGATTTTGTTGCTGATCTCATCGTGGATATGATAAGAGTTGATCCAGCTTTCAAGGTGAAGTCAATTGTTAATTTTGTTCACGATAAATATGGATTCGTTATAACATACAAGAGAGCTTGGTTGCCCACAAATAAGGCTATAACCAAAGTCTTTAGGGATTGGGATAAGTCTTTTGAGGAGCTTCCAAGGTACCTGCAGGCGTTAATACAATCTAATGGAGGAACAGTGGTGCATTGGGAAGTCCAACCAACAATGGATCCTATCGGAGTTATTTTTCAGAGGATTTTTTGGGCTTTCGGACCATCAACTAAGGGTTTTCCCTACTGTCGACCCCTTATCTCCATCAACATTCGGTGCTATGTCGCCATTTGTTCCTCCAGCTTCCATGACCACTCCTCCACATCCATCACCTCCGCATACGAACATTACATATCAGCGTGCTAGTCAAAGATGAGCTCCTGCTCTTAATGTCATTGCAGAGGCTGACGAGTCTACACAATCCTCATCCACCGGTGCACACAGCAAAAGGAGTCAGGGATTGTAGTTTAATACACTTTGTATCACTTTATACGGCTTGAACTTCTTGTATCACTTTTAATGATTGTAATATATCTCCGCATATATTTTCATAATTAATGTTTACAAATCAATCTGATTCTTAGTTGATTATCATGGAATAGATGGTATTGAATTACTTTAATGCAAGTTGTACTAACTATTTATGGGAATTGAAAGAACAAAATAAAACGTTGCAAGGGCTCATAGCAAACCGCCACATCAGATGGCAGTTTAACCACACGAGACCGCTACTTCATGTGGCGGTTTACCCAGAGAAAACCACTACTTCATTTGGTGGTTTAGTTTTGCAGATTTAAAAAAAAAAGCCATGCCACGTGGACGGTATATTGGGAAATGATTTTTCCTTTCATGCAAACTGGAAAATACTTTTACAATTAAAAATATTTAGGGAAAAGGTTCGTAACAATCATACACTTTAATAAAACAGACAGTAAAATTTCACGTGTCATTCTCATAATGATTGTCATATGGAATAATTTTTTACCTAAATTAACATTAACTTATTCCTTAATACTTTCTCCGTTCCATTATACTTGCTATATTTGACTTCTTCGCAATTAATGTGTTATTTTGTTCATTTATACATTAAATTATACACATCTAAAAATTATAAAAAGTTAATATTATGAAAGCATGCAATTAAACGATTCAAACAAGATCCAACTTGACTATACTTTTACTTTCATATTAGCCACAATATATAAAATAAGCTTGAACGATGAACAGTGCTCATACCCAAAACGTAGCAAGTATTTCAGAACGAAAAAAGAATATATAAGTAGTAGTATATCACAATTAGATATGTTATCTTAAATTTTCTTGGAATATAATAATTTTGATTTAAAAGATTTGTAAGATTTCCAATTAAATTTTCTTATCATATATATTTATTTTTTTATGTTGAAGTATTTACTAATTAATTGAGTTTATTCATTCAAATTTTAATTTCTAAAATATTTAATCAAGAAAAAAAAAGATACATAATTATCAAAAATTATTTTGCAAATGTCAAATAATCATTATAATAGCGTTGTTGAAAGATTACCTATATTTGCTTGAAAAAAGTATGAGAACTTTAATTAATGATTTTTTTTATTAAAAACACTATATATTCTAAAATTGTCTATCTATTTTAGAAGAAATATATTATAATTTTATACTGAAAATATGTAATTGCATCGCTATATAAAATTTATATTTTTATATTAACAACTTCGTGCATTGCATTAGTGTTTATACTAGTTTGTATTAATCATTTTGTTACCAAACAAAAAATTAAACCATTTTCCTAAATGCAATAATATTATTATTATATTTTTTTAATATTCAAATTAATCGTATTAATATAAAAAAAACCAATAATATTTGTGTATTTGACAAAACCTATTATTTTTTTATTTAGCAACAACATTATTAAGCTATATAATTAATCATACGAGATTAGAAGAATAAATAATAAGACAAATTCTTTGTTGAAGACGTCTCTGTGATACCTCAGATTTAACTTGAAAACATATTGATAGACTATTCATATCAACAAAGTGCATCTTTTTTCATGGAAGCTCATTTGCTTAGAACTCTACAGTTAAGCGTGCATGGTGGGGAGCAATCTTAGGATGGGTGACCTCTAGGAAGTTTTCCTAGGTGCGCACAAGTGAGGTCAAAGTGCGATGAAAAGACTTGTGTTGGTCTGTGAGCCAGTCTACAGTCTCCATGAGTAGTCACCGGTGGTCCGAGGGGCCGGGGTGTTACAAATGGTATCAGAACAACTCTATGACTGTGGCTGATTATGTGTTCAGTGCACCTAGCGGGGGAAAAAGATTCAGAAACTACGATCCAACGAGGGCGTTGTATTCCTAAGAGGGGGGTGAGTGTGATACCCCATATTTAGATTGAAAGACTACTCATATCAACAAGGTGCAACTTCTTTTCATGGGAGCCTATTTGCTAAGAACTCTACGATTAAGTGTACTTGGTGGGGAGCAATATTAGGATGGGTGACCTCTTAGAAGTTTTCCAAGGTGCGCACGAGTGATGCAAAATGCGCTGGAAAGACTTGTGTTGGTATGTGGGCATAATCTACAGTCTCCAAGAGTATGCAGATCAACGACGTCGACCTCTTGAATTTCAAGTTGGAGATAAAGTCTTTCTTCGAGTCTCACCAACTAGAGGTGTGATGAGGTTTGGGAAGAAGGGTAAGCTCAGTCCAAGATTCATTGGACCTTACGAGATCCTTGAACGCGTAGGCAAGGTAGCGTATCGACTTGCGTTACCTGCGTCTATTGATCGTGTGCATGATGTGTTTCACGTATCCCAGCTGAGACAGTACATCAGGGATGATTCACACGTTCTTCAGCCCGAACAGTTGACCTTGGATGATACCTTACAGTATGAGGAGACTCCCATTCAGATCCTAGATAGGAAGACGCGTGATACACGTCGGGGTAGTGTAGCGCTTGTGAAGGTGCTATGGTCTAATCACGTTACCGAAGAAGCCACATGGGAGGCAGAAGATGCCATGAGATGCGATTATCCCTGGTTATTTGCTCAGGTATTTCTATGTTTATCGCCTTATAGCTATTGCATCTCCTTAGTCTTAGAAAGTTAAGTTCGAGGACGAACTTCATTCTAAGTTGGGTAGAATCATAAGATTTCAGAATAATACTAAGTTTTAACTATGCTAGGCCTTTAAGTTTGATGGGTTCACATAGTTAGTACAGTGATATAGATTCTTTCAGTGCATAGAGTATGAGTAATTGGGTAACATAGCCTTATGATATGTATGATAGCTGGATATTTGAGTATGTGCTTGAGACTTAGTTTAACTTCGAGGACGAAGTTCATTTCAAGTTGGGTAGAATGTAACATTTGGGAATTAATATTTTAAGACGAGTGAGTTTAAGAGAATTATTTATGCGAGAACGATCTTAAATACACATGACATAAAATATTCTTAATTAAATTTTTCTCTTCTTTTCCTTTCTTTTAATTTGTTTATATATATATATATATATATATATATATATATATATATATATATATATATATATATATATATATATATATATAAACCCAAAAACCTCTTTCTTTTTCCTTACTCGTATGAACTCAAGGAATCAGGCACCATTTCTTCTCCTTCTCTCACGTCAACAACCCAGAAGCCAAGAACAGCTCCCCTTCCACGACATTCCTCTTTGAAACCTTCAAATCCGTATTTCTCTAAATTTCTTTGAAGAAAATGTCAATGGCTGCGAGGGCATGACCCGTTCTTCTTCCCTCTGAGCTTCGAAGGACCTGCATGCGAAATCAGTGAGTTCTTCTTCTTTCCTTCGTGATTTTCAAGGTAGATTATCTATACTTCTACATTCTTGATTGTTTTGTGTAAATTATGGCTAATTGATCTTTCTTGCTCATTTTCCTCTGAATTCGAACCACAATGAGTGTAGAATCATCTGAAAATTTCCCTCCTTGATCTGGATTCTGCCGAATTAGGGGAAATTCGAGTGAGTTTGGGCAGGTTGTGTAGACATTAAATTCAAGCCAAAAACAAGCATTGAATCTGTTCTTTCTCGTTTCTTCTTATTGCTAACAGAAGGTAATCCTTCTTGATCTCTTTCTTTTTCTTTTTCTTTAATAATCATGCTCTTATTCATATAGAGGTTAGTTTCATTGGCATACTTTTACTTGCTTAATCCTTAACCATGTAATAAGCCCTAAATATTGATGAATCTTGGAGTTTATATAAATTAATTAGATAAGTTCTTAAATTGAGAAATTTATGGGAAACCTCAAGTATAATTATATGTGTGTGTTTACTTTAAACTAAATGAATCTACTGATGATTGATATGTGATTATAAGAGATTGTGATTGAGGAGTTTTGGGGAAGAATTCTAAAATCAAATGTAATTTGCGTTTTATGATGTATAAATGGTAGATTGAGGAATATTGAAACAATTTGTTGGACTTATTAGTTGAATGGATAAACTAGCTGAATCTTTCTTTTGGATAGTTTGTTAAACTTGTTTAGTTTCTTGGTTTTGAGTTTAGATGAACATGAAAGTGTTTGAATTGGAATACAAGCTAGACTAAAGTAAGGTTAAGTATTTTGATGATATTGAGGGTTGGAGTTAGGACTTGCACAATCTCTGAAATGAGAAATATTAGAATAGAAGATGGAAGTAAGATGCATTCTTAGGATGAGATGCAATGAGCTATATGAGCCTAGTTGTAGTATCGTATGTTTTGTTGTGATGCTATATCTGTTATGCTTTAGGAGGCGACATTATCAAGGAGCCCTTCTAGTGATCGCGGAGTACCAGACTTAGCTTCTTGAAGCATTCTTTTGGTGAGTAGTAGCAGTCCCTTAAAGGTTCTGGCCAGACTACATTCTTGAAAATAAACTTTTTACTAAAGCTCTTTTGAAATTGGAAATTGTTGAGACAAATGCTGTTATGAATGCTTATGTTGATATATGATATGGTCAATAGATCGGGCTTGCGAGCTGGTCATTGACGGAGTTGTGGAACATTGTTCCCTGCTCCATGTTTTGAAGCGAGTTGTCATTCAGATATTGACTAGCTTCACCCGAGAGTGACATAGCCTTAGAGCTATGGATGTTCCTTTCAACTAGACTCCCTGTGCGCACATAGATCTAGGAAACTGATGTTGTTTTTAAACCTATGATTTGATTCACTGTGTTTTGTCGTTTTGGATTGTTACTTCTCATTTAGTTTAATTTGACCTTCTGTTGTTTCCATCTTTTAGTTTGATTACAGATCGAAACCAGTCGGGAACGATGGGTTAGCGGTGTTGGATAGCGTTCCAAGGATGTATATTGAGCTGAGCACGTAGGAATTTGTAGATTTGTATTAGGATTTTGGATAAATGTATATTATATTTGGTTGTGTTGGTTATATTCGACTTGTAGAGAATTGTATGATTATCTTGTGTTTTAGCTAGATGTTTGTTTGAGATTTAGTTGAGTTGGTCACGTTAAAGAGCTTGTGACCCCTTTGCTCAAGTTTTGGAAGTATGATTTCAGTTTCTTGGGAAATAATCCCCGTGATGACCCTGTTTACTCAGTCAACGGTAAGTCGGGTTGTTATAACAGTCTCATAGTGAGACGGTCTCATATAAGATGCGCTATATTAAAAATTAGGTTAAGGGTATATTTGGCAAATGGCCATTAGGTGGAGTTTGAATTTTTGGCTAATTTGACTAGTTAAAAATATCGGTTGAAAAGCTATCAGTTGTTTAATTCGGCAGTTGCGAATATGTTCAATAAAAATTTTATATCAGTTAGCTTAAAGGTTATTTATCAAATATTTTCTGCTCGACAAGTATTGAGCTAATCATTTAAGTATTGCTCATAAATGTTTTAAGCATTTAATAAATCTGCAAGCTAGTTTGTAGCACGTAGAAAGGTCAACTAGTTGAAAACATTGCAAGTGCTATACACTCTACAGGAATGACGCTCAAGAGGATTTGGGAACTAAGCTCCCCAATCAAGTGTCCGTTCACTTATTAGTCTCGAAAATTGGCGGATATTAATACTTCAAATTTTGAGAAGTATCAACTTTCAATGCTATTTTGGAATATTCTTTATTAAAAAGCCTTAATGCATGATATTTTAAACTAAAGTGACTTGAATCAGATAAGTATATTCAATTTATACTAATGTGTGTACTGTTTTGTCATTTTATGGCTAGTTACTTGGTGAGTGATAGTGACTGTTTGTAGATATGATGATTGATAAGTTCATTTTAAGATCGTGTCTTGTATTTGTGTTCATAGTATAATGCAAGTTCCTTTGTAATGTTGTGATTAACTATAGATTGTATTATGTTATAAACATTATTAATTTGAGACTTTCTAAAATTTAGGTTGTAATAAGACTAAAATTTTATCCTATTATTGGGTTTACTATGCTTTAAATGCTTTCTTGGGACAAATTTAGCACTAAATATTCCGCTGATATATGCTAAGCTTTCTCCTTAAGTAGGCCTTATAATATTCAAAGTATTTTATTATACTCCCTCCTATTCATCACAAGTGTCTCATTTGCTTTATGCACTTTATCCAATCCTTAATATCTCTAATTGTACATAATTAAACATTATGTAAAGTTAATATCAATAATTATTGCATTAAGACGAATCAAACAAGATCCCACTTGACTATATTTTAACTTATAGATTAATAAAAAAATAAAAATTAAGAGTAAGTGATGAACAGTGCCCAAAAAGCAAATGGGACAGTTGTGGAGAATAGGAGGGAATATAATATATTTGGATAACATTTTGCATTTCAACATTATAAGCGCCATTGGATGCGTTTTTATTTTTAAATTATTCATGATAATAACTGAAGAACCTGCAATATATGTACACGACTGAAATTAATGTGAGGTAATAACAATCTAACATATGAGCATGATAACACAAGGGAGATATTGACACCATATAAACAATAATATGAATCAAGTATAAAACTAAGTGAAAAATTTTCTAAATTCAAAATATATGTATAACAAATAAGACATGATTTAATGTAAAAAATATTCAAATTGACTAATAGTTCCCATTTGAGTTTAAGTTCGTTCACCAGTTAAGTCTGTCAGTAATGACTATGTTAGATAGGAGGTTGGTGATGACGGAGGAGGGATGAGTGACAGGCTGGTAAGTGTGGTGGTGCCCTGGAGTTTTTTTAAATTCTTTCTCATGTTTTTTAGTTTTAAAAATTATATAAAAAAAAATAAAAAATAGCTTGGTTAGCAGATTGTAGGCCACTTGGATCTTTAAAAGAAAATGGGGGTGTAAATATTGAATTTTTTCAAAAAATAAACAAAATATGAATTTTACAAGAAAATTACCCAAAGATAAAATTATTAAAAGTGACATTTCCTACTTTAAATTATAATTTATGCGTTTTTAAAATTACTATGTAAGATGCAAATATTTTAAAACTTGTCTTGTATGAGATCGTCTTATCATAAGACGAACTAATGTAATTAGTCAATTTCTGTAATTCATTACTTTCAAATTGTAAGTATTCACTTTAATATATTAAATGTACATGAGTCAATCCAATCTATCTATCTATAATCTATAATCTATAATCTATAATCTATAACCTATAACTAATACTAAAACAAAACACAACTGACATCATCACTATTTAAAATTGCTTACGTGTCACAACCTCAACAAAAAAGTTTTCCTCCAACACTCAATAATGATGTCATTGTTTTTATGACTACTTTTTTTTTATCTTTAACTTTATTACTTACATCATTTAATGTATTAGAAAATCATATATATTATTTTTTTTTCCAATTATTTATAAAATCTTTTTTATTTTATTTATTGAATGAGTATTATTTAGTGTATTTGATATTTTGAGATGGTTAAAACATAATATAATTTTATTAGGATTTTTTTTCATTATTTGGTTACTTAAATGCAATGCTTATTTCTAATATGATTCATGTTATGACTAGTTTTATGTAAGTCAATTATATTTTTCATGACAAAAACTATTTTTTTATTTAAACTTTTATAAAATAATTTTACATATTTTTATATTAAATTTCATTTTAAAATGTGTTATTAATAATTGTAATACTTTATATAATTAATGTAATTTATGTTGAAAAGTTTAATAAACCGTCTAGACAATCCCATGTGAGAATTTGTGTTCTTAATAACAGGAGTGCTTGTATTAACAACCCTAATATAGTCCTAACTTCCTAAACAAACAATCCCTGTCCTCCTTCACTCCCCACATTTACGCCAAGGCCATGAAGCGCCTCCTCTCCCGAAGTCGTCAACTCCGGCGGCTATCTTCCTCCGCCGCCGCAGTCGCATCCCCATCTCCTTCCCCTTTTCCATCCTCCGGACCTAACGCCATGGTCTACGACCATCTCGCCGAATCCGTCAAATCCAAGCTCGGACGCCTTGAAAACCCCGACCCCCGATTCCTCACCCACAACTCTCCTCACCCTACCTTAGCAGACCACACTTCCATCCTCACTGCACCCGCTACCAAAATAACTACTCTTCCCAATGGTCTCCGAGTCGCCACCGAGTCTCAACTCGCTTCTCGTACTGCCACTGTTGGGGTTTGGATCGATGCTGGTTCTCGATTCGAAAGTGAGGAGACTAATGGAACTGCTCATTTTTTGGAGCATATGATATTTAAAGGGACTGAGAGAAGATCTGCTAGACAACTAGAAGAGGAGATTGAGAATATGGGTGGTCATTTGAATGCTTATACTTCTCGAGAACAGACGACTTATTTTGCTAAGGTTATGGATTCGCATGTCAATAAGGCTTTGGATATTTTGTCTGATATTTTGCAGAATTCTACCTTTGAGGAATCACGAATTAATCGTGAGCGTGATGTTATTTTGCGTGAAATGGAGGAGGTTAGTCTTTTGGGTTCTTTCTATTAATTCGTTTTTGGGTTTAGCTTTATTTAATATTTTATCGTTTTCTAATTATATTATATTACTCGAGTTTGAATTTGATCATGGATAATCGGTATTTGTTTGACGGAATTGAATATGTATATTTTTTTTGCTACTAGAATTTCATCAGGAACTTGTAAATGCAGTCCGTTTTAGTTTTAGGGCTATGATGAGTGAATAAGACTGATTGCTTTCTGAGTTGATTGTTCAAGGGCCAGTAATTCATTTTTCATAGTTGCATTCTTGATACTTCTTACTTTTTTTGGATTTAATCCTATCGTTTAGTTTCTTTACGCAATGTTTTGGATGGAGGGAAATGGAGAGATTGTATTTCTTCGGTTGGATTCAAAGAAGATAGAGGACGGAACCGGAGGGAAGGGAATTGAGGGTAAAACTCCATGGCATTTGTAAAAGATAAGCTTTCCAACTTTAAAAGATTTGAAAGGTAAAACATCAATCATCCCTGCCCTTTCCCTTCTTTCTAAAATTTAATTCAAAAATAGAGTTTGATTGGAAAGTATTTACAAAGAATCTAAAGTGGCCTTCAAGATTTATAAGCTGCCAAGTTTTGTCATTGTTTTTTCTAAAGCCTTGCACTTTGTTTGAACAACAATATAAGAGGGAAAAGATAGGAAGGGAAGGGGAAGGGGAAGGAAGGGAGGGAACTAAAAGGAAGGAGAGAGAATAATAGGGAAGTATCCCTTGTTTGTTTAGAGGAAAATAAAGGGAGAAAAAGAGAAATAACATTTTTTTAAATCTTTTCACATTTGGAGATATTTAGTTATCAACTAAATAAGAGACTTAATCCCTCTGAATCTGTGCCTTTGAAATTCTCTCCTAAATTATTGGTATCTCAAACAAAGGAAATATATTCCTTTACCTTTCAATTCTCTCACTCCAAACAAAATGTTAATTTTAAAAGATATTGTGGAAGTGAAAAGGTTTGTGCCTTTTCCAGCCACCTAAGGCGACCCTTTGCAATCCCCTACTTGGGCTTCAGATTGGCAATGATGGCCAACGCTCATAGATGAACTTGTTGTCAAACTTAATTTAGGAGTCAATGAAGGTTTTACACCAAAATATTAAGAAATGCATTGTGGTTTATTCGGATTATTAACTATATCCTTTTTTTCTAGTTTTTCTTTTGTAAGAATTTCCAAGAGAAACTACATTATTTTTCAGAAGGAAGATGACAACATGCTCTAGGCTTGAAGTTGGTTTTTTCCTAAATAGTTTTTCTTTTGATTTCTGGTCTTTATTTGATTTGTTTCCATAAAAATAATGGCAGCTTTGGAGTCTGTGCTATCAGTCTCTAATGTGAGAACTTCGTCATGCAATTGTAGTATTGTACATTAAAGCATCAAATAATTGGTGAATATCTTTTTTTCTTGAAATTCAGCTGCAAAGAAGTTAAGTTTTGGTTAGTTGTTTTGAGTTTGGTTTGTGATACATGTGTCTTTTCGGTTGAAATTATCTTCACGTTTCATATAGGTTGAAGGTCAGACTGAGGAAGTGATATTTGATCATTTACATGCTACAGCTTTCCAGTATACTCCTTTGGGTAGGACCATTCTTGGACCTGCTGAGAATATAAAGACGATAACAAAATCTCATCTCCAGAACTATATAGCCACACACTATACAGCTCCAAGGATGGTATGTTGTCCAATACTCTTCAACTAAACCTACTTGTCATCCATGCCCAATAATTAAAATTAAAAGAAAATGTGGTTTGTTTTGTTGCTAAGGGAGGGTTTAAAAATTCCAGGTCATTGCTGCCTCTGGGGCTGTTAAACATGAGGAAATTGTAGAGCAAGTAAAAAAATATTTTACCAAGTTGTCAACTGATCCGACCTCTGCTGCTCAATTAGTTGCAAAGGAAACAGCTACTTTCACTGGTTCAGAGGTGTGAATACTTATAAATTTAAAATCTACTATTCTATGTAGTTTTCTGTTGTATGTAAACTCTTCTCCAACTTACTCAAGGCTTTTGGTGCACATGTGTTGAATTCTGGAATCAGGTTAGAATGATTGACGATGATATTCCATTGGCACAATTTTCTGTTGCCTTTAATGGAGTTTCATACACAGATCCAGATTCAATTGCTTTGATGGTTATGCAATCAATGTTAGGTTCCTGGAATAAACATTCTGGTGGTGGGAAGCATATGGGGTGAGTTTTGTTAATTAACTTGAAAGTCAAGCAAAGATTCTACAATGACTCTTCTCATATTCTTGCAACTTTTAATCAGATCCGAGCTTGCTCAACGGGTTGGGATTAATGAAATTGCTGAAAGCATGATGGCATTTAACACTAACTACAAGGATACTGGTTTATTTGGTGTCTATGCTGTAGCAAAGGTCAGAGCTTCAACTTTTGTTTTGACATTTTTTTTAATATTTGTGTTATGTCTCATCACCTGTGCTCCTTGGTCATCTTGATGTGTGATTTGCTGAAGAATTTTATGCCATATCTTTCCTTATTGGTGATATGTGCACCTTTGTTTTTGTTTGTTTTTAGTAGACATTGAAAAAGCTAATTACAATAAACGTGTGGTACTTTCATTGGACCAGGGTATGTCTTCAAGTGTACATGCACTTGTTTTTTCTTCAACTTTCATGATTTTGGTGCAATATGAAGAGTCGAACTATGGTAACAAAGTTGGAGGATTGAGTCAAGAGGAGTTGAGTTGCAATGAAGAGTGCAATAACATTGAGCATATTATTGATGAAATTGGGGTCTCAAGCAAGATTAATGGATGTTTGTGCCTCGTCTAGCTCTTTAATTTGCTTCTCGTAAACCTTTAGCTTTGTTTAAATTAGGTAGTCATACATTTTGATGTTGAAATCCGACTTGGTCTGAACTATTCGCAAACACTTCATCCTCTAGTGCCTACCAATTCAAGCGATGTGTTTGCAAACTTAGGGTGAACACAATCTGACTTGGTCTGATTTAACACTAAAATCCGACCAAAAACTAGAACTAGTTTGGAAAATTTCTAGACTTGACCAAACCGTTTTAAAACCAATTAGACCGAAGCAGATCATTCCTAAGCGGTTTTGTACGGTTCGGCCACAATTTTAGCTTTAAAATACATATATACCATAATTGATTATGCATTTGTGCTACCATATGTTGATTAAACATTAGTACAACCCTAGGACCTTTATTCTAATGCTTCCTTCATTATGACAATACTTTTGTAAAAGAAACAAAAAGTTGACGATAGGAAAAGTGGAGTATTACTCTCTCCGTCATATTCATTTGGCATTATTTGCTATTTTTGGTAAATTCCATTGATTTTGCATCATTTTTATTTTTGGACAATAGCCCAGCGTTTCCTTTTAATCTTATCCATACATCTTAACTCTCTTTTAGTTTTATCCTCACAATTTAATCTCTCTCTTTATTTTTGATCAAATATCTTCCTTTTCCTTATAAATACTCTATTTTCTCTTTGATGCTATTCAAATGCACAAAGTAGTAATTAACATCACAAAAGATAGTAATCTTAATTATTGTAATACATGAGGATAGTGGAGCAATTTTTCAAGGGGGCATATGAAGCAGACAACCTGTTTGGTCCCCTATTGATGTCTGCTTTGACAATTCAAAAAACTTAATTTTTCGTTACCACACCTAGATTTTTAGACCGTAGCTGGTTTGGTTTAAACTTTTTTCAGCCCTTTTGCCAAAACTAGGTGGAAATGAGCTCATCCTAATAAAGTGTATTTTCTTTCTTTTTAATTTAATGAAAAAAGGCTAAAAAACCAAGGTTGATTTGGGTTATATGTCAATACAAAGTGTATTTTCTTCACGAGAAAAAAAATATGTTTCAAGTACATACAATTATGATATACAACTTCAATAAGGTTTCATAAGTTTAAGTTCTTATCTTAGTTTTAAAAAGTGCAAGGTGTACCAAACAAGGCAACGGTGAAATTATGCTCTTTTAATAGGCAAGGTGCAAAGCTTTAGTACCTATTTAGATAATATGTTACTTTTGTTTAGATTTTATGGTAATAATTTTTACTGAACTTTGCATTTTTTAGATATAATGGTCTATTCTATTATTATAAAAAAACCCAAGCAAATAATTGAATAGGGATGATTAGGGAAGCAAATAATACACTTGTTAGCCGTAGTCAAAAAATTAGGGAAGTGAAGTAACTTCACAATATACCAAAACTCTCTATAAAGAGGAGAAAAGACATTATGACAAGCAAACATTTTTATCTATTAGCCATCTAAGGGATAAGGCTTATACCTCTTTATGTTTTTGAAGAGATTGAAAGGAATTAAGCGAGAAGATGGAGAAAAAGAAACATAGGAAAACATAAAATATAGTTTAGAGAGAGAGACACATATTCGTGATTGCCATCGCCATCGCCGCCACCAGATGTGATGGTATTATACATCACGAAAGATGTCTAGCCAAACTTTGTCGAGTTGGCCACCACCATTATTGCTCAATTTGCATATTAAGAATTCTATCTCATATGGGGTTTTTGTTTTAGAGTTGAAAACAAAGGTATTTATGCAAATATCTAAGGGGTTTTGTGTGAAAAGCATAAAATAGCCATTGTATTGAAGAATTTAGCGTCTTCCCTTTCAAAAAGCGCCAAACCTGCACTCTAGTAAAGCTAGCTTTGTGGGGATTTTGTATATCTCTATGCTTGCTTTATCTTGATATGCCTTATGCCAAACAAGCTTAAGTTTTTGTCGTTGAAGCTAACGTTCTTGTGAAAGCTAATAGCTTTTAATCAAGACTAATACTTTTCTTAATGTAAAAACAATATATATATATATATATATATATATATATATATATATATATATATATATATATATATATATATATATATATATATATATATATATATATATATATATAGCTATGAATCATATATGCTTCCAGTTATGAATCATTTTTCACATCTAATAATCTAATGATGACCCGACCTATGTGTTGCCTGGCTATTTCGGTTCCAAACGATACATGATTTGCTATTGTAGTTCACCTTATGATGTGATAAGTTTTTTTATAAAAAATTTGAATTGGGATGTGGCGAGTATCATAAGTTTCAAACCTATGTAGACAGTTTTGATTAAGAAATGGACATCATTTTGCTCCTTTTAAGGGCATGAGTTTCGAGAAGTCGGTGAAAATTAAGTACTTATACGTCTCCTTTCAAAATACTCATGTCTATTATATACTAGGTTTCATCTCAATCATATTTACAAAATTTCAGTCCCCTAAGGGTGCGTGATGTATGTTTAACGAAAACATTGTTTTGAGTGTTTGAATTGCCATAAAATTTCATCTCGAAATGTGGGCCACTTGCCACGTCACATTTCAAAGAAAACTTGCCACATTGTTATTTGTTCACAATTTTTCTAATTAGACGTTCGTACGATGAGACTATTTCTATCAGACTAACTAAATGTATACTTACAGTCTTAAAGTAATCACTTATAACTTTAAAGTGATCACTTACAATTTTAAAGTGATCACTTATACCTTTAAAGTGATCACTTATAACTTAAAGTGATCACGTAGATTTTTTAAATGATCTAAGTGATCAATTAGAGAAATGGACTTAGACTGATTGTATTGGCTTGTCTTATGGTGAGACAGTGACATGATGTTTGTTCCGACACATAGTTAGGGCCATTCTTGGATGATTGAAATTTTGTACCAAATTTGGAAGATGACACTTGTGGCCTTTTTTTGTGAATGTTTCCTTTTCAAAAATGTTTTGAAATGAGTAAAAAAAGAAGTTGAAGAGAAAGACCCATCATTTAATTTGTAAAGACTAGTTTTCTAGAGATATTTTGGTGTAATTTTATTTTCATTAGGCCAAAAAGGCAAAAATGAATCCTACATTCCTACTAGGCTAGTCAAGTTATTTTTTTTAATATTCTGTTGAAGTAAAATATAATAAGTATAATAATAATAAGGCGTAATATAGATATTAAGGTTGCAAATAACATGGTCATCGCGGATCAGTATCGGACGACATCCATAAAACTTGTCATTATTCCAAAATAATCTGAAGGTTGGATTATTTTTACTTTTAAGAAAAAAGTTCTAATGTGGGATTTTTGTTGCAACTTTTTTTCCTCGTTTCAATGATATGTTTACAACTTTTATTTTCTTATATGGTTCACTATCATATATATGAGTGCACAGTTTTGGGCTTTATTAATGAACATGTCTTTTTGTTTGTATTCACATGTATTTTTAAAATACGCGGTCTTCTACATTGAGCCTGAGCATGTCAAATTTGATACACGTTTGGTTTATTTGCAAACCCACAGAAGAAAAGAGTGTTGTTTTTTTATTGATTTAAATTTCAAGGAAAGCTGTCTATCTTTGCTTTATCTGGACATATCCAAATATATTTTAGTTTGAGCATCAGAGCATTTTTACTACCAAAAGTTTTCATAAGGAGAATCCTATGAGAGAATAGTTATCATCTTCATTTGTAGCAGGTCTATAATATTTATTATAGCCTTTGGATTTAATTCTGGTGGTTGCAATTGTTTCAGCCTGATTGTTTGGATGATTTGGCATGGGCAATTATGCATGAAATTAGCAAGTTGTGTTATCGTGTTTCAGAAGCTGATGTAACTCGTGCTTGTAATCAGGTACACTTCTCCCTTTTTGATTCTTAAATTTGTTTCCATGTTCTTTCCTACTGCCTCTCTTAAGTCTTGAGCATTCTCCTTTGGGGAGGGTAGCCGGTAGCTAAGCTCAGATAATCACTTCCAAGATTGTTCACCATCATTATTTTTCTTGTTGATTATCCATCTTAGCTAAGATAGAAAACAATTCACATAAAATGAGATTTAAGATTTTAAAGTTGAAGACGTATAATCTACCTGTAGACAATTTGTTTATCTTATTTAGTTCTGCTTTCCTCCTCTTTTCTTCCCTAATTTTTATTTGCTTAGGTCGATGTGTATAGTAAGCGACTATTTTGGTTTTGATTGCTCTGGATAATGACTTTAGAACATTCGTCATCAGACACAGACATTATTAGCATGTATCTGCTGATTTGGACAGGCTATGGAAATTGAAATCAAAGTTTATTTAGGTCTCTATATTTTGGTAATTTCTCAATGTTTTTATTGGTATATTGCGGGTTATTGAAATTAAGGCTTCAACATTGTTGTCTTATAGTCGGCCTTTGTTTACTGGATTATGAATTGCATGTTCTTAACTGCTTTTCTCTTGATATTGCAGTTGAAGTCATCACTGCTACTACACGTTGATGGAACAAGCCCAGTTGCTGAAGATATCGGACGCCAGGTATCTATTCTTCTTCCACCCAATTGTACGATTGTTCATGGATTACTACTGAGAATATCTAAAGACTAGAATGTATCTTAAATCTAAAATCAGGGAGAGGATGATGCTTGTTTTGGCTAGTGTAATATGCTTTTTTTCAGCTCTCCTTCGCACTCTAGCTATTTTGAACGTTATTGAACAAGTGTGCTCTCTTGATTTGTTCAATTGACTCTTTAATTGAAAGCTGTATGTTTATGTAGTTAATGCTTGAAAGATGTGGATATTTCACTTTTTTTCTACTTGTTAAAAAAGTGGATTTGTGAGGCATAGCTGGGTGATACAGAGTCTGTTTCCATATGCTGGATTAATGTAGGAGGCTGAGCTTGTTTTCGTACATATTTTAAGAAAATGGTGAGAACATTAAATTGTTTGGATAAGATTAAAAGGGAGAGAAATTAAGAGAAAATGTGTGGACAAAAATCAAAGAAAGTAGTGGGGGCATTATCCAAAACTAAAATGTTGCAAAGTAGAAAGGGTGGCATTAGTTATTAGAAGTGTTAGTTAAGATTATTAATGTGCTCGCAGTCCGTAGCTTAAATCGCTTTTGGCATTTGGAACAAAAATCAGAACAATGGTTTTGTAGGGTAAGGGAAAAGTTCGATGCTATTTTTTGAAGTGGGAGTGTGCCTGATGATATTCTTGTTTTATGGAAGAATGCTGAAAATGTGGGAACTTTGATGTGGGCATGTGCATTTCAATTTGTATCTCACCAGTACATGGAAGTTTTTGGGTGGTGGAATGCTTTGAGATTTTTTGGCTAGCTGTAGCTATAGACTGTCAAGGATTCAACTTGATTGAATAGATGTGTATAATATTGGTGTCGCAGCTGAACGAATGGAGTCATATAGCTCAACATCGTTTGAGTCTGCTGTCATTTGAAGAGTTGCCTGTGGTGCACATAATATGTTATAGACGAAGATAGTTGATGACCGATTTTTCGGTTCAAACCACACTTGAGGATTCAATAGCCTGTTAAGTGTTATATTCTCATAGGATTGGGTATTTTTTTGTTTGATATGTTGTTCTGTTGGTCTTCATCACAGCTGTTAGGGAAAAATTAAATTTATCTGTACATTATGGAGGCACGGCATGGTTATATATGATTAATTTATCAATTTTTCTAGGATAAAGTGATTGTTTTGAAGCTAGGTTATCTTAGAAATGTGAACATTATCTGGTGAATATGACAAAGTAGAACCAATTCCTTGATTCTACATACTTGGCTAGTCCTTAAAATGGATCATCAGAAAAATGTGTTTACACCAATGAGCCTGATGTCTTTGAAGGGTCCCAACCGGTAGATTGAAAGCATAGTAACTCTAGCTGTGAAAGTCTAGTTTCATTCTTTTGAAAAATTGTGGAACCTTATTAGAAAAATGCTTATGCTAAATTTGTAGTGTTTAGGATTTTACATCTTGAAACGTGCGATTAAGTTTTGATGGACTTTTCCAGTTCCTCACAAGGAAGCTGTAATAATGAAAATTGGCCTAGCAAAAAATTTAATCATAGAACGAACATTGTATCAGGTCGAAAGATTTCCTTGTTGAAAGTTGTATTGACCAACGATGTGAAAGAGGTCATACAAAAGTGTTAGATATTATTTACAACGATCATAGTTTCATTAATTTAGATTGATATTTGTTTTCAAATTTTATGTATTTGCTTGTGAATTTTGATGTAGATGTCCTATGGCTCTTTTATCAATGAATTAATCTTAATGTCAAAAACAATTTTAATTTTAGAATGAAAATTTTGAGCTGTATAGCATGAGTGGTTGTGATTGATAGCTCAATTTGGTTGGAAAGCTTTTTGGCTCTGAATTTTTCCTAGGTTGGTCAGGAAGATCCATTCTTGATCTCTTCCCATTCCGCAACTTAATTAAGCTACAATGTGGTCCTGTAAAAATTGCCTTCTTAATCATACTTTTGATCGAGCAAATGACTCGAGTCTCTAGTGCTACAAATACATACCAGTTTACAACTTGAGTTAACGTTTAATCTGGCTATTGGGCTATTCTTCTGATGATTTGCACCACATGCTTTGATACTGCTGTATTGTTTTTGCAGTTACTTACTTATGGCCGGAGGATCCCATTTGCGGAGTTTTTTGCTAGGATTGATGCTGTAGATGCAAACACCGTGAAACGTGTTGCTAATCGCATTATTTATGACAGGGTAACAAAATTTATTGTTGTGAGGCTGAAACATGCTAATTATGCTTGTTATAGTGGTAAGCTTGCTAAGTTGCCCTTTGTTTCCTTGAGTGCAGGATGTTGCTATTGCTGCCATGGGCCCTGTCAAGAAGTTGCCTGATTACAACTGGTTCAGACGCAGGACCTACTGGAACCGTTATTAGGTGGTTAGGCTTACCTTATTTTTTTGGTTTGTTTTCTTCCAAAGGGCGAGGTTCTGCAAGAAAGGTCTTGAAAAGCCGTCGCCATTCAACTCGTTCTGACCATTGCAGTTTTGTAGCGTTACTTCCAGTCGTTTTAAGGTTTTTTGTATCATTGTTTCCTGATTCAAATAAAGTGGTATTTATTTGTAGTGCCCTAGTGAGGTGCTATAATTTTAGCTGAGAAATCCATGAATGCCCATCCAAATTTAAAACTTGTATAATATTATCACTTATTAGATAGAAGTAAGTTTTAATGTTAATTTTGATGAGATTTGCTTCGTTATTTCCATGGTAATTGAGGTGTCATTTATGTTTGTTCTTTACACCTAATAATACCCTTCTCAGGTCGTAGTAGATGAGAACGAATTTTGTCAAGAAAATATCGAATCTTGTCAAGAAAAAAATACTTACAGTCGCACAAGTATGATCAAGCTTTTTATCAACTTAACTTTCTTGTAATTGCCTTGTCATTTTCATTATTTAATATCAACAAGACAACAACCAAATGAGACGTAAAAGGATTTATACCTTGAGTTCTTCTAGTAAACTAAAAATGTAATTTAAAATGTGGTCGTTGTATCTATACTTTAAAAATTAAAGACTTGATAAAAATTTCGTTATAAGAACTTGAATGTTGGAAACCTTCATATAATTAGCTGAATTACTATAAATTATTAGAAAATCCTTGTTAGTAAAACATATTTAAATAATTTTATGCGAATGGTCGAAAATTTTACTTCATAATGTATTTTAAAAAAAATTTCAGGAAAAAAAATTGTTCTGGACCCATATTCGAGTCCGAGTCCAATAAAAAAATTAGGATCTAGATCTGGGTCTTGTTGGATTTGACCCAGATGCCCATTCCTAATTGGACTATTCAATTTATGTATGAAATACATTTTACGGTGAAATCATCTCATACAATAATATATATGTAAATATCATTCGTATCGTATTTTGTATGTGATGCTAAAAATCTTTCGACTTTTTAATATTGTCCAATAATTGCATGCATTTTGAAATACTATACGAGTATTAGATATGATATTCTTTTATGTTCAAAATTGTTTCTTATGGAAAAAAAAAACATTTTCAAGGCTATAACTAAGAATTTGCAACTTAACATATTCATATATTTTCTTTGACTATTTCTTCACTTTTACCTTTACCTAAGTGGATCTTATCCTCAACAATCAAACATAACTAAAGTCCTCTTGGTAGTTGGTATCAAGCCAATCATAGTATAAGACTAGACTTAAGAATAAGCCTTTATCAAATATAAGACGGTCTCATATAAGATAAGCTATATTTTTTTTTGATTTTTTTAATACTTTATCTTTTTAATTTCTCTCTAAATTAAACTCTCTAAACTCAATTTCAACCGCTTATTTGTGTATCAAAGCCATATCAAAGATAAATTCATCATAGAAAATGTTGGGGTTGCTAATTTTTTTATGAAATTTAACATAAATTAATTAATAAAAAATTTAAAATTGCTTCTAGATCATTTACGAGAAATCATATTGAACAAATGTTGAATTTAATGAATTCGAAAAAATATATATAAAGCAGAGCAAATTATAAAATTTTATGAAAAAAGTGATAACATAACAAAAAGTTCTTTTTACTTGTTCATATAAATTGGTCATTCAATAGCTAACGAATTTTTAAATTAAATGTTTTCAAAGGGACACCCCCAAAAATGAATTTGTATACATTATTTATTAAGATTGTTTTACTACAAGACGATTTAATATGAAGCATAAATTTACTTTTAAATTAAATGTTTTTTAAATATAAATAATTTAGGCTAATTTAGACGGTTTCATACAAAACTTGTTATATATTTACTAGGAATCACCGTAAGACAGTCTTATACAAGACTTATTTATTTATCGGTTCAACAAATCATTGTTTGTGGACCATGTTCGCATAACGCCTCTCATGTTATAATCAAAACGCACTTTGCATTTTGTATGCATTTTGCCTCATTTAGGTACTCACACTTTAGTCTATCGGAAAAGTCAGGCTAACTCAAATTTATAAAGTTACACTGATTCTTAAATGAAATAAGTTTTACGGTCAGATCATTTTTATTTGGCTGGTTCAATATATTCTTTCTGTCTTAATTGATCAATTATAACATTAAAGCGATCACTTATAATGTTAAGAAAATCATCTTTTTATAGTTTTAGATTGATTATTTATAATCTTAAAACCATCAATTACGATCTTAAAGTAATCAATTAGAAAATGTGTGAATGTATGAACCAGTCTCATGATGAGACGGTCGCATAAAGGACGATCAGTTAACATCTCCCACACGACACTAACTTTGGACTATTTAATCTTTCAAAACTTTCAAAATTCTTGTAATTTTTTAAATTTGTTTACATTTTTTTTTTGTTGTAGTTCGGCATTCATTTAATTGAGTTCTTTATTCATAACTTGAATTTGATACATGTTTTGCTTTAAGAATAACTAGATAATAGTGCTATGCACAACTTATTATATTTTCTGACATATTTGTATAATAATTTAAGAAATTAAAATTTTAAGAAATAATTTTACATTATAGTTATATTATATATATATATATATATATATATATATATATATATATATATATATATATATATATATATATATATATACTTATATTTATTTTATTTTGAATAAAAGGGCAAATGGTTCGTATTTAGATAATACAATTCAAAATTATGAGTTTTTTTTAGATAACACACCAATTTTTGTTAACAAAAATAGATATTATATTAATTTATATAAAGTATTATAACTATTAATAACACACTTTAAAATCAAATATAAAAACATAAAAATATGTAAAATTATTTCATAAAAGTTAATACGAAATAGATAATTTATTATCATAAAAAGTATAAGTGATTTATATAAAAATAGTCACAACTTAAAATCATATTAAAATTAATCATCGTACTTAAGTGAAGTATTTAGTTTTTAACAACAAACTCTTTATTTCTCATTAATATCTCATTTTCCATGGTCATACATAATTTGTAGGAAATATCAACATAAATTGGATATATATTATCAAAAGGTGATATGGTCCAAAGCCTTGAAATATCATCAAAGACCATAGCATACCATATTGTTGTTGGTCATAATGGACGACCCACCATCAAATACTCCCTCCTACTTAGGAGTCCCATTTGACTTTTTACGGATTTTAAGGAGAGTCAAAAGTGAGATTCTAAGGGTAAGAAAGAGAGCGGTATTATGAGTTTTTAATGTAAGGGAGGAAAATTAGTATGAGTAATAAAGGATATAACTAAAAATAAGATAAAGCTACTAAGGGCATGAAAGTCAAAAATCCATACTAAAAATAAAAATAAGATAATTAAGATGACTTGATCATAAAAAGAAATGAGACATATAAGCTGAATAGAAGGGACTATCATATTCCTACTTCTATTCCATACACTATCAACAAAAATAGTCGTCATTATCCAATTGATTTTTCTCAAATCTAATTCTCATTTGTAATCACCTAAAAATTCCCCCAAATAAAATGGTGAGCCAATTCAACTACCCCATTTCCTCCACAACAACTCTCCCGAAAGATTATCTTGATTCTCAAATGGCCAACTTATTAGTATTTGATTAAAAAAGTCTTATATTTAATAATGGATCGATTTATTAGAGACGGTTTCTCTTATAATAATAAGTATATTTGCCTATATGTTAATAATTTGTATTAGTTGAGGACTTGAGGTATTCAACCCGTATTATAAATATATTTTACAAAGAGACAGAAATAAAAAATTGTAATAAAAAAAATTGAAAAAATTATAAATCCCTATGCTCATGAAGGAGATTTTTTTCCCTGTTATTTAAACCCACTTGATCTTCATTTGATTCTCTCACTTCATAACGAAACAGGAAGCGGCGCTTTGTATTACAGAAATACTTCGCTACTTCCTAGAATTCCCACCTACCCTTCTGTGTTTCTTTGTTTTTGATCCGCCATGGCTTTCGACAAGATCAAGGTTGCCAACCCCATTGTTGAGATGGATGGTATTTTTCTGTTCTATACGATCTATCTATTTTTCATGCTTATTTGTTGCTTTTTTTTCGAAATGAAATCTACGTTTCTGGGTTTTTTTAAATCTTTTAATGGGTTTGATATAGATCTATGAATTAGGGATGATATAGAATCGTACGGAGTTGTGTATTTCGATCGGATCATGCAGTTAACTAACAACGGCATTACATTGGTTTTGGGTTGGATGTATGCAACCGATCAACACTTATTAGCTAACATTATTTGCAATTTCACGTTAATAAATAGAAATTTCACGTAATTATATGAGTCATATTAATCTTTTGGCCCATGAAAATAAGGGATATGAATCTTACAATTCATCGTTAAATAATTTATACATGTTTACATGTTTATATGTTTATACATGTTTATAACGCTTGTTATGTGTGATTGAGTGCGGGGACGAAGCTAGAATTTTGAATTAGTGGCTAAATTGTTAATTAGTGGCTAAATTGTTAATATACTAGCAAAAGATTTATTATATAAAAATTACGAAATGATGTAGATTTAAATGAATTTGAATCAAGCCTTATATTTAACAAATAAAGTTAAAAACTTATCCTTTTGAAGTGTTTTTGACTCTATATATCTACATAATAAGTCTCTGAAAAAAACTAATGAAATTAAGATAGGATAAATATGAACAACGTTAAAAAGGATGAATGTGAAATTATAAAATATAATAGTCTATTGAAAAAATAATAGTAAATCATGGTTTGATCCCTTAGTCTTAGATTACAAATCTGTTACTCCAACCATTAAGCTCTAGTAAATTTTTCTATATTTTTGCACTCTTTAATATATATATATATATATATATATATATATATATATATATATATATATATATATATATATATTATTAGTATGAGGGCTACAGCCAAAAATGCAAAAGATCACATTTTCGTCAAGGGGGCCGGGGATGTTGCTTCGCCTATGATTCAATGCATGATAATTTGGAAGTGTTTGATGTTTCCTAGAATATGTGTACTACTGACTGAGTATTGAGTTGGGACAAGGATTAAGGTTTAAGAGTCTGTTAATTCAAGAAGAGGATATGAATTAGTTTAGTATTTAGATTTAGCTCTAGGACTGACTTCTCCAAGGATGATCAAAATTGTTGTGGGCTTTTCATGTCCTAGGAAGCTGTACTCTTTTTAGTTTTTATCATATAGTTTTCCATTGGAAGAAGCTATTACTGTTTCTCTTTTAGAAATCAAGTTTGAGTTTTCATATTAAATTGACCCATCTTGTTAGATTAACAAAGCTAATGGTCAAAATTTAGCATGTTCTAAAGTTGACGGAGTATATAGCATATCACGGGGCTTAGTGCTTCTAGTGAATAGTTAATACGCAGTAGTCATGTGATGGGGGTTCATGGGTTAGAATCTCATCCGCTGTAAATTATGTAGACTGTTGTAGCTTGTTCCTTATGATTGTTTAAACTTTTTGCAGGTGATGAGATGACTCGTGTTATCTGGCAGATGATCAAGGACAAGGTATTTCAATTTTCACATTTTTCTATAGTCCTTTATGATTCTGGTGTTGATAATTGATTTATTATGGCAGCTGATATTCCCATTTTTGGAGTTGGATATTAAGTACTTTGATCTTGGTCTTCCTCACCGTGACGCTACCGATGACAAAGTTACTGTTGAAAGTGCTGAGGCAACCATGAAGTAGGATATTTTTGGAGATTATTATGTTAAATTTCTAATTATTTTGCAAATTAGAACTAAAGAAACTATGTTATTTCCATGGCAGGTACAATGTGGCAATTAAATGTGCTACTATCACTCCAGGTGACTTGACAATACTTGTGTAGTAGGAGTATTACTTTTATATGAACTGCTCATTTCCCCTTCTAGTACTTGTTGATTAACGGTTTGTTCATTTTAACAGATGAAGCGCGTGTGCAAGAATTTAACTTGAAAAGTATGTGGAGAAGCCCAAATGGAACAATTAGAAATATTTTGAATGGTTAGTCAGTATGCTTTCCAATACTTTATTTTAAAGGAGTGATTTTCTACATGTTTTTTTTAGTTGGATTGTGTTTTAATTTCATCTGATTTTGCTGCAGGCACTGTCTTCAGAGAACCCATTTTATGTAAAAATGTTCCTAGGCTTGTTCCAGGCTGGACCAAGCCAATATGCATCGGAAGACATGCCTTTGGAGATCAGTACAGAGCAACTGATGCTGTTATTAAGGGACCTGGGAAACTCAAACTAGTATTTGGTTGGTCTTTCTTGTTGCTGATTGATTTGTTGTTTCTTATAACCTTAATCTGGAAAGTATATTATGTTTATGTATCTATTCAACTCTTAAAAGTTCGGAAAATGTCTAGATATAGAGTAAATTTGGTCTGTTTCTCTCTTTTACATTTGCCTGAACATATGTGGTGATGGATGCCGAATTCGTTGGTTTAATGTTTTGGGACTATCTTAATGTTTGATTTGTGCAAATTGCTTCAACAAGCATATTTATGATTCACATTGTTTCAATAGTGCCAGAAGGAAAAGATGAGAATACTGAAATGGAGGTTTATAACTTCACTGGAAATGGAGGAGTAGCTTTGGCAATGTACAACACTGATGAGGTTCAACTGTTATCTATTTTTTTTAATGATATAGGCTTCTTATATATTGACATATGTATTTAACCCTTTATAATCTTGCTTACTGATATTGCACTGCAGTCCATTTATTCCTTTGCGGAAGCTTCAATGAACTTGGCTTATGAGAAAAAGTGGCCACTTTACCTTAGCACGAAGAACACCATTCTTAAGAAATACGATGGGAGGTAAGAATAGTAGTTTCTTAATTTACCATAATATTTTTAATTTTGAAGTATCTGTTTTTAAACCTTTACAACCTCACATGCATTTCTTTCTTTTCCCGTTTCAAAGGTTCAAAGACATTTTCCAAGAGGTTTACGAAAGTAATTGGAAGACAAAGTTCGAGGAAGCTGGAATCTGGTATGTGGTGGAACTGGCCCCTTACCATAATGCCAACGTTTGCAGTCTTTCAATGAATTTTGCATAATTTTTGATAATATGCTTGATATGCTAGGTATGAGCATCGTCTCATTGATGATATGGTTGCTTATGCCCTCAAGAGTGAAGGAGGCTATGTGTGGGCTTGCAAGAATTATGATGGGGATGTACAGAGTGATTTCCTTGCCCAAGGTTAGTGTTTTCCGTTGGTGTTCTAGCAATTATTTGGTGACATTAACACTTTAAAGTTTCTGTCAAGATGCTTTGTCGTTTACTGGAATTTGAATTGCTTTTTCTTTGTTTTGATAATGTACTGGCTGGTTGCTAGCTTTTAACCATGAACCTGTTTCAAATTATTTCAGGATTTGGATCTTTAGGATTGATGACCTCTGTATTGGTATGTGTCAAGTCTTCATTATCTTTTTTCGCGATTTAGCTGTCTTGTAAATGTCAATTATTTAGAAGCATTGTTAGAACTACACGTGATAGGGTTTTCACTTGCAAAGCCTTCTCAAATGCATGTTTAGGCTCATGCACCCGAACCCTTGTAATGAAACTTGTGTAGCCCATTGGAGGCAATATTGCCATGTGATTGGTGGTTATATCTCCTTAGGCATACATAGTAATGATGACCTAAAAGCAAGTCATTATTTCTAGTTAGAGGTGCTCATTTGGATTGTCGGGTTGATTTTTGGTCATGTGTTTGGGGTCAATTCAAAATCAAGTCTTGTGTCCACTTGGTTTTTTACATAATTCTAAATTCATTTTGATGTCAGGTCAAAGTCGGGTTCAGTTACAAAATGTTGCGTCGTGGGGTCTATTTCGAGCACATCTATTTATGAGATCATGAGTATTATTTTTGTGCAACAGGGGTGGCATCAACAGACTGATGAATAGCATTTAGAATTGAATATAGATGGCGACAGATAGAAAGAGTGATTATGATGTATGCTAAACTGTAAACTCTCTTTCAGGTATGCCCTGATGGCAAGACTATCGAAGCTGAAGCTGCTCATGGAACAGTAACTCGCCACTTCAGAGTTCACCAGAAGGGTGGTGAAACCAGCACCAACAGCATTGCTTCAATATTTGCTTGGACGCGGGGGCTTGCTCACCGGTATGTAGACAAGCCTTTGTCATATAAGATCACCTTTCTTGTTTGGGTTTATGTGGCGTTGAAAAGCTTTATGACAATGTTCATTGGCCAATAGGGCTAAGTTGGACAACGATGAGAGACTCTTGGAATTCACTCAGAAATTGGAGGCAGCTTGTGTCGACACTGTCGAATCTGGAAAGATGACCAAAGATCTTGCCCTCATCATCCATGGATCCAAGTGAGTGCCTTTCTTAGGATTCTAACATTTCTAGATTTAAGTGCCTGTTACCTGACGTGATTTGACTGAAATCCAGGCTTTCAAGGGACCAATACCTGAACACAGAAGAGTTCATAGATGCTGTTGCTGCAGAGCTTCAAGCAAGACTCTAGACTTGATTGTGAGTTGATTTTTTTTTTCATGCACTTAAATTGACTTATCGTGTTTGATATAATGTGTCACAACTTGCAATCGCTTCTCTAGACTTGATTGTGAGTTGATTTTTTTATTCATGCATTTAAATTGACTTATCGTGTTTGATATAATGTGTCACAACTTGCAATCGCTTCCCTAAACAATTTGTGAACCTCTATATAATCCTGGCTCAACTGATGATTTCTGTTTTTCCCGATAATGTCAATCACGAGTGTAAATTCAATTTCGGTCATGGAGAGCCGTTTTTAATGGTATTAACTGAGATCTTATAGGATGTCAATTGTCAAAGATAATGTCTCTGAAGAAGAATAGATGTTTCATTGTTGTTCTTTACGTTTCTTCAAACGCAAAGGGATAAAAGAATTAAAAATGTAGTTTTTGTTCATTTCATCATGCAGTAATGATGTTAAATGCAATCACACGACTTAAATCTTAGTGTCTGGGCTTAGTGTGCTCTCTTGTAGGATCTTTAGTAAGTTGAGCAATTGTAATGGCTACATTTACTCGTTTACTCTTCCTGCATGGCAGTCCATTACTAAACTTGACCCATGGCCGTGCCGGATATCATAAATTTGGGCTTGTACACAAGGCTCATATAAGAGGATAGTTGACCGGGCACAAACCCGATGAGATTGCATTCTAAAACCAATTGGTATTAGGAGGAGTAGCCCATCAAGTATATATGTCAGTCAACTTCTCTTTAATTCTTCGATGTGAGCTCACATATGGGTTATTTTTCCATGACCTTCTGTGATGTTGGGGTCTCCACCCTGTTCCTTGGTGTTTATAGTGGTTATTACTTTTGGGTCCTTATTTATTACATGGAATGTTTCATAGAAGAAACAAAATTGTGTTATCTGTTTATTTGTTTTCAGGTTGACTATTACATTAATCCTACCACAAAAATAAATTTCTATTATTCTTTTTGCCTAAATGATTTTAGCCTTTTAGATAGTAATGTAGTTATATTAAGAAAACTAGAGACAGTAATGATATATATATTTCCTCAGTTACTTCCCATTCTTGTGGTTTCATGTCGATCTGTATGTTCATCATATGCTCTTTTCAAAATGTTTACCACTTTTCCCACGAGGAACCCGAGTATGATTTCCTCTTTTGCATTAGCCTACCCGGTAACGAATCTATTTTTTGAAAATGTTTCTTCTGCCATCTCTTCTCTTCTTTTCCCGCTCGCATAATGCTATGTTAATCGTAAACAATTACCACTCCATCATACAATTTAAAGTTGTCTTCGTTTTTGGTTTTCGAAAGATGAATGATTCTGCTTTGATCTTTGGTCAATTGATAGCTGCTGCTCTATTACTTGCAGGTGTTGCTCGTTAGTCGTTTCGATTTCATAAAGTGATCAAATATAAGGGATCCAAACAAGCCAGCCTACACAATTTTCCATTTTGAAGCCGTAACCTTTTGGATTTTCTTAGCCGAAAGCTCACATGGTTTCAGTTTAGTGGTCCTCTTTGATCTTGATTCATTGGCCTTGACGAACTTTCTGAAAATTTTTACTTATTTGCTATTTGGCTCTTATTATTGTTGTAGTGACAAGTTATTTGGTCGCTATATTGGAACTCTAGGTTGATTGATTTGCGAATCATAATACTACCCATGAATAATACAAGGATCAAAACATTTTCTGTGAGAATCATACTCAACTCATTACCTTACTTGCAAAAGTATTTTCTTTAATCAAGATAATTAATTAAATTCGAAGAACAATAGAAAATGATTCAACAATACACCAATATTATCATCCAAGATTGATTTGGGATAGCTATTGATGGAGGTCAAACACACTTTATACAATTAGTCTTCCTTCACAAATTGTTATGATAGATTGTCTCTCTGAGAGACGCATTAGATATATGGGTTAAATAGCCCAATTAATACAAATTAAAGAGAAAATTAGAATGTGGGCTTTTTGTTTTGAGGTTGTCTCTTTGGGAGACGGTCTCTCACAAGAGCAGTTGGTCTTTCTTATTCAAAGAAATATAGGTCTTTTCGAGGTTCTAAGTCAAGAAATTATTAATCGTTGGATGTATAGGTCTTTTTAAGGTCTTCTCAAAGTCTTATTATGCCTACAATCATCAAAACACTGCACGCATTAGTAAAAATGTGTTTATAGTTGTGTTTAATATATGTTTGATAAAGAAAAGTATTGGTATGATACGAACTTATCATTGTATTAAGAAAGTTATTTTCGACTATCCCTAGTGTAAATAGATGGGGTTTTTCCAAGGTTAACACACCCATCAAAAGTAATGTACATTCACTACTTAAGATGCAGAGCAAATACCACTTTTGCACAGGTGAATAGAAAAAGAAGAGAGAACAGAATTAAAAATTGTATGATTCTAAATGAATGAAACACAATTTATCTAACAATTCTATTTCAACCATAATAAATTACAGTAAAAAAATATTAATGTATTTTAATTTAATGAAATTAAAACACTCTATGATGAAAAAATAGTTGTTGAAGAAAGTTTTAAATGATCATTTATCTAACATTAACTGCTATCTACGGGTCACAAACAAGTCGAAATCACATTAACAAACGCTAAACTTTTCCTAAGCATGCTAATAGGTCATTAAGCCCTAATCCTAGAGACTATTAGGGTGTGTTTGGTATGCATTTTTTTTTGATCAAGTAAGGAAAAACGATAAGCAAATTCGTTACTTTGCGTTTGTTAAGATAATTCGGTAACCATTTTCGTTCCTTTTGGTAATTGATTCCTCCAATTTGTTTCCACTCTCAAAGCTCTGGTAACACTTTTTGTAAAAAAGTGTTTCCATTACATAATTATACCAAACAACTAACAACAATAACCCTTATCATTTTCCTTACCATCGAATAAAACAATAAAGGCATGGTTAAATAAGCACTAATTGAGATTAAAACTAATTAAGCACAATTAAGAACTAGATTGCCAATTTGTATAACTAATCATAAAAGCCTAAACTAAGCATGAATAACAATTCAAACTAGAATACTACAAGAAAATGGCAAAAGGCAAACATGAAAATCTATGTATGGCAAAGAAAACAAATCTATCATTCTGTGGTGGGTGAAGAATCCTTCTATGTCTAACAATTAAATTAAAAGCATAAAATCCTGAACTACACATGAATAACAATTTAAATCAAATTCTCTCAAATTTTTGCCTAAACTATTAAGCTAAGACTAAGGAAATATGAAGATGGGATTAAGGAGATAATAAGACAAAATTTGAAATAAGACGGATATAAATAGTGCCTAAATTCTCTCAAAACCCTAGTCAAGTAAAGGGCCAAAATTAAACCAAATTCTTCAAAGTTTGGAATATTTGAAACAAATAAGTAAAAAAATATAAAAGTCAAATAATAGCAAATTTTTAAAAATAATTCTCAAAGTAAGCAGTTTTTTTCCAAAGCTGTGGTTGAGGGATGTTCGCTGTTAATAACAGCGAACAAAGACTGGAGGTTAAAAGTAGTCAAAGAGTCTGTTCGCTGTTACTAACAGCGAACAAAGACTTTGACTATTTTTGACCTCCAGTCTTTGGTCGCTGTTACTAATAGCGAACAGATGCGAGCTGAAAACAGCTGATCCTCCTTCCTTCTTCATTTTTCCCCCAATTTAATTAAACCCTAAAAGCACACTCGACCCTTTCTCTCTCTTTTGCCTCCATTAAAACACGTTCAAACCTTCAATTAATCCCTCCCTCTTCCAATCCAACATTAGTAAAGTGGTGTAACATAATTTTGGAGTTGTCTAAGGTATAAATTTCTTTTTTTTTTTTTTTTTTGTTATTGTATACGAAAATTAGGGTTTTATGTAATCTTTTATATTTGTTTCAAATGCAGGGCATTACTTGTTAAATCACTACTTATTTAGTTCAATTTAAGCTGATTAAAGTAATGTATTAGTTATTTTTTACTTATTTGTTCATTTTTTGATTATGGTTCATTAACTTTAGTTTGTTGTTGTGGGAAATATATTTAATGTAATTGGTGATTTTTTTACTTAGTTATTTCATCACAACTTATTTGAATTAATAATTATGTACATAGTTACTTGGTGATTATATTGATTTAGTTTATCTAAATGCAGGTAGTCAATTATGTACGTTGATTTTGTTTTGTATATTGATTATATGTAATTAATATGTTTTGTATATTGAATATATTTATTTTATTTGAAATAGTTAATTAGTTTATGTAAATGTAGTTAAATAGTTATGTAAATGTAGTTAATTTATTATGTATATTCGTGAATGTACTTGGTGATGAAGTTGATTTTGTATGTATCATGTAGATATGACATCATTTCGTGTGACTATTGCATGTTTTTGGAATGGTTCCATTCGTACAAGTGGTAACAAGGTTATGTATGTTGGGGGTAAAAGTAAATTGTTTGCATGCAACTCGAACATAAATTTGAATGAGTTTAAGCTTCTTGTATGTTCTAAGATTGGAATTGACACTACACGAAGTACTATTAATTTAAGTTTTAAACACGACATGAGTGGTCACTTGTTAGCTTTTTCTATTGAGGATGATTATTCTATAGATGCTATATGGGAGCATTCAAAGGCTACATTGATTCCCTCTTAGAGTTGCACGTAGAAGTGGTACCCCTAGGCAATGTGAATGTTACTTCCAGTCCTTCTCCTACGCCTATGCCTATTTTTACCCAAGAAACTCAAAATCCCTTTGTTCCTTCCTCATCTTCTACTCCTTCCGAACCCCCTCAAACTCAAGTCCCAAATGATGCGACTGTTAATTTAGGAGAAAGTATCGAGTTGGTACCTTGGGATGATGGTAATGAGAGTAATGAGCTTGTTGATGATCCTTCTGAGGATGATGTGGATGTGGATGTGGATGAGAATGCCCTAGCTAATGACATGACCCTAGGCAATATTCCTACGATTGTTGCTCCTACACCTTATGCCCTATGTCCACCTCTGGATGAATATGTAGAGGACAACTCTTAGAGGACTTGGGTTTGTGATACCACCTACGAAGATGGGGAGTTTGAAAAGGGTATGATATTTGATAGTAAGGAAGCTTTATTGGAAGCTGTTAGAGTCTATCACATTCGTAGAAATATAGAGTATAGAACAGAGACTTCTAACCAAACTTCTTAATCATTGAAGTGTAAGAGGGGATGTTCTTGGAAACTAAGGGGTAGGCTAAATCCTTATTTAACCACATGGTTAATTTCAAAGTATAATGAAAAGCATGGGAATTGTGTTGGGTAGTGACACTGCGTCAGCTGGACATATTCACTCGATGTCCTCTGTGATTAACAATATGATTAGGAATTGTGTTTCCAAAGACCCTTCGATTAAGGTGTTCGTCGTTCGACAAATGGTGAAAGATCGATTTGGGATAAAGGTCACTTACAAGCTAGCATGGTGTGCTAAGCAATAAGCCCTATTGTCAATCTATTGTACATGGGAGGATTCACATTCTCTTCTTTCACGCTTTTTGAAAGCGTTGCAACAATCAAACCTGGGCACAGTAGGTTAGTGGTTCTTCAAGGAAGACAGTGACACAGGTGTGTATGTATGTCCTAATATTAGAACCTTTCAACGTGTCTTTTGGGCCTTTAGACCTAGCATAGAGGGCTTTAAGTTTTGTAAATATCTTATCGCCATTGACGGTATACACTTGTATGGTAATTACCGTCATACCTTTTGACTGCGATTGCGCTGGATGGTGATAAGGGTATCTTTCCACTTGGATTTGACTTGTTTGAGAAGGAATGCATAGCTGTGTGGTCTTGGTTTGTAGCATGTATTCGGAAGCATGTAACACAGAAGATGGGATTGTGTATTATCTCTAATAGATATGCGGGCATTTTAGCGACCATGGAGGAGACGAAATGGCAACCACCATACGCCTATCATAGGTTATGCTTACGGTATTTGCTTAGTAACTTTAACCGTGCTATGGGTAATGTTCAAATTAACAAGTTATTTGGTAGGACAGTTGAGTAAAGACAACACGCTAAGGTGGTTGAGGGCTTAAGGGCAATTGGGGCTGCGAAACGAGAGGCTCTTTTTTGGATTGATGAAGTAGGTGATATGTCTAAGTGGTCATTGTGTCATGATGTGGGGGTCATAGTTATGGTGTAACTACATGCCGTGGTTCCTCTCCATCACTCGGCGATGGATGACACCACGAGGTTTCATAGCTGCGTCCCAGAATGCTCCTGCCGCGCCAGTGATGACCCAATTCGTAAGTATCCTTTCATGTTTAATTGGTTACAACTACAACCTTCATAATATAATATTAACTTAAATAATATTTTATTGCAAGCACAAGGTGTGGCAACGGTGATCCAATCGAGCCATGAGCAACCCGTACGAGAGATTGCGCAGGGCATGCTCCTTGGCACGCAGTTCCAGCACTTCATACCGAAAGTGGCTGAAGAGGCTTCACCTGCTCCTAGTGAGGTCTAAGTCTCGTCTCCTCCTCAGGACATTCATTTGGAGGAGGTGGATTTGTCCTTCCCCCAACTATGTTCGGGGACCTCGCAGGCTGGGCCATCGCAATACCAATCACCTCCACTCCCCAAGCGACACACGAACGCCCCATACTATCGTAGGAGGTGTAAGAGGCCATCATAGTTGGAGCGGGTGCAGGAGGAGGATGAGGATTAGTGTAAATTTTGTAATACATTGAACATTTGTGTATATTAAACATTTGTAGGATTTTGACATTTTGACATTTGTACATAGTTTGTAATGTATATGTATATGTATATATGTTTATCGTTTTTATCATATTTTAAAAAAATATCAAAGTTGATAAGCCTCATTAGTACATAGTTTTATCCATGCTCGGACTTTTGGCGAACAATCATCCATGTTTGAACTTGTAATGGCTTGTGTTGATGACTTTATTGCAAATAGACGATGCCGATAATTCAACATAGTTTCATTAATAATTATTACAAATACATCATTCATTCATGAAATAAAACCATTACAACTTAAGAACGCTTATTAAACTTTTTCAATATCCTCTCGGTTTCTTCACTCCTACGCGCCTTTTCAATTGCTTCCCTTCTCTAGTTATGTATCCTATTTTTAAGCTCCTCATTCTCTTTATCGAGCTTAATAATAATGTCTTTTTTCCATTTGGTGCCCTTCGGATCAACCCACCTAAAGTAGGTGCATCTCAAACCTTCATCTTCGAATAGTGGACAGACAACATATTGACGTCCAAGATCAAAATTGCTCCAATTGCGACCGTATTCAACTTCATGACCACAATGACAATACTCTTCCATTGAATGATGCTTTAACATATATAACTAAATTTAAATAAAAACATTAACTTGAAATTAATAAATGACTTAATATAAAGATTATATATGAACATATCAAAATAAAAATAATTTACAAGAACATACCTCAACTTAACTTCTAAAGCAATAGATTGGATGAAATAGAACAAGGGTGATGTATTTATAGAGCATATCTCAACGGCTATATTTCAAAGCTACAACGTCTATATTTCAAAACTACAACGGCTATTTTGAACAAAAACAACCAAAAAAAAAAAAAAAAAAAAAAAAAAAAGAAGTCAAGAACCTGTTCGCTGTTACTAACAACGAACAAAGTAGACCTGGTCAAATAAGGTCAAAGCTTTGTTCGCTGTTACTAACAGCGAACAGAGCTTTGACCCTGTTTGACCAGGTTTTAGCTTTGTTCGCTGTTAGTAACAACGAACAGACTCTTTGCCTTTTTTGAATCCTCTGCCTTTGTTCGTTGTTACAGTGCGAACATCCCCAAACCTCAAGTCTAGGAAAAAACTGCTTACTTTGGGAATTATTTTCAAAAGTTTGCTATAATTTGACTTTTTTTACAATTTTTTGCTTATTTGTTTCATATTTTCTAAAGTTTCAAAGTAATATTCTATGTGGGCTCTGTAGGGAAAAAGGCCGAAATAGGAGAAAAGAGGGCATGTTAGAAGTAAACGTAAAAATAAATTCATAGGGGTAGGCGGATAAAATGAAGAAAGGGAGAAAACGATGTTATAGACTTTGTATAGAGCCGCCCGATTGGAAAACCATTCGTCCAAGCAGTCAGGCACTTTAGGCTCTAGGCAAACTCGTGTGTGGGATAGGACTATGGTTATGCTGTTGGGCTAGGCCGGCTTGGCTGCCCGATCAACAATGGCCTAAGGGATTGGGCTAGCGCACAAAACATTATATTCTCCTCGAGGGAACTTGTCGGACTGGGCTATTTAGCTTTTGACTTTTTTATTAGGTTTTCATCATCTTTGTCTTTTTCGCCTTATTGACAAAATTTTTGTGTTGTAACTCGAGAATTTTGTTGTTTTTGTTCAAATCAAAGCTAAGTACTAGAGATTTATTTTGATTTGTATACTTTGTAGTTAAATTTTGTTAAATTGTAATGTTTAAGCTTACACTTTCATTAATGTTTATTGTATATTTAGATCTTTTGTTAAAATTCCTACTATGATAAAAGGTTAGCCACCGACTCGGTTTAAATATATTTAACCATTACCTGCAAATACATCTATTGGTTCGCCTTAAATCGTCCTGACCCGTCCCATTAACCAAGTCTATTTGGAAGTAAAGCCATAAGCTGTTGAGCTCATGACCTATCAAAGCAATAGGGTTGAGATACAAGTCTAATTCTCTAAAATATAATGAATTCTCATGTATCTCTTGAGGAAGAAGTGATAAATGTTTAAGGACTTTTAAGTCGACTTAAGCTAAAAATGAAAAAGTTATTATGGACAACTTTTTCTATTGTGTTTAACTACTTGACGTTTCCAATAAACTGCTAACAATCAACAATGTAATTTGCAAACATCTCCATGAATATCAAACTTATATAGTTGACTTAACAACTAACCTACAAAATGTAATGTTCTCAGTTAGTCAAACAACCCAATTGAACCACGCCACAACCAAACATCTTCCATGGCGCCATAGATTTGAGCTTTACTAAATTAATTTCACCAACAAGCAATTCTAACATGTGAAAACATATATTGTGTCTCTTAAAATTTGCTACTTGATATTTAACACAAATATCAAAGAGCATTTTAATAGTTTGGAAAATAAGACAAAAAATTTAAATTACGTGAATGATAGTTAGATTAAAGAGATGTAAAATGTATGAATGATAATTAAAAGGAAAATGATATATACAACCCTTATGACAACAAATAAGCATTAACTTTATTTACAAATAAGAATTATCTTATAATTTTAATATAAATCACACAAAAAATAATATATAATTAATACTTATTTTTCACTAAATATTTCCATTTTTAGCTTCTTATATACCCTCACCGTCCCATCAAATTTGCTCCAAGGCATTAAAGATAAGCGAGTCAAAAGGTAAAACTTAATTTTAATGGAAAAGTGGAAGATGCGATGAAATATAATTAAATGTGAAGATGAGAATTAACGAAAAAATATAAGTCATGACTATAAATAAAAAAATCGAACATATTTAAAAGGATAAACTAAAATAAAAATTAGACAAATTTGATAGGGCAATGTACAAATTTGGTAGGGCAACAAATTTAAACTATGGGGTGGGATGAGGAGGATTAGGATTTTTTTTTTGGCAAATATAAGTATATTTATATACCAAAAAGGAGAAGTACAAAAAAAGCTTGGCTTGTTATGATTCCAATTTCCAAGCAAAGCATCCCTGCAAAGCAGACTAACCGACTACAACCAACAGAAAGCTACACAAAAGGCAAGCCCACCACAAACAAAATCCTCTCACCTAATAAGTAACTCTCGCATATGATTATAAACTTTTCTTTGAAATCAAAGGAGTATTCGAAGCAAACATAATCTGGTTGCGCTGAAGCAAATACCACTGATCATCTCATTCTAGCAAATCACAATCAGCTTCGCTTTATCTGTATTCTTACGATTAATTTTGTTTATCAATTTTATTTCTTCCTCAAAGGTATCCACTTCCCAAACTTTTTCTAAATAGCTAAACGCACCATCATAGATCTCTCTGCCATCTGGACACTTGAGCATCAGGTGATTCAAAGACTCAGATCCCCCATTACACAAGGCACAATCTGAATGACAATCTGTCATCCATCGGATTAGCCGATCTTTCGTAGCCAAGCAGTTTTGCATAGCAAGCCATACGCACTCGGGGTAGCACGGTTTCGGATCATGATATCCCCTAACTGACCTTAGGTTCACCCGCAATTAGGAACTCATAGGCGGCTCTGATTAAGAACTTGCCCCTTCTCAAAGTCGAATTTCACCCTCTCATTTTAGTCACTAGCTTTCTTTGTTTGAGAATCTTTTTTATTGTAGTTGAAAAAAAATAGAAATTCCCACTTTTCATTTTGGGAGATGTTTCATTTGTTGGTACCGTAAAGAATCTTTCAATTTAAATTATAAATTTTGAACAAAAATAACCTTACTCATTTTCATTTTGATATTTTAATAAAGCTTATATCCCCACATATCTTCTAGTAACTTTATTTCTACATTTTTATATTTCTTATGTTCCATTAACTTTATAAAAATATTTTTTTATTAGTTGTGGTGGTTACTATATTTTTTCCACTTTCTTTTAATATTTTTTAATATTTATGATTTATAATCCCCACCTTTATCACCATTAAATTTGTTATTCAATAAAATAATACCTCCATTATCTAAAAAATTTATTTTTCTCAATTTTCATGAACATTCCTTATAAAAATTTCACAGGGGAGTACTATTTATGTTAGGATTAATAAAAAGGCGTCGGATGAGTATTTTATTGTAGAAAAATTGATATAAATAATCTAACCTTTAAGTCATCTACTAGGAATAATCAGACCTTTGACTTATTGTTAAATAATCCAACCTTTTACGTTTTGTTGCTGCCAGCATACCCTACAACCTTAAACCGGCAATTGCAAATTACCGCTAGCCGCTACCTCTTCTACAACTCTTCTTCTTTATAAAAGAGCCCTTCTTCTTTATAAAACAACCTTCTTCCTCCTTAGAACACATGCATGGAAGTACCCCATTTTTAACCAAAAAATTTAGGTGAGAGAAAATCAATTAAACCCACTTCAAATTTTGTAAAATTCCTTCAAATTCATCAAAAATGAATTCCTTCAAGTACCCCTTTTCTTTCTCTAAAAGCTTTTGAATTTTAGGACATAATAACCCTGCCCATTTGTTTGCCTCTTCTCTCTTCGTCACCAACCTCTTTATTAATATAGTTCTTATTTCCTTGAGCATGTCAATCAAATGCTTCGACCTAGTTCGCATAATATAATTGTTGAAGGTCTCAACCATATTGCTAATTAACAACCACCACACTTACTTTCTTTTTTCAGATATGGTCTACAGAAAACCCTCACATCAAACTTCTTGAATTCCTCTGCTGCCAAGGGATTCACCTCCTCCATGTCCTTGATTGCGTCAAACAAGTCAGGCATGTTGTAAGCCTTAGCACACCTCCAAAAGAGTAATTTTAACTCCTCACCCTTAAATACTTTGTTCCAATTGGCATATAAATGCCTTGCACAATGTCTGTACTCCACTTCAAGTAACTCCAAATTCACTGCCCTCAATTTACTCTATTAAGAAAAACAAAAGTTTAATCAAGAAATAATAGTAGCATTAATACTTAACAAAAGTATAATCAACAAATAACAATAAATTAATACTAACCTGATGCTCATCTGAAATTATAGTTCATCCAGCTCCATCGGTGGCATCTGTAGCATATAACCCTTTTTTCAACTCAGCTATAAACCACTGCCAAGACTCATTGTTCTCACCCTCAACGATAGCCCATGCCAAAGGGAACATTTGCTCGTTTGCATCTCTACCAATAGCTGATAATAACATCCCACCCAAAAAAGTCTTAATGAAGCAACCATTTATGCATAAAACTTTCCTACACCCTTTCAACCACCCATCCTTTAACCCTTTAAATAACACAAAAAACCTTTGAAAAATAGCAGTGGATGAATCTGATATAGTGACCATAGAAAAATAACTCTCTGGACTAGCTCTTCTCAAAGCCTTTAAATAACTCATGACCTTGTTGTAGTGTTGCTTCACGGACCCATGAAGTCTCCTATGAACACAATTTTTAATTTTATAAGCAAAATCTTTGTTAATGATTACTCTGTAATTGTGTTTTACCATATCAATAATCTCAGAAGATGGCACATGTGGTCTAGATTTGAACACATATAGCATTTGCTCAGCAACCCATGAAGACTTCAACTGTCTTACCATCCATATTTCTTTGACAAGTATGCTGTGGAGTAACTAATTTCACAATGTATGCTGCTAACCCTTTATCCCAACTAGCATATAGCTTAAATGGACAACCACTAACACATACAACTCCAAGCCTTTGTTGCCTTTTTTTTGTCACTAACACATATCTTAACATTTCTACCTTAAACAAGTGCATAATTTTTCAATGCATCTCTAAAGGCTAAAGGGTTAGGGAAGCTTAACCCAACAAACCATTTGAATTTCTTAAACTCTGTGTGCTTAGTAACTTGACCCAACTCACCTTTACTGCCCTCATAATCTGACAATGGATCTACAACTTTATTATTTCTAACAGTATTCAGTGCTTGCCCATCAACCTCATTTTCAGATACAAATTCCTCTTCACTGACAATATAGCTCTCACTCTCACTATCATCAAGCTCACTGCTCACATTATATGATTCATCCTCACTATCATCACCTTTACTGTGATCATCATTTTCTTCATCCTCCCTGTCCTCACCTTCTTCTAATGCCCATTTTGAGAGGTTCTGGTTTTGAGAGGTTATATAAGGGTTATGTTTTTCAGAGGTTAAACTAGGGGTATGTTCAATTGTGTGATCTGGATTGTTTGAGGGACCACTTTTTCCCTTTTCCTTTTGTGCCCTCCTAGGTGTTAATTTTTTCTTTTCACCTTCAATTTTACCCCTAAATAAAGAAGCTAACTTTTTACTGACCTCCATGACCAAATCATCATCTTTGTTCACAATGTACACTACAACATCCCTCATTTTTGATCCAATTGATGCCATTTCCATAACGGAAGCATCGTCACTCATCCTACGTAAACCTTCTTCAAATGTAGAGTTGTTAGGCACCAAGTAGTACAAAGCATGACCATACTTAACACCAACATTATTCTCAGCTAAATCCTCCAAATCAAACCAAGAAATAATATCTGGGTCAATATTCAATGTTTTACACTTCCCACCCACATAACTCAAATCTACCCCTTTCTTTTTGAAATTACCCCCATACCAAAACTTCAAGGTGAATGAATCATAACTACTAGCCTAAACATGCAAATAATAATAGGATTAATACAAAATCAACCAAAAACATATGCAATAAAGGAAAAAGACTTACATTAGAGCAGACAAACCCTAATTATGCATTACTTGTGCGAATTATGCCATTTGGGAAAAAAGCTTGAAGAATTGTTGATGAGAATTTCTAATTTTGTTGAAGAACCCTAATCCATTGAATAAAATTGAGAGCAATTGAGTAGATTTTTAGAAATGGGTATGAAATGTTTCTAGAATAAAGTGTCGAAAATGGAGAACTATTTCTTGAAGAACTCTTTAAGCATAATAAGTAAAAAAAAAAAAAAAAAAAAGAAAAAAAAGAGCAATTGAGTAAGGGAAGTGTAAATGTGAATACAAGATTTTCTCATATTAAGGTATTAGAACACTCATTAGAACTTTCAATTCAAATATACAGCTAAAAATACCATGAATATATACTAAAACTATTAAACTAACCCAACAAAGTAATAAACTTTCATTGAAGCATTTCATCAAACACTTTATATGCATACAAACCAAATCATAAAATTCAACTACAAATGTGTAAAACGTAAGCTTAAATCATGAAATCAAGAGAATGTAACAAACAATCAATGTATTTATAACTTCAAATGACAACAATAATCAACAAAATATTCAATTTGCAAATTGAAATAAATTAGGGTTTACATTAATACCATAAATGATGATGAAAATGAACAAGTAAAGAAGGAGAAGATGAGAATGTAGTTGATTAATTTAGTTGAATGAGAGGAATTGTGAATATGAAGTAAATGAGGATTGAAGAATTTTTTTTTAAATAACAACCGGCAGCCACTTGAAAACGAAGCAAATGAAATGAAGTGAAAAGAACAGAAACTGGCGTTTTGTACAGGTATAAAACCGCCACTTCAAGTGGCGGTTTGCTTCAAATTAATTTTTTTTTAAAAATAAACTAAAATTCATCTAAATAGCCATTTCACCTAGCGATTTTGTTCAGATTCCTAAACAAAACCGCCATTTCATATGGCGGTTATATTAAAAAAGAATAATTAAAAACTCATCCTACATGGACGGTATTGTGGGAAATACTTTCTCATAATACCTAAAATGGGGATTAATTTTTTTAGGGCAATATTATGGTAAAAATTTTAATTATTTAAAAATAAGTCAAAAATTAGATTATTCACTACAAATGACTTAAAAGTTGAATTATTTATATCAATTTTTTCTTTATTGTAAGTTTGTAATAGTTATCTTACATTGATGAAAAAGAAAGGTAGGGTTGAGCCGTGTGCTCGTCTGATATGATCAATTTCATGGTCTCGTGGAGGTGGTGTTTTAATGGCGGACTGCAGTTGTAATAGGCAAGTAGTGTACATCGCTAAATTGCAGTAGTACATTAACATATCAATGCATCGGTTAACTTCTTTCAAGTTTCCCGCCAAGCCATCCAAATTGTTTTCTTTCTTCCTCGTAACCACCACAGCCACAGCTACCGGCGTTGCTGCTCTCACCTTTTCCGACGATGTCAATTCCTTTTCTTCTGAGATTTGTTCTCCATTCAGCTCACTTCGGCGCTCTTCTCACACCATCTTTACGGTCCCTTCCTCTCTCTCTTTTGTACTCTTTTCTGCAGTTTTCTACTTAAAATTTGGTCGGATTGGCTTAATCTTTAGTTTATGCTTTTCGTTGTTTTTGCAGATTGCTTTAACTGTTTTTGACTACAAGTATACCTTGCATGGGCTAGTAAAGGGTTCGGATGTATATCGGAATAGAATTTCTGAGGTATATCACTGAATTTCTGCTTTTTTTGCAATATCTGATTCATTTTGGGTTCAGTTCTGTTTAGATTATTTATTATTTTGTTTTCATGTCAGAGAATTGCTTCATACTGGCTAAATTGGATTTGTATTGATTGTGAAGATGATAGAGAGATTGCCTTGAGCAAATTGTGAGGTCCTATTAATACTCAATTAGTACAGACGGTGGAAGGTTTTTTGACTCTAGGCAGTTAGTTCATTCTCCCATAACCTAAATTGTCTCTGACCCTAGAGATGGTTATAAGGGTTCACCGACTCTTATTGAGAGATTATGTGTCCTCGTATTGGTGCTAGGGTTCTGTCCATTAGTGCATGACATATTTGATCTCAATGTTATCATATTGGTCTTTGAAACTCTGAAATGTCTCAGGAACAAAATTGAGAAGCTTGTCTTTTTCAATTGGTCATGAAAATAGTTCTCAAATTTTATAGAGCCTTCTTTTGAAGCAAATGATGTGAATTAACAGAGTTTATTCGAAACCTGTGAGAACTACAATTTTTTATAACTTAGAAGGTAAATGTGTGAGAAGTGTAATAGGTTTGTTAGTAATTTGTCATTCATACAAAAACAATGAGGCACATCAGTATATCAAGAGATTTTACAACAGTTATGTGTACTGCAGGTATTGGGATTCAGGTTAACTGTGATTGATGGTGTTATACAGCCTAATTGAGCTATATCTAGGGAGCCATTCATGTAGTCTAGGTGTGGAACACATGCTTGTGTTGATAATGTTGTAGGAATCTTGGAACTTCTATCTAAGAGTGTATTTGGATAAAGAAAGTAGGAAATGAAAGGAGAGAAAGGAAAGGGAGGCAAGGGAAGGAAAGAGAGAGGAGGAAAGAGAGATGGGTTTTCTTGTTAAATCTATTAGTCGTAGGAAATAATTGTTTCTCACATAACGTAAATGATGTCATCCCACCAATTTTCCTCACTTTATTTTTCTGTCCTTATTTTTTATCCAAATGGAGGAAAAACCATCCTCTATGTTCCTCCCTTGCCCTTCCCATATATCTTTTAACTCAAACCAAACTATAATAGATAAATGTATGAAATGGCCAATTGTGGGTTTACTCCTATACATTGAATAAACAATTAGCAAAGCTAATACGCCTGAAATAAGTCTGAATGAATGCTCCAATCATTTCATCAAATCTGGCACTATATTAGCGTTATTATAATTCTAGTCTAAGAATCCACTAAATGGCATTATCATATTTATTAAACCTTTCACCACACTAGGTTTCTAGCTAATTTGTTAATACAATATATCCTAATAATATTTAGTACTAAGTATGATTAGTTTGAACATTGTGATAGTCCCCATCAGAGTGTATTTTTTTGATTTTGGGTGAGAAAGAATCAAGTCCTATCAAATTCTGGTCTTGTGTTTACAATTGCAGTTGCATTATTGTAAAGCCAAATTTGAAGACCAATTAAAGTTGGATTTGGTCTATTTGCACATTTGTGCCAAGTGAGAAGTGAAGTTTTTAGTGAAACTGTTGAAGTGCTATGGAGATACTGTTCAACTTTTAATAATGAAGGCATTATATTGAATTCAAAATAATCCACTTGTAATGGAGTGATTTTGAATGTACCTTGGTTTTAAAAAGTTCCCTTAGTGGAAGGTTCCACCTAGACCCTAGAATTATGGCTTTTTTGAGTACAGGCAAAAGGTGTAGGGAGGTGCATAAGGTTCAACAGGAGTCATGCCTAGGCCAAGCTCACAGAAAAAAGTTGAAAAAGATTTGAAAAAACTACGAAACATCTTGCTTTGCATTTTTTTCTTAAAAGCGCATAAAGGTGAGCCTGCTCCCCTCACTGTTTTAAACTAAAAAATGTATCTGTTTCTCATATTTAAGGAAGTTGAGAGAAAGAACATCGTGGAATGTAAATATGCGATGCTAAAGTCTTTACAAGGGTAATAGACATGTGGGGCATCAAGAACAAGAAAAGGCCCAAGCATTTATTTTTTGACAGGTTTGTTTATACTATAAGCAGTGTCCTAACCTGTCGTGAAGAGAAGCTTGGAACCTTCTGCAAAGTGTAGGTTTCAGGTTGAATTTATTAGATTATTTTGTTCTTCAACAAGCAGAGATACCATTTCTTTGTACACGAAGCATTTTAATTTGGTTGGTTTCTTATATCGAATCTGAAATCATCTATCCTCTCCTAGTGCTTAATAGACGCGCGTCTTGACGCTTCTCCTTATAGTTGTAGAACACATGAACATTGAGAAAGCAACTGTAGGCCATGTAGTTTGGAGACTGAATATGCAGACAAAAAATAAAAACACTTTAGCTTGCCTTCTTTCTGAATTGCATACTTTGCATTGTTTAGTGAATATATGATGTGGTTGAGGCTTCTACATATAAATTTGCAGAGTAAAACAACAGTTTTTTTAGTGTCATGTGTTTTTCTAAGCAAATTGAGGGATTGGTTGTAGTTTCTTCGGTGATGATATAATTTTAAATTATTTATCCAATTATGTCACATTATCCCAAGTAACTGTTGCCAGGATGTTAATAAATGACACATTCACGAGTTTGGAGAGTAGGGTAGTTTTGTATTCCTATTGCAGATAAATTAAAGTTCACCCTTGGGAGTTTGTGTATTGTACCTTGTCACTAGATTTTGTATATGGCCTCCCGCCCTCCCCCACTCCAACCTAAAGAAACTCCATTATATAGGTTTTTTCCTTGCGTCTTTGTATGTTAAGACCGGAGTATGTGCACAAAGGACCATTAACATCATTCCAAAAGAATTCAGGTTGAGTGTTGGGCCTGGCCATATCGAAATTTAATTGTTTATTATATTTGTCATTTATTCATAATTTTTTTTCTTTGATGAATTTGTTAGGAAATCTGATAGTAGATTTATTTGAAATTTCATTATTATTTATAATGATATAACTCAAGCAGGAGACGCTTAGGATTGTGCTTTTGTTTCTGTATGCCCAATTCAGGTTCATCTGCGCTCAGCAAAGAGAATATTGAAACTGTGTGAAGACAACAGAGGTTTTTATGTGAAAGCTGGTCAGTTTGCAGCTTCCCTCCGACAACTCCCAAAGGAATATACGATGACTCTTTCTGTTTTGCAGGATCAGGTTTTAATTGAAATTTAAATTACCTTTTCAAAGATGATTTCCTTCTTTTGTTAATGAGATTTTGCGTATGTGCAGTATTCTACAATGCTTTGAATGCTATACTGTTTGTTGCTTTTTAGGCCGTTCCTTGTGATTTCGGGTTGATAAAAGAAGTAATCTGTAGAAATCTCAGAGCTGAATTTGCTGATATGTGAGTACATTCATGCAGCAATTCATGATAACTCAATTGTTGGCCACTCATTACATATTTTGGTTGATCTTACTCGATCAAAAGGAAACATGATGTTCTGACATTGCAAAAGATCTGATCTTGACCGTCATTGGTGATCCAAAATTATATTTTTTAAAGCATTCTTTCCATTGGTATATATACAATTTTCTGCCAAATAAGATATGGAATTTTTTTGATGCTAAATAGGATTATTGGACTTAATATTTATTTCTTACGTTAGTCCAACTTGGTTTTCTTGCCCAAAACGTTAAATTTTTGGCATTTCAATTAAATTCCACCCTTCCTCATTGGTTATTCTCTCACACGATTTCACTTTTGCGATCGTGGTAACATTTCAAAATGGCTTTCGTAAATACAAATGGTTTTGTTGCTCTCTCGTTTTTTCAGTTCGTGGGCTCAAAAGCCCTTACAATTTGGTCGTGATATGGTGATGTGCGCGGTATTTTGCACTATGACTTTGCTCCAAAATATTTCCTCCTCGCTCCTCCCAATTATACCCCAATTGCTTCTCAAACAAAACCGAGTTTGAAACTTTCTACTCCTTTCTCCCTCTCTTAATCTGACCTCTCATTTCTCATTCCTTTTGTGTTCCCTCTTGTTTTGAAGATACTACTGCCAAGAAGACTGCAAAAGCATGCATACCTAAGTTGGAAATTGAAATTAAGCAAAGCTTAATGGGTATTATTCTACGGCATAATAAATTTATAAAGTTAGTACTTTTTCAGAAATTTCATTTCCCCTAAAATATCCTAATTCATTTTTTTTCATGATTTGAAATAATTGACTTAAGAAAAAAAAAAATCAATTCATTTGTTCCATTTGCAAATTGAATTTGCAATCAGATCTTTTGAGTTCTAGATTAATTGCATATCTTAGAATCTTGGGGTTCAAAACATGGGAAGATTGAACAATCTCATATTGAAAGGGATCATATATATAAGAAAATTCATAGAGTATCAAGTTATTTTCACCAAATTCAATTGAGAAAAAAAAATGGAAGATAAGAAATGGAAGTTCATTGTTAGAATTAGTTGGGATATTAATTTATGTTAACCTTGAGTTTGCAAGTATAAACTAAGATTAATAAACTAAAGCACAAATATCGATACGGATCAAAATCTTCAAAATATTCTCTAAGGATTTTTTTGGTTCGAACAGATCCAGCCAAAATGCAAAGACTTATATGATTAAAGTGAATATCTCTGACTCTCATTGTGGTGTTGCAAATTGTTATTCCAAGGTAACTCTGATTCCTCACAACTTAAGTCTTGTGTTTGATTCCCAAACATTTTATGAAAACCAAGCAACTCTGCTTAAAAGTGTTATTATGGACTATCAGTCAATCATGTCTTTTCATTTACAACCTTAAACCTAATTTCTATAATTATAGAAAAGAATGTTCCGGAGAACTAATTTAACTAGGAAGTCTGCTTTTGGATTCCAAATCCTAATACTATTTTAAGAATAGTGGAAAATGCTTCTCTGAAAAGAGAAGAAACAATACTTTTAATTTACAATGGACTATGTTGATGAGCTTTACCTTGGGTTCATTATTCACCAAGTAGATGGATCATGGATGATTGGACATACTTTGAAGGATAAATTATAAAAGAATGCACAAGAAAAAGTTTGCGCTTTTGGATTCCAATCCTAATACTATTTAAGAATAGTGGAAAACGCTTCTCCTCACGTGAGAGGAAAATTAGTCCTAGTTTTACAGTACTTTTAATTTACAATGGACTATGTTGATGAGCTTTACCTTGGGTCTATCTCCAAATTTGGGGATATTCACCAAGCAGATGGTTTACGGATGGGTGGACATACTTTGAAGGATAAAATATGAAAGAATGCACAAGAAAAGGTTTAGACATTGCAAATGTTGAGGCTAAGATGAAAGGAAATTTTTTAATGTGTTTGGAGCATGTAACAACGGAGCTTTTGAGA